>NW_023503493.1:3670000-3987500 GCF_014529535.1 Bradysia coprophila | reverse complement strand
CTAATTTAGCGGTATTTTGACACACTAAACATTCGATTACTATGGTAGGTGCGCTGATCGAACTCGAAAAGGTACTTTAATCACAAGAAGTAACAGATTTACTCTCTATACGAAGATCCGCTTACCGTTTCTGTAAGGTTTCACACATAACTTTAACGTAACTGCAAAAGTATGTCTTCAGCGTCACATGAGGAATGTATACCACTAAGTTACAATCAACATGTTTTAAATGCCATGCAACACCAGCAAAGCCAAACAGTTTCATATTGCGTGAGATTATCAAACTCGAAAAGAGAAAATTCACTTTCGGTTCGCTCATTCCGCCCAACCTTATCCACTCTCTCACTCTCATTTAACTTGATTCGTTCAGTTTTCTCGTTCAATTTCCCATTGTATCGCACGAGATTTTCTCTGAAATCATGGGAAAACGTAACAGCACTCAACACACTCAACGACGGTCACAAAATGAAATGGGAAAAAAAAAGGAAAACAGCACACCGAAACTGTATGGAATGAATTTCAAACTGGTGTATGAGCATGCGAGTGATTGGCAAAAATTTAGTCATTATTGGAACTCGGTACTGTACAGACGTCTAATTCCTTGCGTGACAATTCGGTGGTGTTTACTAGAAAAGTTTCAGAAGAATTATTAGTAAAAAAAAAGAAAAGAAAAAAAAACTTGAATTAAGTTGTGTGGTTGTTTAGCACAACTCCTTTTTTTGTTACAACCGATCAAACGGTGTTTTTTTTATTGGTATCGGAGTTTCGACGAAACATATAGATTGAAAGACAATTAATCGGTAGAACAATTTCTTGAGTTATTGCTATTGAATTGCCGTTGAATTGAAGGAATTTTGAATCGGTTGTTCGTGTTACATTTTATTAAAGTGTTGAATTAAAGAGCTCGAATTGAACTGGTTGGTATTCATAAACAACAACATTTTAGTATAGGAAAAACGCGCGGTGGTTTTGTCTGTTGTTATTGTTGGGCTATAATTAAATTTACTGGACACTGGATTTCCGGTTTTTCATCAATATTTTCGTAGATTAAATTTTCCATTAATTTATCATCAATCTCTCGTCTGATCGTTTTTTTTTTGCTGGTTCACAAATTATTTTGTCCGTGTCGCCGCGTCCATGTAATTGATATCATTTCAAGCGGTACCGAATTAATTGAGGAATTATTATATATCTCTCGTTGCAAACCGAAATTTTTGTGAAAGTAAAAATTTTTTGTTTTTTTTTTCCTCGTGTGTTTTACAATATTTTGTCGTTGTCCGATGGAACGTTGATGATGAATTCAATAATTTTTTTTTGTTGGTTCGTTTTCACTCTCTCGGTTTGTTTGTTTATATTTTTATATTCTACGAAAATATTGGCTGAAAAAAATCGTTAGTTTAATTATATTTATGACCGTACACAATGTATCCCATCATTAATTTACATGTAACAACTAAACAGATTTCGATTTCGTAAATTATTATTTTTTTTGTTTCGTAAATTGTTTGCCTGACGTGTGTATATACGTAACATATGCTCAAATTGATTGAATTTAATTACATAAAAAAGTTAAACACTCTTTTCTTTCTCGTCGTCGTCGTCGTGGTGAAGGAATCATACGGAGATTTATTAATTAAATTAAAAAGTACGAAAAATAAGCAAAAGTAAAAAAAAAAATATTTAAAGAAAGAAATTCAAAACCGCATTCAAATTTTTGGTGAAGAACTTGAATAGTAATCACTCTGTGAGAGTTTGTGTGGTTGATCTGGTTTTTTAAAAATTTTTAATTGGAATTTTTTCTTCGATTTGTTGTTTTCGTTTCTTCTGTCCATTTCGATTCTTTTTTTTTCGTTTGTTTTCAATTCTCTGGTGTTTCTTTTTCATATAACTGTGCGCTAAGCGATAATAAAATTTAAAAAAATAAAATAAAATTCAAATCGAAAGTGTTCAATTCGATTGCATCTTGTATACGGTATTTACAAATATAAATAAATTGGCTGCATCAAATTTAATGTGTAAAATTTCGTGCAATTCTAAATAATATTATATAAAAGAAGAGAAACCTCCTTCGCTGCGAGTGTAATGCATAAAAGGTACGTTTTGTCATTCCAAATTATTTTTGTGTTTCTTTCGTATTACATTGAAAAATTTCAGAACTTTTGCCAGTTGATCTCTGTTAACACACGACAGAGTCGATGTCATTTTTATTATTAAATTGAAGGTACAACCGTTCCCTTTTACAATGAAATTGTGTCACGTTTCTTTGTCGTTAAAAATGCTTGCTCTCTGTCGGGGGCTTAATTTAAATAATTTAAAAAAAAAATCCAGAATTTTACAGAATTTTCTCCGATTTTTTCGGACTTTTGTCCGAATTTTACTCCGAATTTTACTCCGAATTTTCTCCGAATTTTTCCAATTGTTTCGGAATTAAAGAAATTTTTCGAAATTAAATTTCTCTACAATTACGTCTCTGCTGAAGATGTTTTTCTTCTTCTTCTTCTTCTTCTTCTTCTTCTTCTTCTTCTTAATTTTGCTGACTTGATCAAAACAAAAAGAGTTTAAACTCTCAACCGACCCGGTAAATAAGTCGATAATTTCTTGAGTAAACTTTGTGCAGCATTTCAATGATATCAGACACCCTTTCAAATGGTCTAGTCATTTTAAAGAGTGTAATGTCATGGCATTATAAAAATTGTTCTATCGTTTACTGTGGTTGCAATTTCTTCTCCACAAATTTTTGAGTTAAAATATAAAACTTAAGAACACCGCGATGCACTGTCAGAGTTCGGAGTCAACAGAAATCGTGAGTTTATAGTTGATTGATTTCGGTTGGGTACAGAGGACGAAACAGTAAATGATAGGGTCAAAGGTTGAGGAAAGGTTTGTTATCCTCAATCCTCAATTTAAAAATTAGAATTTAAATTTCATGGATTGTGAATGAGGGGGTGTAGCTATGGGATTCTTTCAGATATTGTTTTCGATTTGTAGAAAGTCTTTTTACAAAAGTAGGGATTATCTGCAGTCAAAAAAGATAGAAAAATGTTTGATTTCATTATCTTACTGGATCAGTGTCCCATTTTAAGTCTATCTTCGAAAAGGTTCGGCACAAGACATCTGGATTTACATGAAATCTGATTAGCCTGAAGTCTGATTAAATGAATTTTGATCTGAAGCCGAATTTCGGATTTCAAATCCGACCTGTCAGATCAGGTGCTAGGTGAAAATTTCTTAAAATTTCAGGTGTGAACCTGAATCCTGACCTGACAAGTTTGAGAAATTCGGGTTCAAGGTATAAGCCTGATCCATATGATTAAACTACTACGGAAACTATGGATAGGCCTAGTATCAATGCCATCCGGCACATATCGTAGAAACTCGGCGTCAAAATGATGAAAGTATTGTCTTGTTGTTCCAAACGACAAAAAGGGCTTGTACTCTAAATATTTTGAAAATTTTAGTTATTTTTCAAAATGCCGTGAATTGCGAATGAATTCGTAGCATTACGGAAGCATAAAAACAGCCTCCCCAGTGTCAAACGATTCATGATATTTTGACTCTCACAAAATGAAGATGAAAAACGCTTTGTTCACGGCGACCACTGACTACTATTACTCTCGATTGATGATCTTCTACATTCAGTTAATTTTGTTAAAATAATGTCTGAGACGTAAACGAGAATCCGGTTTCCTGTGACACCGTTTAGAGATTCAAGCTGATTGCTGATTGTAATTGTTAGAAACAATTGTATAAGTGTCCCCCCGAAAGTTGATTGTGACTTTGTGTACCTCACTAAAATTGACTTCAACAAAAGCGTTTTGTTTCAAATTTTTTTTTTGAGTTTTGTTTTTCCTAACTTATCTTAACGAGCTGTTATGCAATTTTAATTGTTTGAAGTCACGGGTATGTGTATACTGTAGCCTCTGTTCACATATATTGCAATGTTACATTGTGTTGTTACATTGGAAGTACAAAAAATAAAGACGAAAAAAATCGATATCGTGATTTAAGATTTATATGAAATGGGCATAAGGTCAATCATAAAAAAAAATGAAATTTTGTTTTAAGAGATTCGTGTTTCGAGATAGATAGACAGCCGATGACATTCGTTTATGCAAGTTGTGTATTTGACCCCATTAAAATGTTTAAAACTTAATATCAGCCGAACAGAGCAGATAGCTCAGTGACTAGCCTTCCACCAAGATGACCTGGGTTCGATTCCCGTGTCAGACTATCGAATTTTTCTTTTTCTTCTATTTGCAAGTTCACTCAAATTTCATAATTTGGGTAGTTGCAGTGTGTTTGGTGGCTGTACCGATGTATGGACACACTAAATGACTCGTATGACGTAATCAAAATACGATGAATTTGTGTGCAAATGTTCAGCCTACATTTAGGCGAGGTATCAATTAAACGCCTGACTGTCCTCGGAGAGTATTTGCATACTTTGAGGCGTGACACAGGCTACACAAATCAAATCATACCAAACAGAAATTGTGGCCTACGTCTAATTGATATTTAAGGAAGTGGATTCTTTCGTTGATCAAGCAAATTAGTTCCAACTAAGATTTGACGGAATCGACTTCAAACGGGTCCCTAACTAGTACAAACTCGAGTAATGGGAATTACCCATTCGATTGCAAATGTGTTTTTCTGATAAGATTGTAATCGCGCAATGCAATGCAATTACTCACAAATCGTACATTGATATAATGATTCATTTTCCTAGTGTACGAGCAGCTAAACTAATTTATGAATTTTATCGTTTTTCGCTGACATTTTCCCTTTAATTAAAAATGTGGTTCATCGAACCTAAAGTGTCGGGAAATCGCTTTACACCGAAAACTTCTAACTCCATTCAGATGACTGAGTTCATTATGAATTCAAAGTTCTCTGAAGTTTTCAAGTTTTTACGCATGAATGAAGGCTGTCGCTTATGCTGTCCCCGTAAGTTGTATAGTTTCTCTGGCTATGATTTCTTCTTGAATTTGTAAATTGTAAAACGAGATTAATCTTGGAAGAAACTTATGAATTCGACGAAAGGAAGAGCACTCAATCGTAGTGATTCATTGTTTTGTGAAATTCTGACTTAGTACGTTACCTTCACCCCGTTCTGTAAGTCCCACACTTTGTTCGAATACTACCAAATTTACGCACATTAATTAACATGCTAATCGTTGCCGTATGAAATTGATTCGATTATCGTAAATTGGTAATAATCACACGTACGGAATCGAATGGGAGGCGATTAGATTTGTATTCGACTGTAATGTGGACTAATTTCGCGTCGCTATTTTCCATTTACTATGAATCGCATCAACAGTTATTCATAATTGAATTTTTAAAATAATCTCTCATTCACAGGACCAATTTTCATAAATTTACTATTTCCTGGAATAAATGGTCATACCCTGCTACTGTTGTTTGCTGCTTTTTAAATTTTCGTTTAATCATTACGTAGAAAGTTGGCGCTGTCTAAGTGAGAGCACTTTTAATTACACGTTTTTAGGTATAATGAGATGGATGAATCAACAATGTCTAAAACGTTCTGCAACTATGTGGATCCTCTTTCGCTATGTTTGCGTCTCTCAACTAAAAGCTAATTCATTTAGCCAATAACAACGACTATTAGGGTATTTCTCAGAAGCAGTTGCTTCTGTTAGTCTCGTTATTCGCTCCTATATCTCCATAACAAATATCGTCCGGTATTCTTTGACGGCAGTAAAGGCATACCGGTCACCGAAAAGCGTTCTTGTGAAATGTAGGCAAAAAGGCTAGAAGCACTTCCGAAAACAAATTGTGATTTGCCAAGTCGTCACATATGGCCAGTCCGGGTCTGAAGGAATTATATACTTCTGAAATAGTTGGGCTCCTCTTCAGCTCCAATGAACGCCGAAAAACTTTTGTTGGGTTCATGGCCTTTTCACAAGCCATTTGACTGTCTAAGTCCACTTGGTATTGCCATTCAGGATCTAATACGGTCATGACAATATTTGATTACATTGGATGCTGCGAAAGTAGTTCATTACATTAGGTATCAATTTCGTGATAAAAGTAAAGTTTTGTGGACTTTTAAGCTTTTGATGAGTGTAGAATTTGTACAGCTGAGCAGAAAGTGAGCATAGACAGGCCGAAATGGTAGTTACAGAAGAAAGTAGCTCAAAAAGCCACGAGATAGTTTGTGATTATCACAAAGTTGTTTCCGATTTAATGAAACACGCGTAGCCTGTCCCATGAGAAAGTTGATTATTCACTTAAAATGAACCAAAAAGATTCGTCATGTAATGGGTCATTTTCGCAGAAGAACAACTGCTATGTAATGATCAACTTTCGCATGGGGCATGCAATAAAAGTGCTGCCTGAACTCTCTCTATCTATCTACGACCTTCGCTGTAATGTCTACACAATGTTCGACAATTCTTTGTCTACGAAATCATAATTATATTTCTTCGCTGACAACTTATTTCCATCAAAATAGTAACCGAAACAACAACCAACGATATAAAACACACAATTGCTTTACATCAATCAAAGCCGTGTGTCTACTACAAAATTGGATATTATTAATTTACTTACATTCAGATCCATAGGAAACAAGTTATTCTCGTGCCCAACAGCAATTACGCTATTTCCATTATTATATTCGTCTGAACATTTACTCCAACAATATCTTGTGCTGTGTGCTGTGCTATAAAAAGAACACACTCCATTTTCTCCAACGTAAGACCATCATACTACCTACATCGACCTACGTATCATTCTTCTTCTATCACACACACTGACACAGCACGAAGAAAAAAAAAACGAAATGTTATTCATTACACACGCGACATGATCCAGGAGATCCAATATTATGTATAGCGTACCCGAAAACAGAATATCGTCAAACTAAATTCATATTTTCGCTCCTACCACTACTTTATTATGAAGCGCATGGAAAAGGGAAGAAGAAGAAAAAAATGAAATACCAGGAGATAGGAGTATGCATTACCATTCCGGTATAGTATAGGATGATGTCTCAACAGAAGAAAAATCTTATATTGATTTTTAACAAACTTTTTTCGTCTTCCACCCGAAACGAGAGTTTTCATTTTGCTCCGATTCAGATTGCTTTCGAAAATCTTTATTGAATTATATCAAACTTTCTTTTACCGAGACTCTTGTTTCCTGGATTGCTGTTATTATGTATATAATGCCATATAGTAAATTCCCAACGATCGAATAACATTTCCTTGTTGTTATTTTATATGTGTCTTACACGGCGTGTATCTCAATGCTCTGTGCTTCACAGGCATATTATACGTTCACCTTAATCTATAGCTCACTTTATTATTGGGATATAACTTCGGGAAAAATCTAACTGTTTTGTTGGTTCGGGTAAAGCAATTCTAATAAGAAAAACCGTTTTGTGTGTACAATACACAGTATATACTAATGCCATACCGTACCTCAAGCCAGCCAGCCAGCTGGAGGGAAGTTGTTTTGTTCGATAGAAAGAAAAACCATCGGTTGGAGGTTTATAATTTCCCTGATGGGCACATGTGTATTGTGTCGGAGTAATTTGAAGATAATTAGTTTGGTTTTGATTGTTAGATGATTTGACGTACCCGTATTATTGTTGTCGGGTATTTTTGTTATGACAACATCCCAGGCGATATGTATATATGTGTGTAACCGACTAATTATGTGTCTTTGGGATGGAATTAGAGATGGAAAAATATTTCTCGGAGTGTGAAGCTAATGCACACAGGCAATGTAATCAACATTGACCAGTGGCCAGAGGTTTCAGATCGATTAATATAGATTTCGGGTGGATAAATAAGTAGATGTGGGGTATGTCACATGTCACATTGACATTATTCAATGCTAAACGTTTTGGAGGAGGAAGTGGAGTAGATGATACTTTTGTGTGAGAAGATAGCTCTGGAATAGTAACTCTACGTAACGTTAGAGCATGTATCAGCAAGTGACATAGTAGAATTATATGTTTGCTGACCTAACTTGAACGATAGAAGGAACCGGTAGAATGTTGTCTAGACCTTGTGTTGACAGGTCGTGGATTCGAATTTTAACTGTAACATATGATTCAATTTAACAGATTTGCGGTGGCGATAGTCCTCCCTCGTTCTCCATTTATACCAAGTGTTATATGTCTTGTGAATCTATTGCATCTTGTGCATCCGTCGCATCTTGTACATCCGTTGAATCTTGTACATCGCTTGCATCTTCTGCATCGCTTGCATCTCCTACATCGCTTGCATCTTCTGCATCGCTTGCATCTTCTTCATCGCTTGCATCTTCTTCATCGCTTGCACCTTCTACATCGCTTGCATCTTCTACATCGCTTGCATCCTCTGCATCTTGTGCACCGCTTACATCGTTTGCATCGCTTGCACTTCGTGCATTGTTTGCATGTCGTGCGCTTGCATCTTTGAATAGAGATGAATTATATTATTGTACTGTCGTCGCTTCGACAAATGATTCCCGTTGGTTAGGACGTCAGGATCCGGAGATATTTGCGTTTTAAAGTAAATGAGAGAATTACATTGGCTTGAGTGACTTAGAATAAAGACCGAAAATGTATTCACACCTTTTCGGATTCGTCGTGGTTGACACATGAAATTTATCACCAGCAGTCATCTATATCCATAGTTCCATTACCAGAACAAATTTGCTGACTGTTGTTTAAGACGTCTGAATTTTTAAAATTACTTCCTCTAATGCACATCTCATGCTTAATTCTGTTAGACTAACCATGAATTTTTGAAATCTAATTCGCAAATTATCTCAATAAATTCTACCTTACCTTCACGGAAATTACCTCAGAAGTTAAATATAATGATAAATGACTGAATCAGTTTAAGTGCTCGCTGAGGTTAAACGAAAGTATTAAAAACCGCCTTGTAAATAAATAACGAATCGAGAATGGAAGTGTATACCTAACCTAATCGCCAGATTCAGATGTGATGTGCACACAATTTTGTCAGTGTCTACCTTTCCATTTCGGTTTTTAACGTGAAAAGACGAATTTGAAATTAAATTTTGTAAGTGAAGACAGTGGCAATAGCTGCGATATCTTTTATACATTTAATTGTTTACGTATTCCGATTAACTTTTCTGATTTGTTTGAGTTTATGGTTTTATTTGGAGTTTAAATATTTGATGAGACTTCGATTTTCTATTCCGGACGAGGATAAATAACTTATAACTTAGAGGAATGCTATATAAGATTACGAATGGCTTGGCAACTAAGGGCAGCGGCTGCCGATCAGCTTGTTGGAAGACACTCCTTTAGTTTCGTTCTTTTAGTAGTGAGGGTCGTTTCGTTTTTCTCTTGAACCACTTGGTGGTCTGGACATAGCTCGCCGGGTATAGCAGAACGGGCTCGTAGTACCTATTCTATTACAAATTAAAGTCAGATCCAACAAAATCGAACACAACCGACGTTAGTGTTAGTCCTACTCATATTAAAGAAATTTGTTGTAGAACTCCTGGAGGAATGTCGATTTCATTTCTTCATCTTCAGAACATCATAATTGCCAAAAAAAAAATTTCTGAGCTCAAAGTTTGCATGAAAACGCATAGAAACGTATGGTAACGCATAGAAACGTATGGTAACGCATAGAAACGTATGGTAACGCATAGAAACGTATGGTAACGCATAGAAACGTATGGTAACGCATAGAAACGTATGGTAACGCATAGAAATGCATGGTAAAGCATATATGCATATACGCTTACAACGACTCAGAATCAATTTTTTGTCAATTGTGATGCACTGTTTAGTACCAGACTAGCTCTCCACAAATCGTCATGCAGAATTGAGTGATATAACTCTGTCATAGACGAGAGCACAGCAAAACAAGTTAAAATTGTTTTGATGGCCATGAATCACTCTCTATTAAATGAACTGCGTGTAGTCGTCACGTGGTGCGATAAATTTTGTTTTCAAAAAATTCATATTTAATGAAGAGGAAAAAACTCTTAGTTGCACGGCGGTTTTCCCCCGATTATGGGTCATTGATGTTAACATTGTACAATTTTACAAATTAATTGAAACTCAAATGTAATCATTTATGATAATGCCATTCCGATTTCAGGCTTGTCTGCGCATTTTTTATTTATTTATTTTTTTAAATTCTGTAAAGCGATTTCAAACGAAATATTTTATCTAATTGAATTTGGGTATAAAATGCAAAACAAGTTTTGATCAAAGGTTGATTTTATAAAATTATGCAGCGAAAAGGTGTCTCTATATTATACTGGTCCCATCGACATGGATTTATTTATATGAAAATGCGATGTGTGTTTGCCGATGGTATCCAATTAAAAGCGACACACATTTTCGAATTGAAAAACGAATTTTAAAATCGGGTTTATATTCCGTTTAGTTCATTGCCACCACAAAGGCGGTACATTTAAGTTATATCATTCAATAACTCATCGATTTATTTGCTGTGTGGTGTGGAGTTCAAATTGGCAAGCTTTTTTATTGTTCAAAATTTTCTTTTGTTGTTCCAGTTTGAATGAATTAAAGAGTCAGAAAAAAAAATCAACATTCAGCCGTTGTGTTATACAATCAATCAATAGAATGAATGAATGGATGAAATTTGAGTCAGGCGGCTCTTTTTTTTTGATGAAGTTTGACGTTGTCGTCAAACTGTTAAAACTGATAGAGACGCAGACACAATTCATCGAACAAAAGCACATGTCTGTTCAATAAGGTCGTGTGATGTAACGTGTTAGGAGAACAGCATTTAAAACGAATTACATAATCGAGAGTGAAAAGTTTTGTTGACTCGTAAATTGTGAGTTAGCAAACATCTCTTTCAACAAGATGTGCTGAGGCTTATAATTTCCAACTTATAGGTCGACTACAATGCATTTGCTCCACTAACATTCCTATTGTTCAAGTCTTCCATTAAGAAAAGATTTGCTTGACGTAGAAAGAACTAATCGCAATTGAAACACGTCACCGTCAACCATTTTCAATTAGATTCACACATCGACGCAAAATTCTTATTTTTTTTAGGTAATTTTCATCTTTACGTTTGCTTTACGTCACAGTCGCTATGTGATTCACCCAGTATGAATCTAGAGACATTTTAAGTTTTTTTTTGTCAACAATTTATCAAAGACGGACCAAAAAAAAAAGGAATTTCATTCATTCAGCACTGTTTCAAATTGACTGTTGATGTCAATGTCAATAGAAGTTTTTTAATATTTTACAATGAAAAACATCGACAGCCTATTCGAATCGGATGAAAATGAATGAAACTTCATTTTTCTTATGAGTCGCTAATGTGACACATCCCGTGTCTGCATATAACTCTTCATATTCAATAAAGACGTATCGTTAGAAATCAAATTAAAGGTCAACGTGAATCGCCTTATATGTTCAAATCTTGGCTATAAAAGAAGACTATGCAACTCATATCATCTTCGATCTACTATCTGCGTCCTCTTTAAGGCTGTTGAGGAAATTTTGTTCAATAGGGCAGGTTTGGTGAGATTTTTTTACCATTTTCTCTTCATGCGACATTTTCATTTATGATTCAACATAGAACTAGCCCCTTTTCTCTAGTGGCGCCACCCATGCTTTCTAATCTGAATACGGACCAACATAAAACTAACGGCATGCTCCATTATGGTAATTAAAACCATATTTGTGTAATGATGTAACGATGACCAATTCACAAATTACGACCGACTGACCTTTGTGCCAACCGAATCAAATCCCGATGTTTCTCTAACAACAGTAACATTCAAATGCCTTTTCATCAGTTCTAATCTATACCTCAGATCTCACTTAAGACTCTATTCCTATGATAACCGTACAAATCATGCCGATGCAGCAATTTTGCATTTTTACGATCGTCGACGATTCGTTGTGAATTTCCCGAATCGGATTATTTAAAACTTCAGAGAGACCAACACCGATAACACCAACAATAATATTACTGTGCTGGACATCGATTGAGAATGATTAACACCTAGTCTCACACGCTAAACTGATTATTATTGCCGTCAGTGTCAATAGGGTGTTGTTCAATCTATATTTAATAGGGAAAATTTCCTTCAAATTGCTGTTGGCGAACGGAATGTTTTTGAACATTCCCAATAAATAATTCGGATTATTCATATGTGATACGTCGAATTTTAGCACATTTTTTCAATATTCAGCAAAATGTTTCTCTTTAAAATAAAAAAATTTAAATAAAAAAAAAAAAAACAAAAAAAAACTACGGAAAAACGAAATAATAAACACGAAACTGTATGCTGGCTGGTGTGCTGTATGTTTCATAATAATATTATTATTTTTTCTGTCGATTTCGTGTACGTACTGCTTGGTCTGGTAGAAAAATGTGCAAGGTCAGAAAATAAAAAATGTTTTTCGATACTTTTTTTGCTCTCTCTACTACCATAAATTAGAATAATTTATGTGATCGGTGTGTGAACATTGTCACATCATTATTCAATAGCAATTGTAGGATACGATTTACACTTTCAGGTGTGTCAGCAGGGGGGGAGACTGATTTAAGGTAAAACCATTTTTATTAGTAAATGCAGACAGAAAAAAAAGAACTTGATTGTCTCGTATTTTATTTTTAGTCCGATTAGCATACACTTTTTGTTGCTTGTTTGTTGTAACGCTGGCAGAAAATTGTTTCCTAATCTAACAATTGAAATGAACATAAAAAGCATTCAACGGACAAGCGCTTTATTGTTTACATTATGTAAATGCTAAATGTAAACTAACAAGTCATCCAATTTTGGAACAATAGCACTAGTCCAAATCGTTTGATATTTAATTTTGTTCGAAGTTTAATGACACATTTTTTGTCGAAATTGAGTCTTGGTATTCAATGCTATGGATGTTACGTGTAGCGATATCTTAGATGCATCCAGAATCCCAAAAGACCCTCTTTGCCCCGAGAGTACATGTAATTACCGTTCTAACGAAAAATTATACTGGATAATACTACCGATTTGGTAGACTGTTTTTGAAAAAAATCCCTCAACACAATTGTGGTCCGAAGACTCAACTGTTCGAAAACTATGCTAACTGTTCGAAAACTGTGCTAACTGTTCGAAGACTATGCTAACTGTTCGAAGACTATGCTAACTGTTCGAAAACTGTGCTAACTGTTCAAAGACTATGCTAACTGTTAGGAAACTATTCTAACTGTTCGAAAACTGTGCTAACTGTTCGAAGACTATGCTAACTGTTCGAAAACTGTGCTAACTGTTCGGAAACTGTGCTAACTGTTCGAAAACTGTGCTAACTGTTCGGAAACTATGCTAACTGTTCGAAGACTATGCTAACTGTTCGAAGACTATGCTAACTGTTCGAAAACTGTGCTAACTGTTCGAAAACTGTGCTAACTGTTCGAAAACTATTCTAACTGTTCGAAAACTGTGCTAACTGTTCGAAGACTATGCTAACTGTTCGAAGACTATGCTAACTGTTCGAAGACTATGCTAACTGTTCGAAAACTGTGCTAACTGTTCGGAAACTATGCTAACTGTTCGAAGACTATGCTAACTGTTCGAAGACTATGCTAACTGTTCGAAAACTGTGCTAACTGTTCGAAAACTGTGCTAACTGTTCGAAAACTATTCTAACTGTTCGAAAACTGTGCTAACTGTTCGAAGACTATGCTAACTGTTCGAAGACTATGCTAACTGTTCGAAGACTATGCTAACTGTTCGAAAACTGTGCTAACTGTTCAAAGACTATGCTAACTGTTAGGAAACTATTCTAACTGTTCGAAAACTGTGCTAACTGTTCGAAGACTATGCTAACTGTTCGAAAACTGTGCTAACTGTTCGAAAACTGTGCTAACTGTTCGAAAACTGTGCTGACACACAATTGATCGTGGACACCGACAACAAAAAATAAACGATTGTGCGGACACACGTGATAACATTCGGAATTATTGTTTGTCACATCCAGAAATTGGTTTCATTTGTAAATACGGCGGTCACGTTTTGACTTTGTCTATTTGTTTGGTTATATATTCAGCTTAGACTAAACATTTCAATTTTAATGATGTCTGCTGGTATGGCTCCACAATGATATTCTGAGTTAATTTTTATCCCAGACAATCAGCCCGGAGAAATTTAAGTGGATTTTATTCTATTAGACCGAGAGCCTACATACACATCAGTCGCTCATAATGCCACAGTTTGAAACGTAATGCCAAATTGTTACATTAGACAATACGAAAACGACATTTTGTTCTGCGACTTTTATTTTTGAGCCCTAGAAGTGGGAATAGGCATAGCTCAGTGTACACACATTGAAATCCAAGTTATAGTATTAAAATGAAGGTATTGGTCCCGAATGATGAATTGAATTTAAAAATAAAATTTTTGTTGATAGGCCTGTCGTGTCTGGCAATCCCAGACTTTCGAATTCTTTCCACAAAGAAAATATTTTTGAATTCCATTAGTCATTTGGGTCTAATACCTTCATTTTGACACCAATATGGATTTTATACGATGTGTGTCCGACGAGACAAGGGCTCAAATGGCTTCTAGGGATCAAAAATGAAAATCATGGAACTTATGTCGTTTTCATATTGCCTAATGTAACAATTTGCTGCTATATTTCAAACCAGGCCCTATGAGGGAGGGACTGTAATGAATGTGTGCTCTTGGTCTACCGAGCAGACACGTGCTTTGTATTATCTGGTATCTCCTAATTGTAAATCATTATTTTGGTTGCTTCTCGATTTTCTTATTTCTTTGGAACATCGAAACGCCTAATTAAATTACTTATTGAGTGGTAAAGAACAGTAAGAAGACTGTGTGTGTATACCTTCGTCTCCATGGCAAACATACCACACGGAACGAAATTCTCTGACTTATAACTCTTTGGGGTGATGCGTTCTTGAATCTTTTCGCCAAAAATGTTACCGTCGCTTGGTTGTCTAATGATTTTCCGAGTGAAAGATAGAATTTAATGAAATTATCAATTCGTTCTGTGCCTATGAACCTTTGTTTTACATTCACCTCTTTGTCGCTTAAGCGACTTTTATTAACTAAAGAATCTCTGGGAAGAGAAGAATCTCCATACGTATAATACACCTACGTGCTAAGTGACTCAACAAACAAGCTGTTGTCAATATCAATAATGCATTAACGAAGTATAATTCAATTGATAAACTAATTAACGACACCATTATACGTGCTCTAGGTGTATGTGAGTGTTTGTGTGCATATTATTGCCGTATAATTTATACGCCCCACAAACCTATAGTGTCGCAGAGAGTTTGTGGAAAGTCATTAACAAAAGCATAAATGAATCGCTTTCAAAAAAAACACACATTTTGCGCAATCAATAATGTTGAATTAAAGGTCACATAATCGTTTTCCGTTCGATAAATAAATTTGGAGAAAAAAGCGTCTCTCTTGATTGCTAATTAGTTTTGTAACTTTATTAACATCTCTCACAAGACACCTAGTTAGCGCTTCATTTATACGCGAAGGTCATGCAATAATTTCTTACTGAAATGTGAGCGCAGCACAATTTCAGTTTAGGTATAAATGTGATGTAAGCAATCCGATTAGATGGAAAATGATTCAAATTGACGTTTAAGTACATTGAATGGTATAATGAATTACAACAGCAGCAGCATTTGCATTATACACCTTTTTATACTATAAACCAATGAACAACATTGATTTTTCGTTATGAGTGTAGGACGGAAGTACGGAAAAATCTTTTATTGCTTGCCCTTTGCGAAAGTTGACCATGACGTAGTAGTTTGCCTCATGCAAAAATGGTCGATTACATGAAGAATATTTTGTGGTTCATTTTACGTGAACTCTTTTGTGATAGTCAAGTTTCGAATGGGGAAAGGAAAAAATTGGATGATGTGACATAGCTCATTAATTCGGAAACATCCTTAGTCGGGAAAAACTTTCCTAAGTTCACATCGTATGAGACACAACAAACCAAAACTTTGTTTAGCTTTTGTGGTGGCTGCAAGTATTGAAACTTCATTTTGTTTATAATTCGCTACACTTGTTCGTGTGCAAATTGATATAGTGTGCATAGAACATTGCATCAAGTACCATTGTCACCATGGCGTGATAAGAAATGGTATTTTTGAGTTGCATATTAATGCAACATGTCGAAAGACATATTTAAGTTTCTCACAGATCGAAACAGTAGTCAAACGTACCTTAATTGAAACATCCTTGTAATACTTGCAAGCTCACTCGTGTGCTTAATATGTTGGTTTGAACACAAGCGTTTAAAATGAGACATTATTGAGAAATCAACTCTTATTTTGATTGTAGTTGTCGACAACAGATAAAACTTTGAATGTCTTCCTTAGAAACGATCATATTTTTCTTCGAATTTACATAATGTTACCATCCGTCTCACAGTAAAATATCGTTGCATTGAATCGTCCCTTTACACACAATTCTAACTAATAGCAATTCTCATAGCAATTAAACAAGAACTACGTTGAACACAGTCGGTTGAATTGACTATTAAGAATTGTATGACTGATTAAAAAGCACAGCACTGCTGCTACATATATATAGCGTCGCTGGGAATTACTGTACCTTGAGGAAAGCTCTTACTTAGTCATTCGTTGAACTACTACCACCAGTACTAGTAATGTAAAAATAAATATATCATTCACGGTACATCAATTAGAGTCGAAATATTCATTTGATATATATATAGCACAACATACATAGCAACCATTCCGTCGTTTAGTTAAGATGTTCCAACACGAAACTCCATTCACTGCGTTCATAAAATCATTATTCATTCAACAAGAAATTTATTTCTCCAACTCAAATGAACTACCAAATAATTGCTTAGTCAGCAACAAAAGCATTCATTACTTAATGTATGCTACAATAAAATCCAATTAATTCAACAGTTTTCGTTGTCCTCATTTTCTGTCCATTTGATGATGCTTTGTGTTTGTACGTACCGTACGACTCCTAGCGCCCCCGAAAACAACTTTGTAACAAATTACTCATTTCTCAAAGCACAATCCCCCACCGGGTTTTTTGTCCCACTCCACCACTTCCACCACCGAAAACTCGTAAACAAACTCCGGTTTATATAATTGTCTTATAAATTTCCCGAAAGGGAATGACAAGCTGATCTCACTGAGACCGGTAATACATTTACACAAACCAACAACTTACATTAAATACACAGTTTTATGTATAATAGGATACGTTACGTACACCATAACCCATAAGAATGTGTATCCGTTCGATATATAGCTAACACTTTTACATTAAAGCCATTAAATCACCCCTAATCGAAATTCTCATAAAACTTTTAACCTTTTTTTTTAGAAAATCATTGCACGTTTTAACCACAAAATATATTAAAGTCGCCAATTTATTGGCTCATTTTATTGTTGAACTGGAGGAGTAGTCCCGGCTTCGCTCGGGATTAGGATAATTTCCAAAAGGTTTAAATGTTTTCCTCGCGATAGTATTTTCAAGCGACAAAAATACATTTTCTCCAAAAAAAACATATTTTCAAGCGTCAAAATCAAACTTTTTGGTTTCACGCATCAAAGGTTCCCACGCGTTAGAAAAAGGTTTCACCGGCTAAATAATACACACAAAACGTAAACGCATAAAAGAAATTTCTCGTCAAATACCGCAAGAAAATGAAAAATTCTCACGAGTTCTTCCTAATTTTTCCTCAGCAGGCCTCGGTGTGCCAAGTTTCAAATTTGCACGCGTCAAATTCAAAGTTTTCTTTCAAAAATATTCTCATGCGTCGCAAATATTTTCACGCGTTAAAAACAAATCTTCCGCAAAAATATCTTCACGCGTCAAAATCAAACCTTTTTGGTTTCTCGCGTCAAACATTTCTTCCTAATTTTTCCTCAGCAGGCCTAGGTATGCTAAGTTTCAAGTTTTCAAGCGTCAAAATCAAAGTTTTCTTTCAAAAATATTCTCATGCGTCGCAAATATCTTCACGCGTCAAAAACAAATCTTCCGCAAAAATATCTTCACGCGTCAAAATCAAACCTTTTTGGTTTCTCACGTCAAACATTTCTTCCTAATTTTTCCTCAGCAGGCCTAGGTATGCTAAGTTTCAAGTTTTCAAGCGTCAAAATCAAAGTTTTCTTTCAAAAATATTCTCATGCGTCGCAAATATTTTCACTCGTCAAAAACAAATCTTCCGCAAAAATATCTTCACGCGTCAAAATCAAACCTTTTTGGTTTCTCACGTCAAACATTTCTTCCTAATTTTTCCTCAGCAGGCCTAGGTATGCTAAGTTTCAAATTTGCACGCGTCAAATTCAAAGTTTTCTTTCAAAAATATTCTCATGCGTCGCAAATATTTTCACTCGTCAAAAACAAATCTTCCGCAAAAATATCTTCACGCGTCAAAATCAAACCTTTTTGGTTTCTCACGTCAAACATTTCTTCCTAATTTTTCCTCAGCGGGCCTAGGTGTGCTAAGTTTCAAGTTTTCAAGCGTCAAATTCAAAGTTTTCTTTCAAAAATATTCTCATGAGTCGCAAATATTTTCACGCGTCAAAAACAAATCTTCCGCAAAAATATCTTCACGCGTCAAAATCAAACCTTTTTGGTTTCTCACGTCAAACATTTCTTCCTAATTTTTCCTCAGCAGGCCTAGGTATGCTAAGTTTCAAGTTTTCAAGCGTCAAAATCAAAGTTTTCTTTCAAAAATATTCTCATGCGTCGCAAATATTTTCACTCGTCAAAAACAAATCTTCCGCAAAAATATCTTCACGCGTCAAAATCAAACCTTTTTGGTTTCTCACGTCAAACATTTCTTCCTAATTTTTCCTCAGCAGGCCTAGGTATGCTAAGTTTCAAATTTGCACGCGTCAAATTCAAAGTTTTCTTTCAAAAATATTCTCATGCGTCGCAAATATTTTCACTCGTCAAAAACAAATCTTCCGCAAAAATATCTTCACGCGTCAAAATCAAACCTTTTTGGTTTCTCACGTCAAACATTTCTTCCTAATTTTTCCTCAGCGGGCCTAGGTGTGCTAAGTTTCAAGTTTTCAAGCGTCAAATTCAAAGTTTTCTTTCAAAAATATTCTCATGAGTCGCAAATATTTTCACGCGTCAAAAACAAATCTTCCGCAAAAATATCTTCACGCGTCAAAATCAAACCTTTTTGGTTTCTCACGTCAAACATTTCTTCCTAATTTTTCCTCAGCAGGCCTAGGTATGCTAAGTTTCAAGTTTTCAAGCGTCAAATTCAAAGTTTTCTTTCAAAAATATTCTCATGCGTCACAAATATGTTCACGCGTCAAAATCAAACTTTTTTGATTTCTCGCGTCAAACATTTGCACGCGTTTCGAAATTGTGTCCCCGTTTAAAGAGGACGCAAACGGACAAAACAAAAATCACGCGTCAAATAACGCATGAAAATGAAAAGAATTCTAGCGAGTTCTCCCTAACTTTTCTTCAACAAACATCAAACTTTATGTTATAGATGTGCAATGGTTCACTAACAAAAACAACAAAAAAACGGTGAACGTCGATTCTACGGAATGAATAATATGCGGTAAGGTTACTTTGTACCATTTATACCGCAAATTTTTTTTTATTATTTCTGTAAAACGTATGTGAGATTTTGTATGGGCTATAAATATTATACGATTGTGCTATGAATCATTAAAACGAACTATCAAAAAAAAAAAGAGTCGGAGAAAGTGGTTGCAAGTGACACAAGCGACCAGTTAACCATTTTTCTACCATGTTAAATTGTATTTGGCCAGCACTACGAACATTTTCGTTCAATATTTTTATCATGAATAAAATTGGAATCAAGTTTTGATTGTGAATACATAAATATATGCGCTTAACGGCTAATCCAGTTATATCGGCAAAACTGGTCATATTCAAGTGGTTGCGGTCGATTGTTGTGTGTTCACTTGCAATAAAAGTAAAAAAAAATCCGAAAAGCTGTTTTAATTACAATGTTCTTTATGATGTCGTTTTATACCATTCGGCTACAGTTTATAGTTGCTGCGGCAAGATGTGTATGTTTCGCTTTTGTAATGAAATCGAAAGGTGTAGTTACAGTCAGTCTAGATGCGTTATCAAAGTTCATTTCCATGCATGACTTGCAGCTAAATATTAATGGAAACAATTTCATTTTATCGGTGCAATTCACGCTGTGTGATAGATACAAAATCGATTTTCAGTTCTTTGCAATTCAGAAAAATTGTATTCGATGAAGTAACAGAGACATTTGATAAATATGTTGCTGTGCATGTGCAGGAAAAAGTCGATCGAAGACGCAACACAATTCATTTTCGATGTTGATTAACCTGCTAAATCTACTACTTCTTTTGCTTAAATTATTTTCATTTAATAGTCATTTTGATACGAAATCTTGTACTTCAGTGATTTAACAAACATTGCTCGAATTTAAAGCACACTTATCAGAGCTCGTCGTTTATTATCGTCGCCGTTGTTGATAACGGATGAGTTTGTAGACAAGTAAACAAAGCACAATATAGTGGTAATTTAGCTTCAGGGTTTCACCAGTTGGTCCACTCAGGCAAACACACTGCTTGCGCCTGCCTGACTATACAATAGGGCGTATCGAATAGCCTGTGTGCGGAAAACGTATATCATCGAAAACTGTGTCCGGGCATGTGGTTGATGGATCCAATGGAGCCATGGAAGAAGTCCCCCCGGGCGACTTTAAGTTTCCGAAGGTCATAATTCGGAAAGTTGATAGTATTTTTGAAAACAATGCTTTGAAAACTCTACAAAACTACCGAAGAAACCGATGGTCCAAAAGGTGTCACTGCCAAGATTGCCTAACATCGAAAATGTGACCTTTTGGTTTTTGACTTATATTTCCTGAGAGACAAATGATTTTGTTTTTACCTGTGGTATGAGATGGTAGAGGAGGTCGTTTAATGCGTTTAATAGTTACATGCACTCTCGTGACAGTAGTAAAACCGTATGAGCAATGTGATAGTATGACTGAAGCAAAATTAGTCACAAATTTGATTGACATTAACGTAGACTGCATTGACTGCATCGTTTTTCTCCTCGAAACGCAAAGTCCTCCAGAAACATCTAGTCTTGCGACTACAATTAAATCTAAATTATGTCCACCCTCTGCCCTGGAACTCATTCATCAAGTATTTATCTTTAGTTCCTGCTAATCGTAAGGTTTTCAATCTCGAACAAATTCAGTGGACCTGTTCGGCACCTGTTGCATGTTTTTGTTTCCGAAAATGGTTGAAATGTGTAGCACATTTTAGAATGCTCATCGTTTGATGAACACTTTACACTTTCATGGAATTTTCAATTGTTCTGGGTGTCGGCGTATGACCGGTACGAATGAACTTTCGGACCAAGGTCATTTCTTTTGAATCTCTCATACCTAATGGCTTGCAAATATTTATTGTCCGGTTTTTTTTTGTTCTTTCCATTTTATAGTACTTGTTTCGCTTTGCGTTAATACGTTAACTCATTAGGTAATTTTATTTAACATTGAAAATGCGACGAACACATTTGACATTCATTCGTAAAAAACTGACAAATCGAGTTTTTTTTCGCTCTCTCGTTGCGAATTATCCAAATATATGCAAATCATTTCAGGCGAAACAGTTTTTTTTTCTCTTCCGATAAATTAATTTTTCAGTCCTGTACGAAGTTCTACGGGCTATTAGTCTTAGTGTGTTGTTTGTATTACATAAAATTTGGACTCCTGAGAGGCTTATAAGACTCAAATTCGCACCGTTGTCTCGCTTGAAACGGTTGTTCTGACAAAAACGCAGGTTATGGGCTGATCACCAAAATGATTTTCTTGATCTCGAATCACTGGAATATTAGGCCGGGCGATTTTTCAAAGAATATGGTATGCCAAGGTGCTTTAACTAATGATGACGTTTCAAAGCTTATCACTGAGCACGAGAAAAGCGAAGATAAAAACTGATTTCCTCATTCCTTACTCAATGCATCTATTCTGTTGTTATACGAGAATCTTGCGGGCCTTGCATTGGGCTGTGGTTTTATTTATGTTTTTATTAATATCAACTCAACAGCCTTTGTTTTACGAGCGGATAGCCAATAAAACAATATTTTAATAGCCATCACACACAAACAGACACACGCACAAAAAAAAAATTTTTTTTTCGATACACCAACCAAACCGACAACCAACATACACACACAGAGAGGATGTTTGCAATCACAACATCTAATATATTTGCATAATATACTTGGCAATAAATAATATGCCGAAATTATAGATATACAATATTCTCGACCATAATGTTATATTGCGATAGATATATTTGGGGTTTGTTTGCATAGCATAAAATAGAAATAAAAGTTAAACATAAAAATCATCGCTCAAAATACTTATACACATCAGTATATATCACTATATAGTATACCACGGTGTGCCTGAATTGAATTTAATCGCAAAATTTTTGCAGATGTGATTTCCCAACGGATCTAGCTATTTTGGGTCCATAAGACACAGCTTTTGTTCGAACAATAAAGAGGCGTGACAAGATCTTTTGGAAATGTTGAAGTAAGATGGCCGGTGACTGAATTGTTTAGTATAACAAAACAAACACTTTTTTGTATGGCGACTAAGTTGCTGGACCCATAGTTTTACGCCAAAGGAAAAGAACTTTCATTCTCGTCATTCTCCTCGAAGCTAGCACAAAATCGAATCAATTACACAAAAACATTTAGATGTTTTCTGTGTAGAATCAAACTGTCACATTTACAGGTGTGAGCATATGAAGTCTGACCTCATTTATTCTTGCACAACACTTGTACTTGTATTATTTTGGTTAAAACTCAGCTTTAGTGGGAGCCCACCACATTCCCGCATATGATAGCATGTTTGGTGATGAACTGGTTTGGAAATTTATTTTGATACGAAAATCAACTAACATTTCCGTTTATGATTCGCTGGAGATGTGCATGTACAAAAGTATGACCTACTTCCTGGAGGTTTGTCATTTTCTTGCCACTGTCGCCATGGCCTGATGAGAAGTGGTATTTTTGAACAGCATTTTAATGCAAAACGTCGAAAGAAGTATTTAATATTCTCACAGATCGAAACAGTGGCAAAAACCATTCGCTACTGACGAGTTCGACATCTCCAAGTGCTTACAGTCAATTTTTCTTTTTACTTATATCGACGAAGACCTTTTATTTGGTTCGCAAAATCTTGTAGAAGACGACGCACTCTCCGGGTAATAATTCGCTAAAAGTGAAGATTTTTTGGCGAATTATAAGGCAATGAAACTGGCAGCTTGGAGGCAGTTCGGATCTTAATGAGAACCAAATAAGAGATCGGCGTCGAGATAATTTGAAAAAACGTTTTGTCTGTACAGGCCAAGACGTCTACAAAGCATTTTTTTACCAGATTTGGTAAAATTGTATGAAAATTGACTACACTCGATAAACCAGAAGCTTGTGCCGAATCAGCAACAGCTGAACATCTCCAGCTGGTCGACTAAGACAATACGTTTATATTGTAAACAATTCAAAGACAAGCTACAAACAGTGAATACTTATGTTGAGGTCATCTATGTGTGCACATAACACGTATGACTGAAGTAAACTTGTTGTATAGTTTACAACATTTTGATTGTATATTATACAAGTAGAGTGTGTTTGAGGATCAGCTGATGAGGTTCTTGCTGATTCGGCACAAGCTTCTGGTTTAGTGAATTTAAAAAAAACCGCCATCTTTGTCAATATTTTCCAAAGGACCCGTCGTGCCCTCTCTACTGTTCGAAGAAAACTTCTTTCTTCGGACACAATAAATCCCGAGAAAAGCCATGCGAAAAATTGTCGATAAAATTCATTTCAGCACCACCGTAACACGATTATGATGAGAGATGCCTTTCAGCAAAAGGGACCAGCTTTTTATGTTCCATCGAATTTTTAGCATCAGTCAATTGGAATCGTGTCCATAAATTATTGTTTACAAATTAACTTCGTTCGATTTCCGAACATATTAACAACAAACCATAAAATCGAAACGGAATATATTAAGTGTTTGATCTTTGGATATACCTTTTTTTCGCTCTCTCTAGGATATATAATAATAATAATAAAAAATCTCGGAATATTCCAAAGTAATTCTATGCGTTAAAAGTTGGATTTACTATGGATCTTATGCGGAAAAAATCTTTGCGAAAAGATGGTAAATATCTGGGAAAACATGTAGACGAAATAATAATCCATAAATCTTTCTCTCAAGGTACGCAATGTGTTGTGTACAGACTATTCGAAATTTTCTTTTTCCTTTCTATTTTACTGTACACTGAATAAAATCTTGGTTTTCATTAAAGACCTTCCAGAATTATTTTTAGAATTTTACCCCTTATCTAGCTACCTTATCAGTTCCACTACAGTGGGTCTACATGTTGGATGCCACACAATATATGAGTAGCGTATACACATCACATTTGAATTTCCATATGATTGAACCGATATAATGTTCAATAAATATTGGCAAATGATGAAATATTATCAATTTGATGTGCATAACTGTGTGGGAATGTAGCACAAACAATTTAGTGATTTCAATGGTATCCTTTAAACAATTGAGAAGAACACCCTCTGTGATTGTCAGCCACTGTTCGATATCAATTGTAGGCCATTGGTATTATGAACCAGTCCCATTAAAATAGGTAAGATTCTAAACGAAATGTTCACTTCTGGCAGTGGTTTGGGTATAACTAAGGATGTGGAGCTACGCCTAGAAATGTCTTTTCTCCGAATTTTCACATATGGAGATCAAATAGAAACAATTGCTTCGGAATCCCTAATAATTGAGAAATTGCAACCATCTGAAAATCAATCGATTCGCTCATGCTTGGAGGGTACCTAGGATCTGAAAGAACAAATTACATAAGGCATCTGAGAATGCTTACCATACAATGTTCGTACACAAAAAGCTCCCTTGTAAGTCGCTGGACCATTAGAAAATTGTGTTGCCCATGCCGACGTCATCAACTCAGAATAGTCATACAGCCTCTTCGCTTGCTAGATCTGGAATTAGAATAGTCAAAACGTTCAGGTCCTGAAGCCCTGGATAGTAGCCCCACTCTCACGTAAAAACAATCTGTTACAGAACTTCCGGAGGAATGCCGGCTTCGTTTTATGACACTAAACACTACTCTAGAAGATGAATATGTTTCTTTGCGCTATCATGCGTTTCTATTCGTTGCCATGCGTTTCTATGCGTTACCATGTGTTTTCGTTACCATGCGTTTCTATGCGTTACAAAGTTTTCATTATAAACTCCGAATGTGTTGCTAGACTTAGAAACCATTTTTCTCAATTATGATGTTCTAGAGTATTGTTTAGTATCAGATAGCGAAACGAAACCGACATTCTGGAACTGATTTTTTTTAACGTGAGTAGTGCTACTGCATAGTGTAGGTGAAACACAAATCGTCAGCTGCATTGCCATATTGTTGGTAATTTCCGGTCATACAAATCCGTTTAAAAATGCCAGCAATTTGGTATTTAATATGTCTGTTGTTCAACCCACAATGACTCAATATCTCTCTTGGTATTGTTGGTCATGTGTATCCAAGAAATTGCTATAATGGAATTTCCCGATTGGAGCAGTATTTATGGTAGAGTTACCCTGTTATATACAACGACTATAAAAATGTGCCGTGGGTTCTGCCTTATGCCCAACAGCAGAATAATTTATGTTAAAACAATTGAAGTAAAAGATTTTGCATAGACGCACGCTTTGAAGAAGTAACATATTTGACAGTTATACGGACGATAATGCTTGCATTGAAAGATTTAAACCCCCAAATAGAACTTTATAGTTTTCTCGAACAATTAGTCGGGTATCAGAAGTGTTGCACTAATGACTTCATTTTCCTTTAGATTCAGATAATCCTTCAACATAATTGACCCCTTAGTAACTCGTCCTTGTGGACTTTTTAACTCGACATTTTTGTCGGTGTAATAAATAAGAGTATAAACCGAGTTCTTCAATGATTTTTTTCTACCCCGGCTTGGAATGCTGTACGCACATATTTTTATGTATACATATTGTCCAAAAGGACCCATCTAACTCCTGGGTAATGCGATGGAAGCACATCATTGAAATAAATATATTTACGGAAAAAAAGGGAGGGAAAAAGGTATAGAATAACTTATGCTGTGCTTTATAGTCGAATTTTGTGTATTAAGATAAGCTCACACATGTGCCACTTAAAGTCCTTTTTGACTTTTGCCCGAAAACCAAAGCATAAAAATTATTTTCGATTATGTTTTGTGGATAATGTATGTTAACATTATTCCGTAAATCTATTATTTAGAGGATTCGATTTTGTTCTGGATGCGTTTGGATGGTAAGGTTTGTTCACTGGCTTCGAAAACCATTGTAGCATGAATATGGTGATGCATTTATCGTTGTAAATAATTGCAAATATGCTTGCATTAATCTAATTGATAGATGATTTAGAGAAGATCCATTCACAATTTGGTGAACTAATTATGTTACGAATCCATGCCTGAAAGCGACTTAATGCTAATTCAATTTACTTAGACAATTCCATGTAACATTTCTGCGAAAATCAAATTATTTTATTCCTAGAAATCGTCAGCAATTGTTTGCTTTGGGTTTGTAGCTGAGCTGGTAGATGTAACGGTCAATATTGTTGTTATTTCATCATCTAGTAAATTTCCCAACATAAGTGAAACATTGAGAAATTCATCCATGGAACAACAGCATTTAGAAAACAGACTCGACCACAAAGGGAAATATTTTCCTAAAATTTAAGGGTCCAGATGTTTTGTCAAGAAGAACTGTTCTGTACTTTATTTTACTGGTTGCGAGGCTTCCATATATGATTAGATTCTTTCTGCTAGACAGAACCGGACCAAATATATAAACAGATCTTACGATAGAACTGTCTATTTCAATCGCGATCTTCTTTTGTAATTTGAAAATAAATTCGGAGAAAAGCTCAACCAGTCTCTATTTAAGAGCAATGGACCCTTTGCAAATTTGTAGCCTACATTTAGGCGGGAAAGAATTCGTTTTTTTATGATTTATTTGAACCAAAATCTTTTTTTTGGACAAACCATTAAAGCACTTGAAAATCTGTTACTTTCAAAGAAGTCATAATTGCACTTGGAGAAACCTGGGCAGATTGCATAAATTTACACAGTTTGCAAAGATATCACCCACAAACCAATTTTTCCTCTAAAAGTAACACAATTTTTCGTGCTTTGATAGGCTACAAATTTGCAAATTTGCTCTTAACTTTTGGACATTAATGTGAGATTCATTTTAAGTTTTTGTCAAGAAGGTCCTCTAATAAACCTTCGAAGAAACAGGAATATTTTTTAAAAGAAAAAATTTCAGTAAAAACCATGTCAAAGCAAAACTTAGGTTACTTGTTTACTTGCGAAATTCCCTACGTTATGTCAGACGGTTAAAGTCGATGTAATAGATTTATTCGCGCGACGCATATTGATTATGCACGGTACTTTACAACCAAGATTTTCAAGCGAATTTTTTAGAAAACATTTTATCTTCTACCCCATGCGAAAGTTGACCATTACGTAGCAGGCAGCCCACTGTGAAAATGATCCATTACATGAAGCAAATTTTCGGTTCATTTTACGTGAATTTATTTGTGACAATCAACTTTCGCGTGAGAAAAAATCTACATTGGATACATTAGTTACGTAACAGCCTTGTGACAAAGTCATTTGTGTGTTTCTTGAGCTATCTACTTCGATAACTTTATTTTCGACAAGAGTAGTTGCATACGTTGTCATTTGTTTGGATATACATACATACAAAGGCAATACTTAAGACAGCAACCGAAGTCTCCAAAGACTCACTTGTGAATTTGCGAGTATCACAAGCGAGGAGGACATATCTCCGGAAATTCGTGGCCCAGAGCCGAAAAACGTCACAAATTTATCAGAAAGTTATAGTAGATTACTTTGGATGCTGCGGAGGTAGTTCATTACATGAGGGATCAATTTTGTGATACGAGGCAAAGTCACAAGTGTGGTTTTAAGCAACAAGCTTTGGAAACGGTTATTTTGACAAGTGTAGAGTCTGCATATCCGAGCCGAAGGCGAGACGTTGTAATGACAGGTTCCATTGCTGGAGAGATCGAATCGAACAATCTGATGCGTCATCTGTTTATTGAATCGTTTCGGTCCACGCCGATGATTTGCCTATTGTCAAACAGGTGGCGTCACAACACACACACACTTCTTTACATATGTGAGTGACGTCACATATTTTTGTGTACGTTATTTTGTGTCCCGGGCATCGAATATCGGGACTACTTAATTTTTGAAGCTTGGGTGAACCTAGGGACGTACAAATTGCTTAGAGAAAAAATCCTCGTAATGTCAAGCACCGGGAATCGAACCCGGGCCTTCTCCGTGGAAGTCTAGTGCGTTCACCACTAGACCAAACCGTCCCATTAAAGTTAAAAAGTCACGTCTCGAAAGTCAGGAAATAGTCACTAAAGAAACAAAAAGCGACGAAATGTCACGGAAAGGGACGTCACAAAAAGTCTAGAAAAAGCGACGAAGCCATAAAAATTCGGCGATCTTCAAAAAATCACTTATCTATTCAACAAGTCATGAGATTAAAAAAAAAGTCATGGAAAGTGAAAGTCTTGGTCGTCATTTTTCGAAGATTTTTCCCACTCGATCACAAGGTTGTTACTTCATGCAATGAATCACTTTCGCAGCATCCAATGTATAATCTACTATTACTAAATCTTACAAATCTTACCAAACCCCGGTAGCATCTTCATTGTTGAATGTCAAAGACTTACATTCGTTTCAGTAATTAATACTGTTGGTGCAACATTACCAAATTTTTAAACCATTCATCGACACCGACAACCCAAAATTATAAATTCTAATGAAATGTTCAACAGTTTTGATTCGACTTCATCAATGTTATGACACTTTTATATCAATCAGCGACCAAGGTTCAATTGTCTGTTTTACGCCGAATGAAATTTAAACAACACACAAAAAAAATCGAAATGTAATCGGAATCTGAATTTATTTATTTTTCGGTTAATTCAATATTCAAAAGCCATTGCCCCAAATGCATATTAATCCAAATAAATAGCATCAAACCATCCAACCAGCCAACACATTTTATTTTTGCCGTATCGCGTATAAATATAAATCAAAATTGATTAACCTTTTGCCCATATTATCGCATGAATTCACATTTTAATTGTAACTTGGAAGACATGCAAAATGCTTTTTGCCGTTTTAATGCTAAACGAAATAAAAATAAAAAAAAAAATTCACAAAACGAACGAACACACTTTTCGCAATGTGATAAAACGAAATGCCGTCTCATTGCTGGATGTTTGAGGGGAGCAAATGCTCCACATAATGGTTTGCCATTTCGCCGGCATTTATAATAAGTACCCAGAGTACATGGACTACTTGACATTATGAAAACTAAAGCCACACATTTGCAATTATATTTGTCCACACAAAATAGCAACATATCTCTTAGCCGTTCACAACACTGGTAACACAATTTTCGTTATACACATGGGCAAATAAAACGGAGACGGAAAGGGTGAGGCATTAAGATAATAGATGGACGAGGAAAAATAAGACACAGAAATTTGACTCAATACGGAAGTCAGAGAGAGACTGTGTGTATTGTGTGGGGAAAGCTTTCGGCATAACATAACATGAAAGAATTTTTCGCTTTGTGTGGCACATATATAGAATTGTATATATGTGCCGAAAACACCATCTCTAATATCGTTCAGATGTGCACACATTTGTTTGACCATAAAGACACACAATGTTTTTGAGAAATCCCAAAAACATAAACTTCATTTAAATTTGCCAAACAGTACATAACAAAATGCCATTATCCTTTTCTTTGTATACATATCAATGCAATGTAAATAAACAAATAGCTGTACCGAATGTTTACGGATAGGGTGGATGGGTCCGTCTATTTTTCGGGTTCTTCGCAACGTCAAATTTTGATAGACTCGTATACTGTCAAACCAGCAAAAAAGCGGATTCGCATCAAGGCCACCTTCGTACGATCTTTAGGCGGATTAAATTGTCTAACAAATTCGAAAGAAAATCGATTTGAGTGGTCACTGATCCAAGTCACAATGATACAGAACTGCTATGAATATTGTTGGAGATCAGTGTTTTACAGTGGTGACATTATCACGGACGGAATGGCTCAGTGAATGGCTCGATTCCAATGTCAAACAAAATTCCATTTTGGACTTTTTGGCATTGGTAAATTCAAAGGTTCTCACAAGCTTCGTAATTTGAGAGGTAAGGTGTGCGATGTGTGTTTGGTGACTACACTGATACACACATTGAATGACTCGTATGACATTGGGCATATTGATTAAACATTTGGTCTAGCCTACATTTAGGCGCGGTATCGTTTTAACTTTCCTCAGAGATTGTTTTGCAGGAGCTCAGGATGAGGTGCGGAAAATCGAAGAAAATCTTAGATAACTAAAGGAAGTCATTGAAAATACTTAATAGTCGATGGAAACGGCTTCCTTTGTCAACGCAATATACAAATATCTACCAGTCGTACGTATATCTAGCATACATTTAGGCGAGATATCAATCATGCGCCTAACGTTCCTCGGAGATTATTTGAAAACTTCGAAACGTGATTTGCAACGAGGGGCGGATAAACTAAAAAATCCTCTGTCAACCAAAATAAAAGTCCTTAAAAAATCCGTTGAACATTCTTTCATCAAAAAATGTTGTAAATCGAAGAAAATCTTTAAAAAAATCTTCAGACAACTTTGCAAAATCCATAAAAATCCGTGAAAATCCTCAATCAAAATTCTTACAAATCCAAGAAAAAACCTCTCAAAATTCTTCTTGAAAATCATTTACTCACAAAAAAGAGTGGAAAATCTTACCTGCTACAGGTAATTTTGTCTCCAGGTAATCCATGTTGTCTGCTGCAGCTGTATTTTTCGTTATGGCAGCTATTGTAGGTTAGATGGAGACAAAGTTACAGCTGCAAGAGATAAGATTTTCAACTCTTTTTTTGTCAGTTTTTGTCAACGAACTTTACAAATATCTACTTATCGTTCGTATGTCCAGCCTAAATTTAGGCGAGATTTAAGTTATGCGCCTGACTTTCCTCATAGAGTATTTGCATACTTGGAGTCGTGGTTCGGAAGTAGTTTTAAGCCGGTGATCGGCGGATGAGCTTGCCAAAGCAGGCTCTGCTGCTCTCGTAGACGGGCTTGAACCGTACCTACCTATACCCGATTCGATATGTGCAAAAGCGAGATCGAAATGGTTGGAGGGTAAACACTTGGAGCGCTGGAATGCGTACGAGGGAGGCGCTCACACGAAGCGATTCTTCCCGAGGCCGAACGCTAGATGGGCCAAAGATTTGCTCAGTATGGACCGGAAATGCATAAGGAGAGTGGTTGGTGCAATTACTGGACACTGTGGGCTGAATCGGCACCTCAATAAGCTAAGGCTCTCAGCGACTCCTTGGTGCTCCTGCGGATTAGAAGAAGAAAGGGGCATACACGTCATTTGTGAATGTTCTAAATTTCTTCAACTAAGACGCAGGCTCCTTGGAGATTACGTCCTACATCCCTCCGAAGTTGTCGCCCTGGGACCTGCCACTTTGGACTTGTCTTTTTTTAAATGATGACCGGGAAGGAAACAAAGGATCACAAGATCTGTGTTTCAAGATTACCTAGGTGATCGTCCCACCCTGATAAATCTAAAATCTAAGCCGGTGATCCTGGCCGAACTTGTTAGAGCCTAGTCAGACCTTTAAACAAACAAAATATTGCAGTGAGCTGAACAATGAACCAAAACGTACTGACAGAATCAGTGTATTGAAGTTCTTTGGCAGTAAACCATTTCAAATTTCAAATCAAAAATTCTCCACCGATCCACACTAAACATACGTCTATCATACGGCAACAAAAAAGAAGAAGGAAAAACGAAAAATAGACTAGGATCTGGTAAGGAATTGTACGATGTTAAATGTTGCAAACATTTTATGTGTTGGGTTACTATGAATGCGATATTATAGATTTCGACACAAGAATTTTGTGTTATGTTTGCGTAAATGTAGATTTTATGTATATGGAACAGGGCCATGATTTTGAATATATCACATAATATTTTAGTAAAATGTAATCCCTTGATACTATCGCTCTGGCAGCTATATCCGAACAATAGTGTGTGGCACAAAAACACATCTCTATAGATATGTGTTACCAATCTAGCCGGAGAATGGGTAGTGGGTTCCAAAACAGCCTTTCGAATATAATGACAGAATTATGAATGTTGATAACTTCAATTTCGGCTATGAATACCCATACACAATGTAACTTACATGTAATGTTTACGAAACGTATACATTAAAGCAAACATCAACAATAAATTAGAATTTTCGTTAGTTGGAAATCGTATACCCATTGTAAGTTGATTAAAACTTTGGTTTACAGAGCATCTAGTTGAATCGCTGGGAATTACAAATTTTCTGATTAAATCAGCAGAAATTACAAAACGATTTTAAGTAGCAGAGTGAAAAAGGTACTGCAGAAGCAGTTGAACGTTGAATGAATGTTATCTCAGTGATTCGATTAGAAATGAGCGCAGCCCCCGGTGGGAGTTGAATATATCAATTACTTTTCTGGAAAAACAACAGATCTCACACCTCAGACGGTATAACAATCGCGTTTTTTTTTCTTCTTCTCCTCGAATGACACCGCCATCAATTTTCGGATAAACAAGTCGAAACAATATTTCTTTGTTAGTAAAACTAAAAGTTTGAACATCCAGCAATCATGGCAGTCATTCGAACAGATTTTATTTTCTTTTGTGTCGGACTTCTTTAATGGTCTCTACGATTTTATAGCGGTCTCTATAGTTTCCATGGTGTTGGATCATGATTAATGTTTAACGACTTCACTTTTACGATGTTCCCTCAGTGCCATTGTGGGGGTCGTTCACAATTGACGTCAGGTCATTAAAGAGTGTTCAAAGAAAGTGGTGGTGTTATAATGAATATCTAAATGCGGAGAGGTGACTTGTCCAATTAGCACATTTTAAGGAAAATTTTATTATTCCAACGGTATTGAATCTGCACGAGCCTTTCAGAAACAATTGGTCATCTGTTATCGACAATAACGACAAAAATAAGCGATGAACATTGTTGGTGCTATCTTATATTGCAAAATCTATGTTTTAACAAATGAAGTAACAGATTCTGTAGCAAAAGATCAGAAATTATTTTAAACAAAAGAAGTAATAGCTTTGTTGATTACTATAAAAGGTTAAATAAAACTTCAATTTTCTTATAATTCGCTAATTGGACACGGCACTCTTTTGAATTTATGGACACTTTTGGCGTTCCCACTTCCTCTGACGTTAATACATCTTTTTGCGGAATCTTTGCAAACTTATTGCAGGACAGTAAGCACAGACCAATAAAAATCGTTGAAGTGATTCCGAAACCACAGTTAAATGATGTTTGTAAACCATCCCGAAACCTTTCGCCCCCATGAATTTCTTCGGTTGAACTGATGTGAGTTTGATGGTTCGGAAAACAGACACAACCGTTTTTTTGTTGTAATGTCTCCATTCTTTCGTGTGTCTAAGCATAATCGAATGGCTTAAAAAACAACTGTGGTCCGTATCTTGTTTATTTCCGTACAATCAACTGAAAATTACCAACCGAATGATTCGATTATAATTTCCGGCACCCAAACACTCTCGAAACTTATTTTTAATCGTAAACGGAAAATTTTGTCTCTAATCTCTAAGCAAACTCTCCGTTCAACTATATTTGCCCAGTCACACCGATGGCGATAGCGAGATAATTTTATTCGATAATTCCTCAAGCGTGCAGAGGAGAATGGTTTTGATCAAACAAATCAAAAGTGACAAAATTGTTTATTGTCAATATATCCCTCAACTCATTACTTCGTAATAATAATGGATGGATATAACATGAACGCATGACATGGTTGTTGGATAATTATGTTATTAGAGCTTTACGTACACCGTACGTCGTCATTGGCATGCATATCGATATACAGAGATAGGAGAAAGATCGATAAAATCATATAGAGGCAAGGTGGTGGTGCGGGCCGTAGTGATTATTATTTTTATATTTTATTGAAATATCATTGATAAATCCGGATAATGTTAATCCTGTTCACCATATTATAATGTCGTTCTACTTTGAGCATTAAAAAAACGAACTCAACGGAATTAATGAATTCGTTAAAATGCATTTCATCGTCAGAAGAGCGAATGTATGTTGCGTTGCTGATTGCTGTATTTGAATATTATTTCATAATTGTAGCCTTCGGATTTAATGTTCAAACAATATTTCCGAATATGTTGCGTAAATTATGAAAATTTTAACGGGAATTTATATTCGACGGAATTATTATAATGTTTTGCAGTGCTTCGTTTGATTGCGAATGCAGATCAAAAATGATGTATTTTGAAATTAGATGATAAAAAGCTGTGTGTAGTATGGCTCCCAGCTGTAACTGCTGCTGCACGGGATTGTTCGACAAATGAATGTTCAAACAAGCAATCGCTTTTCAACAAAGAGAAAATCGCTGCAATTCGGTTGCGAAAAGTACACTTTTTCAAGGACATCCGGATGCAACCCCTAAATGTCTAATTTTCAACAGCCCAAATGGAAAATGGCACAGAGTCTTACTGAAGAGTTTGAAGTCGAATCTTATTTCGATAGCTCCGAATCTGGAGTTTTTCCGTTCGAATTCAATGCTTCAGCAATACTTCTCTGCAGTTTCCTTGTATACGACTTTAATTACGCGACGCGACGATATCTCGCCTAAATGTAGGCTAGACATTATTCGCACCAATTCATTGTATTTTGGTTACGTAATACGAGACACCAATTACACTGGAATGAAGCTAGAATTGACTTTCGGTCGTTACTAATGCGATAAAATCGTTAGAAAAATTCTAAATCGAATAAGATCATTTTGGTGGAATGGTAGTACTGAGCCATCCCGTCTGGTGGATGGACTAGTACCACCATGACCACAGTCTTCATAAGGTGTTTCTCTCCTTCTTTCATTTAAACGTTATTCCGATTCGACTCAGTATTTTCGCAAAATCTTTTTTACAACTCCAGTTTTCGCATTAGATTTCCACCACAAGTTGGGAATAGATGCGAACATACTAATGATGTTCCGGTCGTAATTTCAACATCATACACTGACAATTGGTTTCCCCATTTATTGTGATCACGAAAAAGCTTTACGATGAATTTTTAAAAGCCATCAGCCATTCATCGCGAGCTTGGCAACATTTTAATGTGTACGAACAGAACATCAACTCCGTCAATAATGCATGTGAATGATTAATATTTATTGCTCATTAATTGAAAATCTACCATCGCACAATTTATTATCCAAATAGGCAAATAATCTGCGAGTTATGCGATACGCATAATACTTTAAACGATTAACTGTTGTCGATGGTTATTTATCGGTTTTATTCGGTTATTATATTATCGCGTAAACGCAGCGCTAAAATTACACATTTCACTTCATGTAGAGAACGAAATTTTAATATTTAATCAACGATAATTAGCGCCGGTTGATGTTGTGAATTTTGCAAAAATTTTATAATCATTTTTGTAAAATTGCAAAGTAATGGTAGGCTATATCGGGTTGTTGGCATTTTTATTAGAATTCAGGCAGCTAAAAACTAAGGCAGATTCCAAATTTCTTCTTAATTCCACAATGGGCCGTAGCTGATAATTTATTTAAAAAACAACCAACATTTCAATGACTTTTTCAAATAAGAAGTTGACTTCCTATTTAAATGATCCACAAGTTCCACAAAATCCACAATCGCTTAAGGTCATATTTTTTTGAATTGGAACTTTAGAGCCTGTCTCCACTATCAAAATTTTTTCTCCGCCAATAACGGATTTGTTCCACAGCTTTTCCGGCTCTTTCCATCCCCGAAAGTTTTGCTGATGGTAGATTTTCAGAATCTGTAAAATCGTCTACGCCTATGGTGAACGCATAAAACTTGCTGGAGACGATAGAGCGTGAGAAACTGTGGAACGAATCCGTTATTGGCGGAGAAAACATTTTGATTGCGGAGATAGCCGTAGAATATGTGTATGAAAATGCAAACCTCCGCCAATTGCAATAGTTTTGTATGACCAGTTACCTCAGATCAAATTTTTAACACTTTCAGGCAATAGAAGAAGGATCATTGGCAGAATCTGCCCCTTAGTACGTTCCTAGACTTTGTAGCTCCATACTATGGAGTCCATATTTGGCACTAATAAAATAGAATAGGTACAGTACACGCATCATTTAACTAAATCTAGCACTTCGAGAACTAAGCCCACTCTTTTTTCGTAAAATATTGTGTCGGTGAAAATGACTCCAAATTCAATTTCGAATTTAAACTGACTTTGGGATGAAAATTTCTCAGATTCTTCACGTATAATTCTGAAATTTACTAGTTGAACCATTAACTAATTTCGTTTTTCTTTCTTTACAGGTAAGCCAGCCCAAACTATAATAATAAGCCAATAATGTGGTGAAATGAAGAGTAAGTACATCGTGTTTCAAATTCGTTTTTTTTTATTGAATAAGTTCATCTGAATGTTGCACTCCTAAGTAAGAACAGAATATTTTTGTTGGCCAAGAGTTCATTCATCTTATATTTATAGAAATTAAGTATTCAAAGTTTTGTTAACTATTAACAAAGTCAATTCTCAAGAATTTCAAAATGTGAAGGCAGTGAAAGGTTTAAATTTGTTTGAAATTCATTAATGGACGTAGAGGAGAGGACGTGCATGAATCCATAAAACTAGCAAAACGTTGAAAATACGTTTCCAGGTTCAATTTCTCCATTTAAAGTAGCGTTCAAAAATTTTCTACAGTGAATGTACAGTTAGAGGCAGTGAATTTTCAGCATGAATTTGCTTCAGCTGTTTTTCAGCTGATCCACATATACAATCAAAACTGTTTATATTTGTTTATACGGTTGAAGCTGCTACACGCGTGGTAGTGGCAAAACCCTATAAAGACTTATAAACAGTTGTGATGGTTTGTGTAGATCAGCTGAAAACCAGCTGAAGGAAATTTATGCTCAAAATTCACTGCCTCTAACTGTAAGTGAAATTTAGACATGAATTTCACTGACAAAGAAGAGTTGAAAATCTCACCTGTCACAAGTAACCATTGTCAAGGTAATAGCAATAGGTAATCTATATTATCTGCCACAGCTGTAGCTACTGCTTTTGTACCTATTACCAAGCCTATTACCTGCTACAAACTTACCTGCTACAGGTGAGATTTTCTTTCTTTTTTGTCAGCGTTGCTAGAGTGATAGTTGTAAAACCGTATAAAGACGTACGGGTAGCTGAAGCAAATTCGCGGTTAAATTTTGGTGACATCCCCTTAGGGAATTCCCCTATATCAACGTAAAGAATATGAAAATTTCGAGTAGGCAACAGCTGTGGAATTTTTGGAAATAAGAAAATGGAATTTGTGGAATGAAATTGGAATTGTTGGGACACATTTTTTGACAGTGGTTATCCACTCCGAAAATTCAGACAATGATGGGAAGATGAATAAAAAATTCTTCTTTTTTGAAAAATGTAGCTTCTAACAAATGAAGTAAAAGATCTCGTATTTGTGTTTAAGTATTTTTACACGCTACATGCTTCTTTTGACGCTCTCAGCATGTAAAATCCATTACACAACTCGGTATAAAAATGAAAAAGTCTCGTTTTCGTGTGTCTAGTGACCTCGGCTACGTCTCGGATCAACAAAACTCCCACGTGAACTCTACTATTCACCTTTTTATCCATATTCATGAACTAACAGATTTAATGAATTTGTCGCCATACGTTTGCGTTTCTAAAAGATTAAATGTCGAGTGCTTCTGCAAAAAAAAACGAGCTGATTCTACATTGTATTCAAATAGTACCAACTCTGTCACTTTCCGACCGCAGATGCTTTTCAATTAATTGTACGAAATGTTGATATTCAAAGGCGTTTTTCATACTTTGCAATTATATCAGGAAAACCTTATGAGGACATGTGGCTGAACAAATTTTCGCGTGTAACCTGAAAGCCTGAAAAAAATCTTTTCATGATGAAAACCACCAGTTCATCGTCAAACGTTCATCTGCACATTTAATTACATGGTGACAACAGCAGAAACAAGAGACTAGCTGTGTGCATTAACGGGAAAACATTTTCAAATGTTGACTTGAAAAACCGTTTTCTTTTGCAAAAAGCATCGATCGTTGTGCAACACAATGACAATCTGTTGTCGGAGCAATCAACAATATTTTATTCATTGTTTCTGATGATGAATAATATTTAATGCAAGATTTAATGTCACTTCCATAATGGATATACACTTTTGTCGAGCAAAACTACAATACGGTGACGGTATACACACAACACCTCCTCTTCCATTCTCAACCGTCATAATATTCCTAACCTAACGAATCACATACCTCATATACTCCATTCACTGAAATATATTTGCTTTTTCTTTCAGTTTATATGACAAAGTATGTTCTCTCGTCTATACCATTCACTGTGCAAATACTCCGTACGAAATGGGGAATTCAAGACACACATATCACACAAAATAACAAATACACAAAACTATTCACTTGTTTCGAATGGAAAAACTCTAACAATACACCCCATTCGTATAAGATATGGAGATATGAAGAGCCATAGTACCCATCACCATCACCCCACAATCTACAATTGTAACAATTGTATGAGGGAGTTTGGGGAACATGTCTTATACTTTTCTAAACACAGAACGGAATATCATCTGTTGGGCTGTATATTATATGCTACGGACGTCTATGTAGATGTATAATGTGTACATAGGATTTCTTGGAGCATCCAATATTATATATAGGCCAAATGCAACCGGCTTAATTATTCTGACTAAGTAATTAAAATTCAGCGAAAACAAAAGCTTTTTGTCTGGGCTGTTTATAAATTATTTGAGGTTTTGCACACACATCTGTGGATAGTAACTTTTACACACAGCAGTGAGACGTGTATGGAACACAATATTTTTGATAGAACTATACACATATTCACCCGCCCGTTCTCGTTTCAAAAGGCATAGAATTTGCTTCCTATATTATAGAGAGAAGGACTCTGATGCATAAACTGTTAAGGTGTGCTCTGTATATGCTCTGGGTTGTTGATGTGAGAAATTAAACTTTTTTTTATTATTTTCGGGGAGGGTGGTTTAGAGAATTTACTCTGGTTCAAATTATGATGTTTGCCTTTGTGTTTTATGTGCGGTTTACTTGTCACCGGGTGGAATTAAATAAATTAAAAATATGCTTTTGTGTGTAGCACAACGTCGGGCTTAATGTTAAATGTTGAAGAATGACATTTTTAAGATTTTTGTTGACTTGTCTGGTTTTATGTGATGGGATGAACAGCTATAAAAATGGATGAGTTGGCGTTGCCTCATTGTATATGATAAGTTGATGTGAAATGTAATTAGATGGAATTGAATGTGAACGTTGCATTATATGCTCTATTTTGAATCGGGTTGAAATAAAATGTCGTTAGGCTGCTTAACGACAGGGCTCATATGGAGGAGAAGTGGTCATTTGTATGAAATTTGTGATACATCTCCCGGGTGAATGTGTAAGGCTGAGATTACAAATATTTTTCTATAGTCATTTTCTCACCTCAGCTGAAACGTCGAGAGCATTTGTTGTGAAAAGCGTTGTCTTGAATTGTAACCCTCGCTACGCTCTGGACACAAACAAAACACTCGAATTTAAATTTACAACTTTTTTCCCCTCGCTAAACTATTTTAAACAGTTTTAACAGTCCTCTTGACCAGACATGTCCCAAAGCTGTACTGATCTTCCACTTCCACCAAAATGACCAGGATTCGATTCTCGTGTAAGACGAAATTCCATGTGGAAAGTGAGTAAATTGCATTATTAGCGTCCTAAAGTCAACTCAAGCTTCATAATTTTGGAAGTTGCGGTGTGCTTGGCGGCTGCAACGATGTACACACCGAATGACTCGCATAACGTATGATGAATTTGTGCACATATATTTAGTCTACATTTAGGCGAAATGTCAGACTCACTCGCATAATTTTCCGCAAAGAGTGCTTCCACGGGTGCTTCGGAAGTTACGTTAAACTGAGTGTCCAGGTAGAGCGAAAGACTCACGCACTATATGGCACGGGTACGACTCCCGTGTCTGGCATAGTTCATGGGACTTTTCCTAATCGTAAGTAATTAGTCTCTGCTGTTAGTTAAGACTAGTCAGCCCTGTAGATCTCTTCGTTTGGTGAAACTGATGACGGAAACGTGAGGAATGTCGGGGGAAAGTGTGCAAACTAATTGAAACAAACTTCACAATTTCACATAGTAATGAATAAGTGAGTGCGTCCAATTCTTTGAAATGAATGTAAATGAACTAAATACGGGGAATTCCCTTAGAAGCAACCGGTCATTTTAGTGATCTATCGAGCGTAAAAGATTTCTAAGAAAAATCTCTGAACACTATTAGCGACATCTATGTTCTAATAGATCAATACAGTTTTCCTGTACATCTTATCCCTATGTTAAACTAGTGGTCCAGATTGAACCTGTTACTGGGAGAGAAAAACTGTTTGTGGGTTTCTCAAAACAAACTATAGATCACCGCGAATTACCCTAATGGTCTGTATCGGGTGAATAATCTGGACAGGGCGGTTTCAAATTTATTCATTTTAACGTAGGATGTCATAAAAACACCTGACCATGCCATTACTTGGATATATTTGAGTTTGATTTTCCTTATAGAGTGCCCTTCGTAAAAAATTTCTAATTTTCTCTCCGGGGTACGCAGAACCCCTGTAGTTTAATACAATTATTAGATTGTTTTGAATAAATGAACAGGACTTGATTCGTTTTCGACTTTAGTTTATTTACATGTTGCACCTAACATCGTTCCCGCGATTAAATTCACATCGTTTGTTTCGATCAATTTTTTTTTCTTCCATCTCGCTTGTAGTTAATTTTCATCGCGTGCGATGTTTTCATGTGAATAATTTTCATGAATTTCTACCAAATAGATCATAATCATGTATAAACATGGTATGGGTGATGCTATAAATACATAAAAATGTATGAAAAATTGGAATGTGCTCAATTTAATTACGATGTAATCAATTCCAAATCCGTAAAGAATTAAATTATAATTTATGGTACCTACACTCTTCGCGTTCATATCTCCCCTCCACCTATGTCAAACGATGATAAATTTTACCTAAAATGTGCAACATCATAACTAGCCGAACAGAAAAACATCACAATCTGCACGAATTTGCAAAGTACTTCCCAACAGGACGACAAATCGGGTCAAATCACAACCCAATTCCAAAGTCTGTTAAATATCGACTTTGGCAGTTGTTCAACATTTTGTCGACAAAACTGTTTATTAGCTTCGTTTTCGTAAAATAATAAAAATTAAAAATCGTTCAATCGACGTCAACTTTAACTTCTTTTTTATTGCTGCAACTATGTATTTTTACTTCAGTTCCATTTCAAGCATACACACGGAGAGAAGTAATGTGACAGAGTTTTTATCGAGAGAAAATATTGGCAATCAAGTGTTCAACAAAATTTTGATTACACTGCCGTGGTTGTTCACAGATTTATCAAAAATTATAAAGAACACAACAGCTACATCGATACGAATCATTTTTCTGTTTTGTTCAACCCACAAATAAGATTGGCCTCGAAGTACTAGATTTCGTAAAAAAACCCTGCGTTATTTATGTAATAAATCAAGTACTTTAAAGTTGAACAAACAACTAAATGTGGATTAAACTTGTGGAATTTGTTAAAAAGGAGAAACGTTTCTAACTTTTTTATTGCAGATTTACGCAATTTCCTGTCTCTAAAATAGTTAATCATTTGTTATCGACAGCAACGAAAGAACTAGGCGATGACCTATTATAAATGTGGTCTAATATAGCCCTATGCATGTTAAAACAAACGAGGTACAAGATTTTGTATCATACACTCGGCTTTGAACAGTATCAGTAGAATATTTTACTCACTGAATCCCCCGAAGCTAGTTTTCCGTCAGTAGCTGTGAAAATCGGTCTTTACGAGTAAAACGACCGTTGTTTCTTAAGGCCTTAGTGATCTTTTCAAAATTATATTTTTTACAACTTAGGCGAGAAAATAGTAATTTTCTCACTACAGTTACGAAAGTACGAAATTTCGTTTCTCCGCTGACTTGTGGCACAAAGAACCCTCTTGAAATGAAATAATACACTTTTTTCAAGAGAACAAATAACTATTTCATCCGGACGGTGTGAATAACTTTATTTTCTCCACTCAAATGCGGTGATAAAATGTGGATTTGTTGACGCTCTTTCTGATGACAGTTCAGGTGAGAAATTTTTTATTTTCTCAACTCTTGTTTATCCCATGGAGTGAAAAATAGTATTTCCTTTACTAGGGAGGGAAAATGGACTAGGGAAAAGTCTTTGAAAACGTCATACTACACTCGGGAAGGAATTTGATATTTCGTATCCAGATGAGTAAAAGTGACCGAGGGCGTACGTTCCCTTGTATAGTAATATACTATTTCTATTTGCAACTGTCACTTCGTTTTGGTTTTGAAAAATGATGAAACTAATTGATAATTGATTTAGTAGTAAATTCCAACACTACCGAATTGCTAAGAACTAGGGACTCGCTGCGCTCATGTTGGAATTTCCTATTTCCTAAGATTACAATTTGGCTTGATTAACTTGGATTGAGTAATGTGTAACAGTCACAATAAAATGCGGTACTACGACTGTAATGGCTTGTTCACAGTGCTGTTAAGGCGATTACGTTCGTCATTCCATTTTATATTAAAACTGTAATATTTTTCGACCCTTCGGAGTAAGCTCTTCCATCAAAGAATTTATTTGATCATAATGCATTTACCGGCTATATTTAATTACGATGTCCTGGCCTTTTACATTTCCGACCCACATATTCCTCTCCGTGTATGCACTTCCTTCTTTCCATTTCCTTTCGTCCAAATACACACAATGTATACCTAACGTACTTTCCGTGGTAACATTTAAATGAAAAATATTTTTATTGCAAAGATGAATTTTTACAGTCCCCATTGATCGGGTAGTTAAATTTAATTACTTTGAACTTCACTCATTCATAACATCGACTACTAAAAATTGTGATCCATAAAATAATATTTATCCGTGTTTTTTCGGTTGATATTGCTGGAAAAAGCTAAAAGCTTTATGAGAGATAAACTGTGTGTATGTTCCATGATATTATTTTATGTGTATTAAAGCTTTTCGGTTATCTATCTTCCTCTTCTATATGATTATGGATTTTTATACACTTGTCGTATATATAGAAGTCGGGGGGGTTATGCAATGGAAAACAAACTGACAAAAGTATCGTTGAGGTGATAAGTTCAAAGATGAATGGAGAAAGTTTGGCATTTCGGGTATAATGTGCTGTCGTATTATAAATAATGTATCTCAGCCAAAACCCAATTCGACGAACTGTAACAACAAAGATATTGTGTTTTGTGGTGCCAAGAGAGAGCTAGGAGAAAGAGAGAGCTAGGCGTTCGGTGGTGGTGACGGTGTGTGTGGTGTATACGGTTGTTAATATTGATTGTTTCGTATGTTTTGTCGGTTTGGATATTTGCTGACAGTTACACAGCATACTCCCACTAAACTTGGAAAGATAAACTTTGCCTCTTTGTTATATAGATAGATATATATGTGCAGGAAGATGATGATGATGAGCACATCATAAACAATTTCGTATAACAGAAAAATATGGTTTTCGTTTCGAAATAAAGTTGCCGGATTTATTGTTTATGCGGCAATGTATGGATAATCCCAAATGACATTAGAGGTTTTTTTGTTGTTGTTGTTGGTTGTCTACTCTGGCACCATGAATGAGCAGACTTAATTGGGTTTCGAACAATCTGGCAGAAGCACTTCAACGGAAACATTTCATGTGACGTCTCCATACGTATAATCTTTCCACAAGACGAAAGGAGCTGTCAGATGTGGGAGTTTGAAGTGGGTGTACTTGAACTTGAAGTCTTTATTAACGAAATTATAACAATGTGCGATAGGCAACCTGCTTATAGAAAGTAGAAGAAATTCAATAAAATGTGTAAAGGGGTTGAAATAGATTCTTCAGATAGCAGCTGACACGTGATATCTTTGTGTAATTATATGCCGTTAACGACTGGATTAGACTCGAACGATTCGGATTATGATAAGAGGTGTAGAAGGCTTCTACTAGAAGCGAACGAATTGGGCCCAGAGAAGGGTCCAGACCAAAATTATATTAACCTTTGGCGAGTTCTTTCCAAGTCTTTCCCAATCCCAACAGAATTCAGTAGTTTGTCCTTTCGTCATCATGAGACTAGCAAAAAGTTTGGTATCGCAAGTTCTAGATACTCTCGTGATTTATTAGTAATTAGTAGGTGTGACAGCGTCAGTATTTGAAATCTTTCATAGACGGCAAGAATATCATCAGTTTTATTTATCGGATCTATTACTACATTTGAGCTAACTATTTACAGTAGATTGATTTCAAATCTTTTACTTCATTTGTTTTGAACATAATTTTTACTATAAGCATCAGACCGCATTAGTTAGAGCTTTGTCGTTTATTCCTCTAGGAAGTTTAGACCTCGTTTATGGCGCATATTTGTGGTTGTTGCAGGTTTGATGCTTATCCACCTCTGTAAAAATATTGTCTGGCTTAGTCTAAACTTTTGATTAACCGAACATATTCGATGTCTCCATTTTAGAATGAGAGTGAACACTGAACATATGAAGGTCTTGCACAGTACTTGCAGTTGTGCTTTCTTGGAGGATATTTTTTTATTTCGTTGACAAAGGATTTTCAAAATGTAAGTCCTCTGCTGATTTTCCAAAGATTTTTAGGTCTTTTTTCCATAGGAAAAAAAGACCTATTGTGGGCACTTCATCTGTCCGTCCGTCCGTCCGTCCGTCTGTGTCACAAATAAAATGTGATTGATAAAAGTTAAAATTGCAATGCTACTATGAACAAACCAACACCAGGCAAATCAATTATTATTTGTTATCTGGTAACCAATCGCTCATAGCAGATATAGCAATTTGAAAGTTTGGTAGTTGTTGGTAGTTGGACCCCCAAAATATTTTGCAGCAAAGATGTTTACCGTTTGAGAGCTACGCACCGAATGACGAAATTATTCTGCCTGCTTGCCTTTTTATAACTCAAATATTTGGTAGTTGACTACCACGTTGGTAAATTGCAATGCTACTATGAGCAAACCAACACCAGGCAAATCAATTATTATTTGTTATCTGGTAACCGATCGCTCATAGCAGACATCGCAATTTGAAAGTTTGGTAGTTGGACCCCCAAAATATTTAGTAGCAAAGATGTTTCTTCCTCGAAAGATGCACACCGACTGATGAAATTATTCTGCCTGCTGGTCTATTTGTAAATCGAGTATTTGGTAGTTGACTACCAAAGTGGTAGTTGACTACCAAAGTGGTAGTTGACTACCAAAGTGGTAGTTGACTACCAAAGTGGTAGTTGACTACCAAAGTGGTAGTTGACTACCAAAGTGGTAGTTGACTACCAAAGTGGTAGTTGACTACCAAAGTGGTAGTTGACTACCAAACTCATACGGAGGTTGTAGAGATGTTTAATGTTTGAAAGCTGCACACCGACTGATGATATTAATCGGCTCGCTTGCTTATTTATAAATCGAAAATTTGCTAGTTGAATACCGAAGTGGTACTTGACTAAATACCAAGCTGGCAATAAACAGAAATCATACTTAATGCTCTTAATCTATACTTAATGCGAGACCCGACCTATTTTCATAATTTATTGCTCGAAAGTAGTGACATTTAGTCTTTAGGAAAGTTTCGATTAGGGATAGGTGGTTGGGAATGATGGTTAGATTCAAAAACGATGGTGAGATTCAAAAACGATGGTGAGGTTCAAAAAGAAAAAGATAAAAGACTCACTAGGCGTTAGCCGGTACTATTCTTGTTGTTCCATTTAAGGATCATCTAGTGAAGTCAATTTTCCATATTTTCCGAGATATTTTCCTCAATTTTCACAAATTTTCTTACATGAAGGGGCCTTGAGAAAAATGTGATTTCTCGACGACTGGTCGAATCTAGTGAGAAAAGTGTGGGACTTTCTCTCCCGTTGGGACAAAATAGAACTTTTCTCATTCGAAATGTCACTTTAATTATGCTTTCGAAAATCGATGTTTTTATTTCGTGGAGAAAAACGGCAAAACACAACATGCACGCATGAAAAACGTTCAACGTTGTGTTCACCTCTGGAAGAAATAGAAAATTCCAAATGTGATTCCAACAATTTCCTATTTCCTCGGTAACTATTTCGTGTTGTAGAGGACTTTCTCGTTTTTCCGCCCGTTGTAAAATATGAGAATTAATCTTTGCACTGACAAAAAAGTTGCGAAAAACTCAGCTGTTGTAGGCAACTCTGTCTCCAGGTACAATAGCTGCCACAGCTGCAGCGCCCCCTACAAAAAATACAGCTGCGGCAGATATTGTATAGATTGCCTGGAGACAAAGTTACCTGCGACCAATCTAATGTGGAATATGTTGCGTATTTTCTACTCGCGACGATATAAAAGCGTTATGCTCGCGTGCGAGTCCCTCACATGTGCAATTGATTCCAACTAACTTGTCATCTTCCAAGATTTATCCGAAGAACTTAAAAGGAAATGATAAGCATACACTTCAAAGGGAGGGTTGATGAAAATATGCCTTGACTGCATGCTGAATTAATGAAAAACTGGCAAATGAAATTTTATATTTTATTTTCAAATAGAAGAGAGAGGAGAAAATAGCAACAGTGTAAGAACTACAATAAAATGATTTGCCTTTAGTTATGGAGGAGATTATAGGTCTGATGTGTTTATTCAGTGAAATGAATATTCGTTTGGCATATCGTTTCTTTGAAGAAAAGTGTGAACATTTTCGATTTTGTGCTACATTGTTAATTTAATCTTTCTCTTTTTTTGTCTGAAACATAAAACGTTGTATACTTCACAGTCGTAGCAATGAAATTTGACGCAAATAATGTACTCCTTTGTACGGCATTAACTGGATTTATTAGTCGAAAGCCCAGAGTAGAAAAAAAAGGGAAAAGGTAAGTGTGTTGTATACTTACTCGTCCGTATTTCATTTCTCGTAGTAACCGTTTCTTCATATTCGAAACAAATTTTTTTTCCTCTTCGTCATTCTTTCATAACAACAAACATCATTTGACGACAGTATCAAATTAGATTTACGTTGTGTGTATATAACATTCCCTTACGAATTTACGATACATTTTTTTCTTCTTCTTCTCGTGCCTTTTGTAATAAAATTATGTGATGAAGAAAAATATGAGCACAATGTAACCCTCAGGGTAATAAATAAACATACAATCTATATCGTTGTTATAGGTCGTCAGATATACATATACATCATTTGAGAGAAAGGTAAAAGACATCGTCATGTTGTTCCTATTCGTCATATGTGCACAGAAAAAAAAAACATTTTCTTCCTTTTCAATTTTTCCAATTTTTTTTATTATTTTTTTTACATTTTATCACAACATATAAACCGATCTTATTAAATATAAGTATTTTATACCAATAAATTTTTTTTTATTTCAATGATTTTCATAGGGGTGAAATGTTTGCGAAATTTGTGAGCTATTTTTTATTGGATGCTGCAATGACTCAATTATCGAACATAGAATTTTGATTGATTGATTGTCGTATGATAAATCTATTTATATATTTGCTGTATTCGAATTGGCATTCTCCTGAAATTTTAATGTAAAAATCGATAAACGAATTGGTTTTTTGTTTCTCAATCTTTTTCGGTTCGTTGTTTCAGACATAAATCATATACCAAACATATGCCAATGAATATAAATATTACAGGTATGGTCTAGTCACAGCGAAGGACACAAAGATTAAAAACGCACTCATTTTCATATTATTTTGATGGGAATAATGAATGCGTTCAATGATATGTACAGTCATTGGCATATACTACCAACGTATTTAGTTAATTTAATGAATTGCACCGAAAAATCGACGACACGAGAAACGACGACGACATTCTGAAGAAACGGCGAGTTCCTGAAGAACAGATGAGAAGTAGCCGATTCTTCAAGAACTCACCTTTTCGTCAGGAAATCGCCGTTTTTTCAATGAAAGTGTAAAACAGGTATGGTCTATTGTCCGCCCGGAGGACATAAAAATTTGATTTTCGTACTTAAACGCACTCATTTTCATATTATTTTGACATAAAATGTGAGTGCGTTTAAGACGAATTCGCCGATCGACCATACCTGTTCTAAACTTTCATTGATTAGTGCTAGGTCGGCACACCATTTTTTTTTCTTTACCAGATGTGGCTGATTCTTCAAAATCGATCGATTTATCTTGAACGTATTCATTATTAATGTCAAAATAATATGAAAATGAGTGCGTTTGAATCCCTTTTTAAAATTTGTATGTCCTTCTCGGTGACATTACACCACACCTGGTTGTTTACATTCAGTGCTGTTATCACATTTGGTCCACGAAGTGGACCAGACATTTAAAAAAATGTATTTTTCATTTGGCAACCACATAAAATTCGGTTTCTCTGCTGTCCGAGACTTGTTAAAGACCTTTTACTGTTTTAAAAATAAAATACCAGAAAATGGGCTCTCGTTTTTTATGGAATTTTGAGATCCACAAACAGATACGTATATTAGACTCGATACTAATCTAGTCGAATACTGTCAATGTGGAAGTACTAGATTTTACATTCGCTTAAAATAACGCATTCGTTCGCATCAAAACGCAAACATTTTTAGTCTTATTTGGTCTTTAACCCAGTCTTCAACGTAGTTTATTCAACTTATTGCATCATAAACAAGCTAATAGGTTATGTTAGAAGCTGACGTAAGATTTTTCGAGTTGTTACTCAATAGATTTGGAATGCGGGACTTACCAGCGAAATTTTCTAGCATCGAAAAAAGAATTAAAACTTTGAGAAGCTGACGTAAGGACGGTACCAAAAACAATTGACACGTTGTTGCCAGAATATTCTAATTCATTGACCTTGTCGAAATGCAAACGTGGGCGAGTGAATCACCGATTCATCACCATCTCATTCCTCAGTCAAAACGCTATAGATATGTCGGAATGTCGAGTAGATTTTGTTCGTATTCATTGCAAAACGATTCGGAGATCATGTTGAATTATTTATTTATTTGCTGTTGTAATTCGTGGTAGGTATGTACACTGTAGAAATAGTATAGATGGAAAACAAAACCGACTTCAAACTAATAAAACTTCCATCCATTTCACTTTCACTGTAACAATGAAACCGATATGTACAAAAAGATCAAACATTTCTTCTCTCAATAAAAATTAATTGATGGAATTGTTTCACATCGTGTACAATTATTTACCCATACCAAACATTCGAAAGAAAAATTGTTTTAGATTCGATCGGTAAGACTCGTTGTTATAGGTGATGTAAGGTTAAAAATACTTTTTTTTTAATTGCGTAATATTCTGTTTGGATAGTATAGTATACGTGTACACGGTACACTCATCAAGTGTAACCGTTGGTTGTTTGGTTCATGAATATGTTAAATTGTCGTTTGAATTTTACCTGGTTGAAATCGAAACAAATTTTCAATTTATTCGTATAAATAGTTGCTACGTTTCTCGCAGTTTACCATATCAACAGTGAAATGGTGTGAGATATTTTAATGACTGGCTTTTCGAAATAATTGCAAAAAAAAAAAAAATTCTTCCATCAAGTTATTTTGTATGGGTTGCTCTAAATACATATCAGTTCAAAGCATGGTAAAATATTTGTCTGAATCGGGTAAGATCTATCACGAAGGTGAATAGAAAAGTACCGATGAAATGTAAGTAAATGCTGCAAATACATCAACTGTGAACGACAAGTTAATATCGAAATGGTTGAATAATGTCAAATGATTTTGATGAATGGACATGATTTTAAAACCTTCTAAGAACTCCAATCGTACTTTGGTTTGTAATTCCGGGGAAAGGTAAGGTTGGATCGGTTTTTCGTCAGGTTTACCCGTATCTGATTCTGAAGCTCACATGATATGACCTGACGTCTTCAACTCAGCTTACTTTAGGTCTAAATGAGGTTTAAGCCAGATTCAGGTTTAGGTCAGATTCAGGTTTAGGTCAGATTCAGGTTTAGGTCAGATTCAGGTTTAGGTCAGATTCAGGTTTAGGTCAGATTCAGGTTTAGGTCAGATTCAGGTTTAGGTCAGATTCAGGTTTAGGTCAGATTCACGTTTAGGTCAGATTCAAGTTTTTAGGTCAGATTCCAGTTTAGGTCAGATTCAATCTTCGGTCAGATTCATGCTTAGGTTAGATTCCAGCTGAGGTCAGATTTAAGCTTAGGTCAGATTCCGATTTAGGTTTTAGGTCAGATTCAGATTTAGGTCAAATTCTGGTTTAGGTCAAATTCAGGCGTTTCTCGTAAAAACACAAATAATCGCTTTCTTGTTTAGTAAATTTTGTATCCGAAAGTACTTTTACAGCTCGGGTAGCATGTAAACTTACCGCTGCAGCTGAGAGTATACCATCTCGTGCTCATCAATTTCTGTTTATTTATAGTATAATTTGACATGGATGGTAAATATGCCTTTGGGATAAATGACAGAGGTTATTATGATCATGTAAACCAATTTAGGTGAAAACAAAACCTGTAGACTTTCCTGTGAATGTATACGCCACACAGTAACCATGACATTGCAATTCCGATTATGCAACATCATAGTCAAATTAGACCGCACATGCAGAGAGATATTATAATACATAGGAATTGCACCGACCCAATATATGAGAATGACTTCCTTCCACTCGCAAAATGGAACTGGATTGCATGGAAATTATGTGGTTTGAGTTTGAAAATCGGCATAGACATTGTATCGGGCATACATTATATTAATAATACAGTAGTGGATGGTGGATGTGTATATTTTTGGCTTAGTGACCATTAATTTGTGTATAACCATTTTACCCCCGGTATACATGGACAAATTAGACATTGAGTGAATGCAAAATGTATTTTTATTTTGTAAATTGATGTAATATGATGTGATGGAATACGAAGTGCGTTGCTTGCGGTTTGTATGCGGTTTTACTAATTAAATTTTTGGGGCGATGCGGTTGTTGGAATATACATTTTTCATTTCATTATTTACGTTAGACGCGTTAGACTAGAAATGTCAAGCGTATCACAATAAAATAGCTAAATCTATTACTTCGCTTGTTTAAAATATTTTCGTGTTCTTGAGACGAAATCTTCTACTTCATCAGTTTTGACAGATATTTTTCTATATAATGCCTGATTAACAAGAACTTCACATTTTCATTGTTGTCGATAACAGATGATGTTGAGTTTTGTTCCATTGAACTAGCACTAATTTAACATTTTGTAAACATTCATTTATACACCACTTATGCCACTGGAAGCCATGCTGTTGAAAGACTGTAGTATAATAGGGTTCCCATTCGTCCTCTTGTTAGAGGACTGTCCTCTTTTTTCGTCTCGTTCTTCTTTTTTACAAAAATTCTAAGAACATCACTTTTTTGAAGAAAAAGTCCTCTTTGTCCTCTTTTTTTCAGATCTTCTTCTTTTTTAATAAAATTTGATGCAGCTCATACCTAAAGAACAAAAAAATTTCGCTGCGCGGCATTAACTAATAATCTTTTTTGTCAGATAATCTCTGAAAGGTAATACAACGAACTCTTCATCACAAAAAAATTTTAGCTCGCTCCGCTCGCATTCTTTACCAACTCATTCTTTCATAAAAGTTAGTCATTTTACAAGAACAGTGTAGCATTGTGTGAGGTACCAAAGATCACGCAAGGTCAAGGTAATTTTACAAGAACAGTGTAGCATTATGTGAGATACCAAAGATCTCGCAAGGATAAGGTAAAACGAAGTCTGTATTCAGGTAATATGAAGTGGATCACTGAGAAGGAATCCAATAGAATATCAGGAAGATTTCAGTGCATTTTTGATTATTTTTGTTTTCAGCATGAACTGTGGTGTTGCACAATAGTTGCACAAAGTGCATGTACAGTCGCTGTAATTCCGCGTCAGAAATTCACTTTTCGTCCTCTTTTTTGAATGTGAAGGCGTCCTCTTTTTGTCCTTTTTTTAAGTATAATTGTTGCATAGGCAATCTAATTTAATGAAATTAGTGAAATTTGGTGAAATTCAGGGAAATTTTAAGGAAATTTAGGGATATTTAGGGAAATTTAGTGAAATATCGAGAAATGGTGAAAATTTTGGCTATTTACTTAACAAGGGAAGAAAATGGGAAATTCTAACAAGAGCAAAGTTTGCGGCCAGAGCGAAAAGAACCCTGCGTAGCTCAGCGTAATCCATAGATCCCGTCCCGTCAGCTAAGATTGGTGAACAAAGCCAGAGAAAATTTTATGGAAAAAATTTAAGAAAAACGGTTTTTTTTAAAGGGTACGGCCAGCTCGACCATCCCCACCAGTAGCTATGGCCCTGATTGTGATGTCGTTGAGTTGACTTTGACACCTGTCTAGCAAAAAGGTGTTTAACCAAATTTATGCTGTCATCAATACGGATATAATGCACGTCAAGCGAATGTGTAGCATTCACCCAAATCCCGTTATAATTCAGTCAAAAGGTGTGACAGTGATACAGCGACAAATTGACAAATGCTGGTAAAATATGCGTACTATGCGTACAACATTTCAAGCGGTATGTCACACTACCCAGTATCCAGCATGCATGTTTAGACAAATAACACAGTGACAACATATCTGTTATCCCATTGTTAAATTTGATTAACAGTTACTGCAACACACATCATCCAATGCCTGTCAAAGTCAATGTTCTCTGGAAAATAATGTATCCACTAAGTGGATGAGTTTATCCACCTATTACGATATAATGTACAGAATGTATGTACGTCGGTACAGTACATACACACATTCATGCACACACATTATGCCATCAAATTCACGTCTTCGACAATATAGCGCACACCCATAACAATGTCATTATAAACATTGAATTTATAATATTATTTCGCAAAACTTCGGTACATATAACCGGGCGTATATATTTATCCTTTGATGTATGTCACTTTACTTTATCTGACACAATTATTTACCCTTCCTTCATGCTTCGGTATATATACAATTTAATACGTTCATATGTGGATGAAGTTGCTCCCATATTGTGTTTTCTGGGTTGCATGAGACTTTCTTTCCGGAAAGTATAGATTGAATGTCAAAGCTGTTGTACGTTATATACAGTTGCGAAGAATACTTTGAATCCACATTTTCCGTCGATATATTAACTTCTACCATACGCGAAGGATTGCCATTAATCTTATGACAAATTTTCGTGATAAAGTGCACAAGTCGTTGGAATTGGCTTAAAATGCATATGACATTCGACGTTTTACGTTTTTGATGAATTGACGTTTCATTTGTTCGGATTGGCATTTTTCTCGAACGGTATTTCGAATGAATTGTGCATATAAGGAAACACACCCTTGCACGGTTGTATGCTTTGATGTTGTTGTGACTCGGTGGAAAATTGAAAAGTTGAATTGTCGTGAGAATGTTGACCATTGAATAGGACTTAAAAAGGAAACGTCTATCACTGAAACTCAGTGACTGTTCAGAAATGATGTCCAATGATTCCTTAGTGCCACTCCAACTGTCTATATTTTCGTATGACATAAAGAGTCACGTATCGACAGATTCCCCTACCATGCTTTCCCACCTTGGACAATGACTTCAAATTTCGATCTATTTACCTTACATTCTAAGTTGCAAGGTTTTATATTGTTGGAGAGGTAGTGTCAATATTGATGAACGGGAGACACCTAACTTTTGATGATAATGTGATAATTTTTCATAGAAATAATTCACCTATCGTGATGATTATCGCTGATGTGATGATGTGTTGAATGTTTTTGTATTTAAAATCATCAGAGAATATCTAACAAAATGGCAGCTAAGCTAACAGTACCTCCCCAACAGTATACACAGTGTCACAGTCTTGCTTCAATCACTTCTTTAAACTGTAACCAATATTGTATTTGAACTGTAAACTAATCCAGTTTCTCTTTATTTACAGGTGAGTCTACTTTATTAATTGGCTGCACGTAAGTAGTTCCCTTCAACTTTATACAGACGGTTAAATTGTATGTCAAAAGTAATTTATTTCATGCCCCATGTGAAAGTTGATCATTACGTAGCAGTTTGCCCCCTTCGAAAATAGGCCATTGCATGAACAATATTTTCGGTTTCATTTGACGCGAATTTCTTTGAGATATTCAACGTTTGCATGGGACAGGTAATAAACCAGAATAGATTAGGTGGCTGCAGCATAACTCATTAACTTGGAAACATCTTTGTGATACTTGAAAAATCACTGTTGTTCGGCAAGTGTAGTCACTTTCGGCTCAGATATACAATCTTCACTGTTGTCGAAAAGACAGTTACCGATGCGTGTTGCACAAAAACACACTTTTGAGTTTACCTTCGCCACTAAATTGTTCCCCCATGTAATGAATTACTTCCAATGTAATCCGCTATTGTTTCAATCTGTCACCAAATCTTCAATTGAAATGAGTAACATTCAATTGTGGTTTTCTGGTCGTCAGTATATAAGGTTAATTTCTGTTTCTTCGATTTTTTCCTAAATTTGTTATTGGCCTGACATGACATTTAAAAAAAAAGTTTTTTCTTTTTTGAGAGTTCACTGTACTTCTTAGCCCACTTATAAAACAAATACTGGAAAACTAATGGTATAAAAGTGGAATGAAAGAAGTTCCATTGGCAACTATTTAAGAAGTTTTTAAACTTTCATTGGCAAACTTTTCATTAATGCCGGCAATGCTACAACTATACAAGTCTCCTCTGTTAGTATGTATATAAGTTGTATCCATATAAATGTGGATGCACAAATAGGGACAGAAAAAAAATATAATTATGAAACTAAAATGCGCTTTGCATGATATTCTCCTGTTTATGTCATAATCCGATGGAAAAAAAATTAATTTGAAATTATAAAAAAATAATTCATTTAATTTGTGAACCAAATGAAATACTTCGGTAAACTCGAAACAGTCTGGAGTTTGCATTTAATAACTATGCATTCTTTGGCGTTCATATAGTTATAATTTAAAAACAGGAAAATATTAAATAAACTAACAAACCGAACATTTCCGTCCCACGAACGTAGGATTTTATTTAAAAAAATAAAAGTTTTTGTCAACTGCAAAAAGAGATGTTCGTGTTTGAGATCTGTTTTATAACAATCTCAGGTCTACTTCCGTTTACTTATTCAATTCTCATATTTTGTTACATACGGTGCTGTAAATCAACTGTATACTGCCGACTGGTTTTCGATGTCGATAGAGGATAAAATTTAAAAATTAATATTTTTGTTGATTTCAAGTCTATTTAAGAACATTGCAATTCGATGGAGGTGTAAGTGGAGAGGGAGAACGATGGCGAAAATCATGATGCGAACAGATTTTCTTTCGAAGTTTTTGACAATTCCGGGGGACCAGGGACTGCCGATGTATCTGTGCCGGACTGGCTCGAAAAAGCCATCGTATGACGAAAATTTGTAAAAAGTGTTTCATTACCTTTCATCCTGCCTTTCATACACATAAAAAATAAAAAGCCCTTCAGACAAAGTCCTGCTACTGTTATTACTACTCTTACAATTGCACACAACAAGCAGAAAATCACTTATATGACATTAAGCACGGCATGGCTCGGTGTGAACATACTATTCTTTCACCAAAATGACCCGGGTTCAATTCCAGTGGCAGACATTATAACTCATTCGACACGTCCAGTAAGGTTTACTCAAGCTTCATAATTTGGGCAGTTTGTGACTTACTGAATTACTCGTATGACGTAACCCTTATTCGATGAATTGGTGTACTATGTACATGTGTCTAGCCTACATTTAGGCGAGATATTATCTATGCGCCTAAGTTTACTCAGAAAGTATTTGCATACTTCAAGGCGTGGTTCGGAAGTTACGGTAGGCCTGACTGAACTTGCTATCAGCCGCAAAATTGTTATTAGGGTCTAAAAAAATACATCTCCCGAGAGGGCACATAATTTCCTTGCAGTTTTTTTACATCATCAGCCAGCCCATAAAAGACGTTGAACATTGAAGAAGATTACGATAAGAGACTGCTTTGAAAGCTTAACTTTAAGGTAGTCACCTGCTTTTGAATACTAAATTTTTAAGAACCTCTACGTAAGTGGGATGACATAACCATATACATGTATAACAACAACAACAACAACAATGCCAACGAAGCAATCACATTAAAACGTACCTCATGCGTTACCCGAGATGTGATGCTCATTAGTAATAAATATCTGTCATATAACGTGACAACTTTTCAATTTATAATACGAAAATCACATCGACAATAATAAAATGAATTTGTTCAAATTCCATCGAACAAATAATAATTTCGGTATTTCGGAGAAAGGAAAAAAATAAATTTTGTGTCACAGACGAGGCGAAAATGTCTCCAAAAACCAATTGTAATTCGGAATATTTCTAACAATTTATGACATTCGATGTTCGGTTTCTGTATTATTGACAGGTGGATTCTACCATTCGGATGGTCCCATGAGTACTGTACGAAGGTATATTATTCATGTTGAACCCATATAATTATACGCAAAGTGCTAAGGTTTTATGTAAACATTTGTGCACTGGGTACTGAGGGCACTCGGTTCAAATGAAAAATCTGTTTTTTGCATCTTTTATGCTATTTTCCTCTTACCAAAAAAAGTACTCCGTGTGAGAGACAAAATTGAATTTTTTCAATTTTTCTTTGTTTATTTGACAGTTTGCTCTCTCACGGCTCTCTCACGGAGTACTTTTTTTTAAGTGGAATGGGCACTTTACTAAATTGTTACATTTTTGTCGCCTGATTGGCTCACAGATCTTATTTCTCTACATTCCACAAGACTAAATATCTCTCTACCTCTCTCTATTATGTGAACGACATAAAGCTTCAGTTGAAGACTGTTTCAGTAAAGCTTTAAGCTCAATTCACTCTCCACTACTTTTTAGTCCCCGTTTACGGTACTAGAAAGAAAGAGAGAGCGGTTTTCATTCTTTGTTTTTTTAGTCAAGTGTAGAAAAGCTTCAAGGACTCTGCTGACTTACGTCATTTATCTTTCTGTTTATTTAATAGTTTGTTTAAAGTTTAAGTTTAAGCTCGCACTGAGGCTGATAAAATAATTTCCCCGTTCCATCGACCTTCAGAGTATTTTTTGTTTGACGCAGCTTCACTTGGATATGTGTCAATCCATAAACCAGTATTTCAATCAGCCTTTGGAATAATAAAAATGAAAACTCCGAAATTCGTGTCACAAAAAACAAGATATAGAATTGGAAGCTATTGTGCCGATGTCGACACGCCTTGCAGTTCGGATCCCAAAGACACATCTATACAAAAGAGCGAAATTTTCATTGATTCACTTATCGTCTCATTCATTCAATTATTCGTTCGCTGTATAGAAGAGCTTTTTCGACGGAAAATTTTCCAATTTAAAACTTCTACTCTTCTTCCACACACACCCTGACACACACACGGTTCGTGTCCTTTCCAACACCCATCAAATTATATAGACAATTAATTGCCAACATCAAAGACTCGTCAAGGATATTATGCGTTCCCCATACCTACACTCACACACTACATTATAATATGACACTGATTGAGTGATAAAAACGGGGACACCGGGGACACCAATTAAAGTGCTTTTATTCAAACAGCAGTGACGGATCGGAGTGTACAAATGTTGTTTTCTTTCAACGAATACAATCCCCCCGTCCCTAAAGAAAAAAATCGTCCCGGCATGGCATCGCCTCTTACACTTTTTGTATGGAAATTTGCCCGTGTCGAAAATGTCTGATAAATATTTTCCACAATCTCGTGTATCCGAAAAATCGTATACCGGGTGCAGACAGTTAGGAATGACATGGTGCGCTGGCGAATAGATATAATGCTGTTAACAGAAGCGATTCTGGGTGTGTTCCCTGTATATTTTCATGGTGGTGGGTTTCGAATTTCGTTTATCTCGCGCGTTTATACTGAATGGGTTTTGTATTGATGGTGGTTTTGATGACGCGCGCTAAAATAAACATTACATAGATTCCCAATTTCGGTATGTTATGCACACACATATATATATATATATATACACAACACACATACCCGATACCATATAAAATGTACGGTGCTTGGGAATTATGTAGAGAAAAGGTAAATAGATTCATGGAGAGATGAAAATTAAAACCAATTATAGGGTGTTTTGTGATTATTAACCCGATGAGACCGACTGGGATACCTGTTGTCCCAGCTTGCATCCCTTTGCATCTTTGCTGCATCCTGTAGGCATCTTTCACAAGATTTTGCATCCCAAAAAAAAATTTTAAAAAGAAATGAATTTATAGGGTTAAAGGGTTAATATTGTGTTACGTGTTTTTGTTGTTTACTCAATTTTGTTTTCGGTACAACAAGGAAATCGATAATTGAAATGGTTTTCGGATGGTTCGATTGTTCTCGAAAATTTCGTTGATTAATTTAGCCGTGTGAATGGTGGGAATAATGTAGCTGTCGGGAAATATTTAATTTCGGTATTTGTGCAAGATGCCCTCTTATGTGTCAATGAAATGGGATGGGATTAATCAACGATATCAATGGTTTCGCTCCTCATTCCGATACATTTCTAACGTCCGGAATTCTGTTAGAACGATAGTGTCCGCTATAGAAACGGTATCTTTCTTGGTAGATCTTTGACTCATTTTTAAAATAAAATAAAAAATCAGCAACTGATTCCACGGCGTCTTGCAGAGCTATTAAATTTTTCTCTATCTTAATTATCACTAGCTTTCAGAAAAAATCGTCTGAATTCTTCGTAGTTCCATAATTCTAGGAAAGGGAAGCAGAGGACCATGATGGCGTGACTCATTTTTAGGGACTGACCTCAAACTTGTTAAAAGTTCAAAAGTTAGCCGAAAAATTAGGTAGAAAAACAAGAAATCTTTCTTGACTAGAACAAAGAAGTGAAGAAGTATAATACTTGGTCTGTACAAGAAATAGGCGAGGGAGTTCAGCTACTGTTATGGAATATTATGTGCACTTACTGGCCAAGGTTACCTCGACTCAGCAACACCGGTTACAGTGTCTGCACTGGCTTCGTGGGCGACGTGGGTACACTTAAAAAGTTCATTCATTAATGTTGAAAAAGTGGTTTCGGATGGATCGCCGACCGGGACAATGCCTAGTGTACTGGTAGTACTCGACCTCCTCTGCAACCTCATGCCAAAAGCTAAACTTAATAATTTGTCTCTCAGGAAATAAAAGTCAAAAACGAAAATGTCGAACTTTCGATGTTAGAAAACCTCGACAGACACACCTTTTGGACCATCGGTTTCTTTGGCAGTTTTGTAGAGTTTTTAACGCTCTACATCCTGCTAGAACATTGTTTTCAGAAATACTCTCAACTTTCCGAGTTTTGACCATTTGAAAGTTAAAGTCGTCCGGGGGGACTTCTTCCCGGGCACCTTCGGATCCATCAACCATATGCCTGGAATTAGTTTTCAATGATCTACGTTTTCCGCACACAGGCTATCGCGGCCCTTAAAATTCTAAAAATTCGATACGCCCTACCTATTATTCCTGGGATGATGTTCTGTGGACACATCAATCGACATAAATATTGTATTTTCGAAAAAACATGGTTTTCACATCCTTTCATCTTCACTCACAATATCCAGTAGTTCGCGGCGGTGATTTATAAAATCTTTTACTTCATTTGTTAAAACATACATTTTGCATAAAAAGAGTGCAGCTAAGGCTCATTGCTTATTATAATCGTCATTGTCGATAACTGATTAATATCCGTTCAAAATTCGGAAACTCCGAACCCAGCCATTGTTTCATTTCCATGGTTCTGTATATTGATTGGATGCAGGGCAGGGACTCGCAATTTTTAATGAAAAACAAAAAAAGCAAAAAAACATTTAGGCCAACTCAGAAAACGTTCCACTTTCTATTAAATGTTAGAGCCATTTACATACTTGCATTATATGCACAAAACACATGAGAAAAACTCAATTAGTGTGGTGGAGCTAATTTGCATTGATTATTTATGAATTGAGGACACGAAATGGCAAACAAAAAATTCAAGCGGTTCCCAAACTGTATCGCAGTCTGTAAAAATTCTATGTTTTCCCCGAGCAAACAATTCCAGCCCCCCCATTTTCGTTTTACGTTCGAAGAATGCAATTCCATTGAATGTATTTTGTATATTTTTTTTGGGTTAATGCTTTTTCGAACGTACAATTCATTTGAAAACCATTGACCGAGTAAGAAATTGCTTTTCTTTTATGTGTTTCTCGTCTACCAATTTAATGTGAGTGGATTTTTGTTGGGTTCTGTAATGAGATGGGAAGTTTTCGCTCAGTCGACTTGTTATGCAACTGGAAAGCGAATTTCCGTATTGAAGAGAAGCGACTTTAATTACATCAGAAACGGTTGGAGGAGTGCAGCGAAGAGATGTATTCAAATCGACCAGTTTTAGTTACATTTTTGATGTTGGTAATTTCGACATTAAAATCACTCGAAAAAACGCGGAAATCAACGTACAAAATTGTGTGATAACATTAGTTGAAAGTTTAAATTGATGAAATTAAGGGTGTCGGGGAATCTCGCACACGCGATCATAGTATGCGTCCTTTTACGACAAGTAACGAAAAGTCACGACTGTGCGAGATTCACCACTTAGAGGTGAATCTCGCACAACATGAATTTGTGTGGTGTGCGAGATTACCCTACCCCAAATTAAGCTCTCAGCGATAATTGCAAATTGCATTTATTACCTGTTCCGTCCCATGGTTTAAGTTGGCCGTACAGAAATTTCTTCGAAGTACAGAGATTTCTGTGAGCTACATAGGTTTCTGTGAACTGCAGAGGTTTCTTTGAACTGCAAAGACTGCTGTGAACTACACAGATTTCTGTGAACTGCTGAGGCTTCTATGAACGATTACAGACATTTCTGTGAGTTACAGAGGTTTCTGTGAACTTCAAAGATTTCTGTGAACTGCAGAGACTTCTGTGAACTAAACTGAGATTTCTGTGAAATTCAAAAATGTTGTGTAAACTACAGAGTCATCTGTGAACTTCAAAGATTTTTGTAAATAACAGACATTGCTGTGAGCGACATAGGTTTCTGTGAACTACAGACATTTCTGTGAACTGTAGAGACTACTGGAAACTACAGAGATTTTTGTGAACTAAAGAGACTTCTGCGAATTACGAAGACGTTTCTGATAACTAGAAAGACATTTCTATGCAATTCAAAAATATCTGTAAATTACGGAGTCATTTCTGTAAATAACCGACATTTCTGTGAGCTACAGACATTTTTGTGAATTGTATAGACTTCTGTGAATTACAGTGATTTCCGTGAACTGTAGAGGCTTCTGTGAACTACTAAAATTTCTGTAAATAAGAGATATTTTTGTGAGCTACAGATACTTATCTGAATTACAGAAGCTTCTGTGAACTACAGAGACATGGCTTCTGTGAACTTCAACAATTTCTGTAAATTACAGAGTCCTCTGTGAACTTCACAGATTTCTGTAAATAGCAGACATTGCTGTGAGCGACAGAGGTTTTTGTAAACTACAGAGATTTCTGTGAGCTACAGACATTTCTGTGAACTGTAGATCACTGTGACCTACAGAGATTTCTGCAAACTGCAGAGGCTTCTGTGAACTACAAGTACTTATGTGAATTACAGACATTTCTGTAAGCTACAGACATTTTCGTGAACTATAGAGACTTCTGAGTGCTACAGAAATTTCTGTGAACTGTGAAGGCTCTTGTGAACTGTGAAGGCTTCTGTGAACTACTAAGATGTCTGTAAATTACAGACATTTCTGTGAGCTTCAGACATTTCTGTGAACTTCAGAGACTTCTGTGAACTACAGAGACATTTCTGTGAAGTACAGACATTTCTGTAGAATACATTGGATTTCAGCTTAGCAAGCCTTTTGTCATCTGCAATATTTAACGACCAACGTTGAAAGCGTTCGTTACTCATGTTCAGAACACAAAAGACGATGTAAAACGTTATGGCATAGCAACTATTCCCTTGGCTTAATCACCAACTGTAAAGGTGATATTACTGCTTGTTGTTGTTTTTCTAAAATAAAATTTTGTTCAAGCCTAAAACTCTATAAAAAGAACACTCAGTTCCACGTAAATGCGTTTTTAAAAGCTGTAAATATGCAGAAAAAATTACCTACCGAAATTAGCATGTCGTTTATTCGTTAAATCAACAAGAATAAGTTCTATTGAGAGTTGTTTTGTATTTTTTTATAAAATTGTAATATAAAACCACACTCCGCACAATATTCGAATTATTTAAACAATTTATTTGCTCAAATTGAGCAAATAAACGTTTTTCCATTAGGCGGAATATCATAACAACATTACAAATACTCTTGTGTCTCTTGTGTGCTTCACCTTTGGATGGAAAGATTGTTCCTTCTTTTTTTTGTGCTTTTATCGTCAATTGTCGTGTGTTATTGTGTAACAGCAGCAAAAAACCATCAACGACAACAACAACAAAATATACTAAAAAGAACAAACATACAACAGTCACCGACCATAATATTATGCCATCAAATCCACCAACAAACCGTTTCATTCGAGTTTTCCTCCAGTCTTCATTTACATTTTATTTTCATACATAATTGCAGATCGTTCAAAGTTTCGTTGATATCGTAAGTGTTATGTTTATCGTCTCCTTTCACTACGTATATGCATTGCATATGTATAAAATGTCGTGCTGATATTGTGTGTTGTACATATCTATCTTCCCTGAAAGTCGATTCCTGCCATATAATACATTATCGTAGCGTTCAGCTTTTTGCTGCTTGATATGTGTCTTTGATTTAATACTAACTTTTTGTTTGATTTGATTCTTTTTTATCTGTTCGAATGTTACGTATATCTGTAACTGGTTTTCCATTTACCCAGCTGTGTTCGGATCAGCGTTCTGGCCAGTGAATCTGTTTTAACAATATTCACGAAAAATTCAAAGGAAAACTTTCGTTAGTTTTATCGTCTCAAGGAAATTGCAGAGTGTGCTAAACTTCTCTAGTTATGTAAACTAGGAGTAGATGGAATCTGAAATTCTTAAAAAAAAGTTTTTTTTAGAAAGTCGTGAGAATGTCTTGGGAAATCATCCAAAATAGTCATCAAAGGTGTAGATGTAGATGTCCATTTATCTTAAACGCATTCATTATTCATGTCAAAATAATATGAAAATGAGTGCGTTTGAATCCGTTTTTAAAATTGTTTTCTACTGAGTGGTGACACTAGATTGTTTGAATTAGGGCTCGGGATCGGTCGACCGCGGTCAAAAAATGTTTTTACCTGAAACTTCAGGTCAGGTCAGATTTTTATTTTTGAAGAAACCTGACCTGACCTGAACCAGAATTTCGGAAATCTGTCAGGTCTTACGAATTTTTAGGTATACCTGTCAGGTTGTAGGTTAGGCCTGACTTGATCACTATGTTCAGATTTCAGATATCTGTTTCAGTTAAATCCAGGTCAGGTTCAGGGAAACCTGACCTGTTCCGAGCCTTAGTTTTAATGGATTGTTACTTGCAACTTACCAGGAACATTACCTGAGGACATTTGCGGTAATGATTATTTCCTCTGCATCTTGCTAGGTAAAAAACTTACGCAAGTTCATTGCCTTCAAAATGTGCCATCTACTACTTCAGTCTTTTATTGATGCAACAGTTACTTGTTCACCGAGGACAGAAAAGTTGGAAGTTTCGCAACGTTTTTCACAGCAATGGCTCCCAAAGATCCAGCTGACTATTTTCTTGCCTGAACTGGTGACAAATCTTTTACTTCATTTTAACATAACATTTTCAAATTCATTGCTTATTCTAGTCGTCGATAACGTTAAATTTACCATCCGTTTAAAAGGAAAATCGACTGAATGATTCGTTAAAATTTTTTTCTCTACCGACAATCGATTCATCGACTTGTTTCCCCACTTTGTTTTATAGCCATGAATGTTTAGTAGGTGACTTACTTTATTGCTACAGCATGGTAACTCGGTTTCATTGAGATAAATTGAGACGAGAAGACAAACGATACATTTTCCAATCGACTTGCTTTTATTTTGCATTTATCCTTGTAACAGATTTTTCTTTCCTTTTTCATTTCCTTTATGAATTTTCTGTGTGTATGTATATTGAGAGTTGTGTGTAATGATGAAACTTATTGCTTTTTATTTGCTATGCGAATCTTTAAACGGAATTAATCGATTCGATGGTATACATACCAAATGAAAAATGTTTTCGAAATTATTATGGGAAAAAGATTAGCTTTGTGCTTTGTGTGTGAGTTGAGCATTCAGTTTATTTTTGGTACAATGTGTTCGCGCTTGAGTTTCTTAAACCAGATTGTACAGTCAAAGAGAGTGGTTTTGTCTTCAGCGTACATTATAATACAAAGTTCTAAGTTCTCGCTTTGTATTTTCAAACATAAATGTTCCCAACATACACATACACACACACACACAGACTTATGCACAACATCTTGAACTTAATTTTCTTCCGGCATTTATTTTTAAGCATTTAATGCGAATTTGCTTCTTTTCTCGCTAAATTTTACCGTAGCATTTCGTTTCGAGAAAACGTTTACGAACAGAAAATTATGTCACCACAGGAAACTGCGTCGTTCAGCGACTTTTCCAGAAAGTTTTGTGTGTTTTGGATGGTTTTAAAATAAACATTAGACGACAATGTCATCATCGTGACATGAACATAACAATTATTTCATAAATGTCGTGAACAAAGTGGCTGGTTTGACATGATCCATATTACAAGACGTTGAATTTTTTATTCAACAACGTTCATGCGTTCCGCGCATTAACAATTTGAAGAAGAAAATATCGCACTGAGAGAACGTTTAGTGGAGTAACTTTAACCCACTTGGCAAGAAGATAGGATCCACTCAGCTAGAAGAGAGCCTTCACTCAGCTAGAAGAGAGACTTCACTCAGCTAGAAGATAGCCTTCACTCAGCTAGAAGAGAGTATCCACTCAGCTAGAAGAGAGGCTTCACTCAGCTACAAAAGAGCCTTAATTTAGCTAGAAGATAGCCTTGACTCAGCTGGAAGAGAGCCTTCACTCAGCTGAAAAAGAGCCTTCACTCAGCTAAAAGAGAGCCTTCACTCAGCTGAAAGATAGCCTTCACTCAGCTGGAAGAGAGCCTTCACTCAGCTGGAAGAGAGCCTTAATTTAGCTAGAAGATAGCCTTGACTCAGCTAGAAGAGAGCCTTCACTCAGCTGAAAGAAAGCGTTCACTCAGCTGGAAGAGAGCCTTCACTCAGCTGAAAGAGAGCCTTCACTCAGCTGAAAGAGAGCCTTCACTCAGCTGGAAGATAGCCTTCACTCAGCTGGAAGAGAGCCTTCACTCAGCTGGAAGAAAGCCTTCACTGAGCTAGAAGAGAGCCTTCACTCAGCTAGAAGAGAGCCTTAATTTAGCAAGAAGAGAGCCTTCACTCAGCTAGAAGAGAGCCTTAATTTAGCTAGAAGATAGCCTTGACTCAGCTAGAAGAGAGCCTTCACTCAGCTGAAAGAGATCCTTCACTCAGCTGAAAGAAAGCCTTCACTCAGCTGGAAGAGAGCCTTCACTCAGCTGGAAGAGAGCCTTCACTCAGCTGGAAGAGAGCCTTCACTCAGCTGGAAGAGAGCCTTCACTCAGTTGGAAGAAAGCCTTCACTCAGCTAGAAGAGAGAACCCACTTAGCTAGAAGATAGTATGCACTCAGCTAGAAGAGAGAACCCACTTAGCTAGAAAATAGAACCTTGAAGAAACAGAGGATCACTTGATCCGTGTTTTATGATCTGGAAACGGATTATCACTCAGCAAATGTACTTTAAACCTATACAGCATACATAGGTCTACGATAACACCTCCTACGAAGACCAAATTAATCCATGTAAGTCTGAGATCTACTACACCATTGTCAGGTCTAAAGCTACCGTTTACGTTTACACCCCAATAATAGACTCAGTGCGCCCTTATTTCAACAATTATATAATAATGTGAATGTAGTGAACGTAATCATAAGCAGAAGTTGTGTAATAAGCAAGAACCTTCGTCTGCAATTAGTCGGATGGCTGAACGCAAACATATCAGTTGGGAAATATGTAAGACGTGAAATGGAATTCTGACGCAATAGCAGTAATGTGGGTGGGCGATAAGTACATACAAAAACAACAACCCTGAGCTCGTTCGTAATTCAAAGGACTCTTGCTGTCGATTAAAATCCGAAAAATTCCATCTGATATAGAGTAGCTTAGCTGTCTGTTCGTATTTTTGTGTGTGTATTCACTTTATGTTCACGTCATACTGCACCAAGTAGATTGTGTGGGAGGAAGCTAAAGGAATAATTTTGTAAATTGTGCTTCACCACATATTGGCTTTCTATTTGGTTCATTGTCCATCTTCATTATTTTCGATTTTACTTTGTCGAACGCAAAATATTTTCAATCGAATTCTGTTCCTGATGCGGGTGTATTGCTTACAGGTAGTCCCTTTTAATATTCTCAACTCCGAGAATCTCAAAGCGATGTACTTACTTCAAAAGTCGCTCTAACTATTACAGAGCAAGTTGAATGTCGTTTTCATGGCAAGTAAATTGAGTGCATCGTATTAGCAAAAATGTGTAAACTTTCGTCATAGTTTTCGTGTGGTTTCAATTTTGTAAGTGATTAGCAATAAGCCGTAACATAAATTTTGAACAAACTTGAAATTTAGAATTAATAACATGATAGAACGTAAGACATCAAATACTTTACAGTAAAGTTTCGACCAGTATCGGTAATTTTAGTTCCAGCTTGTTCTTTGAATCTTGCAAATACTTTGTTAATAAATTGGAATACTAACGGTGTACAACATTTCGATAGAAATCGTTTAGCGCAACGAATCGTTCCGATTTGATATGAATATCTAAATGCTGAACGGGAACGTGTTAAATTAGCGAATTGTTAGAAAAATGAAATTTAATTTTTTTAAATCTGTTTCCAAAGGCTGGCGATGGTATTTACTCTGAAGTTTCAAAAACTTTCGTTACACTATTCGACATGAAGTTAAATCATTGAAATTTCATTTTTCTTATAATTTGCTAATTGGACATTGTCCTCTTTTGCATTTAGATACTCATACATTTCTGGGCTTCCTCTGCTCAATACTAATACCTACACGGTTAGTAATCAACACACTGAACAAAAAGTGTTGAACATCTCACTGTTGCAGTTGCAGCTTTGTCTCCAGGTAACCTACAATAAACTGCTACATCTATAGCTCCCCATACAAAAAATACAGCTGAAGGGCTGAATCAGACAACATAGATTACCTGGAGACAAAGCTACCTGTAACAGGTGAGATCTGCATTTTTTTTGGCAGTGAGAGTTGAGAGTGTTTTATGAACTAAGCAAAGAGAACTTCATTTTTCTCATGGTTCACTGAAAATGTATGGAACACACGACAAAACATTACTAGTCCTTCATTTTGTGGATGTCAAGAAATTATTCGGACATTTTCCAACGCATTTTGAAAGCAGAAAGATCCTTCCACTAAAGACGAAAGAATTGTCTAACATGCTATGGGTTTGGTGTTGTAAAAGACAAAAATAAATAATGACTCGCTTCTGATGTGGCAAAAATATTGGTTTAACAAATGAAGTAAAAGATTTTTGTTGTTTTTCCACACACCTGGCGATATTTTCAACGTCAACGTATTCACGGATTTCTTGCTTGTACCGCAATTGCTCCTTACCACCAAGTTCATAATATCGCAAAGGAAATACAATGTTTCAGACATCATCTGCAGAAAGGATATTGAGGAAAGTGGGGAAAATTTGAAGAAGAAAAAACCTTACGTTAGAACATACATACACATCCGACAGTAAAATAATTCGTTACCAAGAAAGAGGCAAAAAAAATTATCTTTTTAAGCCACATTGACTTTACTGTAGGTACAAACATCGTGACACTGAAAGCGCTATAGAATTACGTAGAAAAGACACATTGTGCGAAACAAAAGAAAAACTTGTATACACTCGAAAAAAACATCTTTAATCCTTGAAATACTTGAAAACACTCCCTTAACTCTTTATTTTTCCTCAATTTACAAGAAACACATACCCGAAACACTTCATAATGTATAAACAAGCGACATGTAACTTTTACCCCATATACCAGTATCTCTCGTCGTTGTATATTGTACACATAAACGCCGAAGAAAAACATCTTAAGAGATTACGTATACATCATTTGACAACGGATTAAAACTTCGTCGGCGTTTATTTTAACAATATAAAAATGTTGAGAAAATATTTGATTTTCAACACATTATACAAAAATTATTTTCGTAAGGCGCAAACGACACAGTTACCAAATAATTAATTCATAACTTTTAGACTTCCGACCGTTTGAGAGACGTTTGTCATTAGACTCGTACGATATGAACAGTGCTGAACAGATTGAAGGAAGACGTCTTCCTGCTGGACGTCTTCCTGCTGGTCGGGGTCTTGAACCGGGAAAGTGGTATGTTTAGGGAACGTAGGAAAGGCTTGCAAGCGAAAGCTTTCAGGTCTTCGCTGGTACAGTATAACGCGAATCCAAGAACACAGAAACGAAGAGAACGAAATTAAAAGCACAACACATACGTAGTTATTGCTAACTACATGCTACATGCGTCGAAAACCGCACTTTTCCTGCTATGCCTTTGATCAACAAAATTCACACGAAACTCCACATTTCATCTTTTTATGCCTAGTCTAGTTACGTAATAGTTATTTTCCTAGCAAATCTCCATAAAATGCCATGAAAAAATGAAGGTTTGGTGGTGATTGGTCGAATGATATTTCTAGTGAGAAAATTTCGCTCGTTTCTCTCCCGCGAAGAGAAAATGGATTCTCTTTTCACTTGAACTGTCATTTTGTTGGTGTTTTCAAAAATGTTCAAACGAATTGATGTATTTACTTTTGTTTCCGACATCAGCTGAAACTTCGGGTGCCTTTGTTGTTAAACAGTGATATTACTCAGGCCGGAAACACACGAGCAATTTTTCATTGATGAAATCGACAATTATGCTGTGTTTTCTATTTGGTGAATATTTGATTATAATGGAAAACGCAGACGGAGCATAATTGTCGATCTTACCAATGCAAAATTTCTCGTGTGTTTTCGGCCTAACACAAGCTAAGAGCATTTATGTGAATGACAGATGTTAAATTTCGTAAAAAAGTTGACATTTTGTATTTACGTAATTTTGTGATACACGCGACTGGACGGTACTTTCGGATTTGGGTATTAGGTCGATTGTGCTCAAGAAACATCAATTCATTCTCCAATATTGTACATTTTACCGGCATTTTGTCGCATTAATACGACATACGTAATACGACATACGTAATACGACATACGTAATACGACATACGTAATACGACATACGTAATACGACATACGTAATACGACATACGTAATACGACATACGTAATACGAAATACGTAATACGTAATACGAAATACGTAATACGAAATACGTAATACGTAATACGAAATACGTAATATGAAATGGAATTGAATACGTTAAAAAGAAGCCGCTAATCATTAGGCTAATCGTTGGGATCAACGTTTTCTTTAATCCCTTATCTTCACTAGACAGATAAATATCATTTTATTGCACTACTGTAGAGTATGAGTAAGCTTTAACACTCTCAGTGAGCTAAATTTTAAAAATGCATGTTGCCGGATTTCCGATTTTTGTCGAAAGTTATAACAAGAGACGTGCGAGTCTCTTTCAAATGTCTCTAGGCGTTTGATTTTCTCAGTAATTTAAAATTTTATATTTCAGAAGCAACAACATCTCCGATGGAAGGGAAAGTTATTATTTGAGTTTTTTTTTCGTTCGTTCTTTCTTTCACCGTCTTTACAACATACTGTAAGCATTTCGGATATATGTAGAACGAAAAGTCAACAATGTTAGGTTTGAGAATGCAAACATTTTAGCGCTTTCAAATGGCGAAAAAGTTCAACAATCTTTTTGCCATGGAAATTTTCCATGTAGCACACAGAATGTATGTCTGCACAATTGGGATAAGTTAAGTGTTATTGTTTGTGTATAGAAATATTTTCGTACAAAGAAAACATTTTCCAAAAATAAAATACCCAGCGAGAGGATGAGAGAGTGCGAGCGATGTACATCGAAAAATGTAAACGCTGCGAACGAACAAACATAAATAATTTTGTCGGTGCAGAAAAGTTTTCGGGAAAATTTACAGTTTTATTTGACAATTCGGAGAATAAAAACAGCATTTCGCTTAATGAGATTCTGAGTACTGAGTAGAGTTGTACAACAACAAAAAATAAATTTCCAACAAATTCCGACCACACAGATAAAAATATGGACCTAGATCTAACTACTTCTGGTATTAACAGTACGCGACTGAATCTTTTTTGGATTTAAATTTGAATCGCTCTGGGATTACTTGAACGTATCCCCAAATGTGTAATCCATAGAAGATTAAATTTTAATCTTTTAGCCCTGACTTTTGACGTTTTGTTATTTACCATGCGCTGAAATGAAAACCCGACGCGAGTTGAACCGGGAAAAATTCTAGTCGACGATCTTACCGCACTGCCTACTACGATTTGATCTCAATCCTAGCGTGGCTTATTTTGAACCGCTATTACGACGAAACTAATTCCTGGTGGGATTAAATTCAAATTTAATGATTTAAATTCAAAAATGTTTGTTTTTCCATAGTAATGTCGATTAGTTGACCGTTAATAGTTATATTTATACAACCGAGTGATAAATGCTTTTTTAAATCTTTAAATCTTGATGAGACTTTTTTTGTCGAAGAGGGAGTTTCAACAGGGTGATCCATTGGGTCCGCCTGGTTTTTGTATTGGCTTTATGAGAATGACACATTCTCTTTTGTCAAGACTTAATGGTTGGTATTTAGATAATGGTTCAGTTGGTGATGTTCTTTCTGTGGTGATGGAAGATATTAGGAAAGTGTTAGACTTTTGTGTTTTGTCAGGTTTGCCACTGAATGCAAATGAGATTAAAAATGTAATCCCTAAAGAATTACTTTCTGAAAACAATGCCATCGGACCTAAAAATTTAATTCCCACATTTTTATCTGTGTACACTTGGGTCTGTAATCATTAAAAAGATATTCATGTGCCATAAAATGGAAAAGTCCCCTTATGATAGCTACAATTGTAAGTACGAGTCCTCTTCATACCACCATTACAATCGTAAAGAAAAAACGAAATCGGAAAAACTATCAACATAATCGAAATTTCATCAAAGTAAAATTTATGATGTGCTAAAACTACAAATCGAATTTCTTCTACAACCCGGTATAATATATAGCTCTATACGTATCTCTATATACACACACACACTGTGCACAGTGATATTGCGTCCTTTCGAAAATAGAGTTGCTTTCCTTATTTCATTTCTTTATCTCTCCCCTGATTATTGTTTAACAACCCCTCACACTACCCGCCCGCCACGACTCTCCATCCCATTTCAAACACTTTTATATTGACATTGCCAGTGTATAACAAAGCTATATAAAACGACCATATTTTATTTCTCCGTTCGGAAATAACGCGATGACTGAATGAAGAAAAAAAATATTCGAAAACTTTACCATCCCCTAAATAAATAACCGAGCCGGAGCAAGAAAAAAAACCTCCGTAGAAATTTCTTCCTCTTTTTTTTGTCGTTTTCTCATTTTTATTGATAACACACATTCGAATCACCGAACTAAAGTTTAGTGTGTTCACTAAGTCTCATTTTGAACACACATACATTGTGTACCATTCGTATCGCACTTACCGACACCAAAGTTTTTTTTTTTTTTTTTCATTTTATTTGGGAAAAGGACGGCTTCCTATTCTATAGATATTACTTCTTGTGATAACATTTTGATTGCCTAACATCATTACATGGTTCGTTTGATTTCATATGGAATCACAATATATAACATCCCATGATTGTAGTAATACACATGGTGAAGGAGAGTGTGTGTATACAGACGGCCTATATTTTCGCAGGTAAACTACACACAGGTAACGAACACGACGGCGGGGGTATATATAGCGACAATGTGTCAGAAACACTGAAAAATAATAAATCAAAGACAAACAAATAAGAGAGAAAAAAGTTAAAAAAAAAAGATTTTTTTCTTGCTGCTGTTGTTCAAAATGGGATTGACACCAATTTTCCTTTGGCTGAAGGTTTCTCGTTCTTTTTTTTTAAATTTCCGGATTTTGGGTTAGAGTTTTTCGTCATGTATATTGACGCAGCGATGACATTAGATAAATCATAGTAAGTGGTTTGGTGTGCATTTGGTAGGCAATCAATTACCGACCATTTTCAATAGATAGCCAAACTTGTTATAGATATGTCGAGATTGAAGACCAAGATCGGGTCTGCAGAAACGGATGTAGTTTATCTGTGAAACGACGACGAAAAGGCAGTGAACTTTGGGATGATGTTCCTTTATTCGTCTCATCTTCCATCTTATAACGGTGGAATTAGAGAAACACAAGAGATTTTGAACTTTTTTGTAGTTCGAACCACAGCTCGAAGTTTGCAAATACTTTCTGAGGGTAAGGGGTATAAATCTGATATATCGCCTAAATGTAGGCTAAATTTAGGCTACACACAATTTCATCGTAATTGGGTTACGTCAGTCGAGTCATTCAGTGTGTACATTGTTGCAGCAACCAAACGCACTGCAACTACCCATATTATGAAGCTGGAGTGAACTGTACGACATTAATAATGCGATTTCATCGGTTTCGTATTTTTGACACTGGAATCGAACTCGAATCATTTTGGTGGAAGGCTTGTATGAATTACCACTGAGCCATCCCGTCCGTTGTTTAGATAATACAAAAGAAATGACTATAACGAGTGACATTCGGATAGGTATTTGTGTACCGCTGGGAGAAAATAGAAAATTCCAACAAAAGCAAATTTTACGGTCAGAGCGAAGCGAGGTGAACATCACGTTTGTTTTGAGTTCGTAGTGTAATTAATCATTCTTCTTGACGATAACATCAATTCAATTAGACATGTTCGAAAGTTAACGTGAAAGAAATTCTATTTTCTCGCTGGAAATGTTATCCGACCAATCGTCAATAAAACGCCATTTTCGGCGTGATTTTTCGGATATCGCCGAATTTTCATGACGGTGGCGGGACATTTCCACACCGTCAATATCGTCAGGAACGATATTATCGTTTTTTTGGACGATACTATCGTCTAAAAAACGATACTATCGTCTAAAAAACGATAATATCGTTTTTAGACGATAGTATCGTCCAAAAAAACGATAATATCGTTTTTTGGACGATAGTATCGTCTCAAAATCGATATTATCGTTTTTTAGACGATACTATCGTCCAAAAAAACGATATTATCGCCCAAAAAATTTTCATCCAGGACGATAATATCGTCTAAATTGAAAAATTCTAAAATATTGTCTGGACGATAGTATCGTTTTCTTGTCGATATTATCGTTCAAAAAACGATATTATCGTTTTCTGGACGATATTACCGTTCTAGAAAATCTAATGGATATTTTCGTTTTCTGTACGATAATATCGTCCAAAACGATAATATCGTCCTGGGCGATATTGTCGTTTTCTTAAACGATAATATCGTCCAGGACGATACTATCGTTTAAAAAAACGATAATATCGCCCAGGACGATATTATCGTTTAGTTTTGGGTGATAATATTGTCCAGGACTCAATTTTACTCAGAGGTGCAGCAAGAACCGAATTCTCTTCCAAAATATCGAAAAACAATTGTCAGAGGAAATCACCTACACATCAGTGTTTAAAAAAGGCGTTTAGTTCGTCCCTAAATAATTCATCTTTTTACGAAATGAATACCAACTTTGATTGTACATAAAAAGCGTTTTAACACGCCGAGCGATCCGGCCCATTGCCCCGGAGCGAAGCGGAGGGCCGCAATGCGAGCCGGGCGCCGGAACGGTGTCGGAACTTAGGAGTTAATTTTTTTTCTCGCATCGTCTCATAATTAGTCTGTGTAATTTTTCTATATAAAATTTAAATTTACAGAACCAAATGAACCAATTTTTAATATATATTTGCCGTCTATAAAAAGGTGTTTATCTACAAGATTTTGTGTTTCATCTTCAACAACCATCCAGAACGATAATATCGCCCAGGACGATATTATCGTCTAGAATTTTTATTTTAAATAAATTAAAAACGATATTATCGTCCTGGACGATATTATCGTTTCAAATTTAAAAAAATTAATAAATTAAAAACGATATTATCGTCCCAAAAATTATCGCCCAGGACGATAATATCGTCCAAAATAACGATAAATTTGTTCAGAAAAAGAAAATAACGATAATATCGTCCAGTGGATATTTTCATCCAGGACGATATTATCGTCAAAAAAATATATTATCGTTTTTTGAACGATAATATCGTTTTTTAGTCGATAGTATCATCAAAAAAAACGATAGTATCGTCCAAAAAAACGATATTATCGTTTAAAAACGATATTATCGTTTCTTTAAACGATAATATCGTCAAGAAAACGATAATATCGTCCTGAAAATATTTTAAAATCTATAATTTTAGACGATATTATCGTCCTGGATGAAATTTTTTTGTACGATAATATCGTTCCTGACGATATTGACCGTGTGGTTATGTCGCCTCATCTTCATGACTTCTTGACTTTTCCTGAAATGACTTTTCGTGACTTTCTGAACACTTTTGGAAGGAAGAAAATTCTGGGCATTTAAGTGACAAAAAGTCTTCAACCTCTCGGCCTCTCGATGGACAAAAGTCCCGAGGTTTTCTAAGTGTCTCACAAACCCATTGAAACAGTTAGATTGAAACCGGATAAAAACGTTCTCCAACTCATTATTGGCCATTTTGAGAAAATCCTATTCGAATTTAATCGAAATTTATCGGAACTAATTGCAATATATCACCGTGGATAAATCCCGGCTGTTACCTGTATCAGCGGCAATATTAGTGTACCACAAAAAAGTAATAATAACAGAACTACACCCTCTGACAAAGAATACAATGCGGCACTGAGGAAGAAAAGAAGACGGAAGAAAAGACCACGCAAGAAGATTCTGTCAGGAATTGTATAGGTAAACACACAATTTATCGAGAAGGAACACATTAACGTCACCATTTCTCTGGCAAACCATAAACATTTATCTTCGAAAATTCAGTATTTACCGTTTACTTCGCCAAGCCATAAACCTACAATTTCCATAGTTACCCTCGGAAATAATCTTTTATTATATGCACATCCAATACGAAATAATGATATCAATCACTTATCCCCCCGCAGCATCGCATATTCACTATTTTCTCGTCCTAGAGAGAGCGAGCTTTTTTATATATGTTCGTCGGTGTTTACGGTTGTATTTCCATCCAATATTTTCTATGCAGACATACACGTATACGTAGTGCACACAGAGAATCATCAACAAAAGCACTTCCCAACTTTATTATACAATTTTCCTATTTACGAATATATCTTTTACAGCTCAAGACGGAAAAAAAATATTAAAAAATGAATAATTTTTCTTCGCACAATAAATCATTCTCGCGTACACACCACACGAGAATAACATCGAGCAAAAGAAACTGGGTAGCAGTACATCTTTCGAAGAAATGGAATGTGAACGGGGAAAAAAAAACATCTTTTCACTTTTCACTTCGTCTTAGTTTGACTGTGTGTATGGAATGGATGGAGTGAATAATTTATTCCAGCTGAAAAAAGCCAAAGATTTTTTTCTTCTCCGTTCGCTCGTCCATTATGTGTCTCGCTATGGGCAACATAAGAACCGATGGTAATATAACACGGAATGTTATATAACTGGCAAGTTGTCCTCTTCGTCTTTTTTACGAAAAGAAATGCATTTCTCAATTCAATAGAGTCATTTGAACATGAAGATGTACGTACACCGATATTGCCATAATGAGAAAAACTTTTCCATTTAATCCGTTAAACACAATCGTATCCTTTTGTGATGATAAATTTTTAATTGAGCCATTGCACCATTTATACTGCATACCTTTGACTCCCTTTTTTTTGTCGTAGATTGCTTATCGCTACAGAAAAACCGATGTAAGTTAAGGAATCTTAAGACAGTGCGACAGGGTAAGCCACAACCTTTTCACACACACAAAAAAAACGATTCTTCTGGTGAATTCAATGTGAATGGTCTTTATGAACTCGTTTGTTTCTGGAATGCCTGTTATAGCAGACCATTGCGGTATATTTCGAGATGTCATCCAGTTATTGTAGTTGTTTAAAAACGAATTGAAAGAAATTTAAATGTGAGCTAGTTGGTATATTCAACAAACAAACTGGTAATTTAAGAGAAGCTCTGACTCATACGGTCCTATGTATGGCACAAAACGCTTATTAAAGACAAATGAAGTAAAAGATTTGAAATTAATTTAATGAAAATATTTAGATCAAATGAAGTAATAGATCCGATTAGTGAAACTATACTGATGTACTTACCGTCTGGGAAACGTTATGAATTAGAAAATTTGAAGGCAGAACTGTTTAGGAACGTTTTTAATCTTTAATCTTAGAGTAAGAGAGCACTACCTGCAGGCGCAACGTTTATATTTTATGTCATTATCGCTAACAGCTGTTTAGACCCGTACGAAGTACTGGGGTCTTATAGGTTTACGCATACGTTATTAACACGTCGAATTGGACTCCCTGAGTAAGGGGAAACCTATTGTGGTTGTCTAGAGATGCCAAATCCGCGAAAAAAAAATGTCCGTCTGTCTGTCCGTCTGTCTGTCCGTCTGTCTGTCTGCACGATAACTTGAGTAAAACGCATCCGATTTTGAAAATTCTTTTTTTCCCCGTTTGGTAATGTCAAAAGACAGGCTAAGTTCGAAGATGAGTGATTTTGGATCGACCCCTCCCGAGCTGTGGCCCAATAAGTGCTTTACGGTTTTTCGAAGATATCTCCGGACATTTAAACGTTAAACTTGTAAGTGATACGTCAAATAAAAGGTATTTACAATACCGATCGACAAAAAAAAAAGTTTATGGAAATCGGATGACCGACTCGTGAGTTAGACCCCTTGGTGTGAAACAGGCACAGGGCGGCAAGCAGTTTTTGCTTGTAGGTCGGCCACATTTGAACATATTTCGTCTGTTTTAGCTTTATTAGATAGGTATTGACCGTACCAATCAGGGAAAAAAAAGTTTTTGAAATTATGTTCTCCGGAGCGTGAGCTAGGTCTCTTGGAGTGAGCTCTTATCTGGCTACTCGGCCGTACAGTGAACGTGGAGTATTTTGTCAATATCTCGAGTAAATTTTGACCGAATTTCATGAATTTTTTTTTGTTTGAAAGGTATTAACGAATGTAAAGCATCGGTACTATTTCTGGTCTCCTAACAAAATGGCTGCCGGCGGCCATATTGTATTTTAGTAAAAGCGATATAAAGTGGGAAAAATGATACTTAGAGAGTTTCTGTTAACATGGAAATAATGTGTTAAGTGTGTGGGGTTTCAGGGATTCCATATATGGACATCTATATATACCTATATTCACCTATATTTAGCTATATACAGGCATATAGAGCTATATAATAGCATATATTCCTCTGTGAAATGTTTATTTATAGTGAAATATAGTTAAATATAGCGGTATATAGCTGTTTAAATAGGAATTTATGAAATTTGTCTTCGTACGGGGCTGTCTATATTGCCTCCGGCAATTTAGTTGTATATGATAACAAGGCAAAGAGTGGATAATGTAAGTGATTTTAAAGGCTTTTGACACGAATAGGTGTTTCGTACGGGTCGGCGTTAGCTATGTTTTTAGTAGGTTTTCTGGAGTTGTCCTTTGGATTAGTCCTATCGAATACAAATCAACAAAAAACATACGAGCACCAACGACGTAGGTCCTACGTTGAGGTGAATTTATGGTGAGTTGCATATCGATACACATACGCACAACACGTTATAAATACTATGTATTGACAACATAGGAAATTCACCCGAAAGTTGGGTGCCGAAACTTTTGTGATCTGCTGAGGGTTTGCATTACCTTCGGTGGATATACTTTGCTTTGTCTGTAGCATTGGATGTCCTGACATTTTGTCGGACAAAACTGTACAGATCGTTCAAGAATATTGCTATAATATCTCTTGTCTGTTGAAATAAGTATTTTGTAAAAAGGTCTTTCACGACATTATGGTAACGAAACTCTCAGTTATGGACACGAAAGCAGGGGGAATTTTCTTCAGTTCTTAGGAATTTTATGAATTTTTATAAAAAAATTTAGACATTTTTAGGAGTTTTTAAGAAATTTTAAGAATTTTTATAAAATTTTTAAGACTTTCTAGGAATTTTTATTAATTTTAATGCATTTTTAGGCAATTTTTAAGAATTAAATTCGTAAAATTCTTAAAATTGTTCCAATTCCGATCGATGACCCAGATTCTATGAACAATTTTGAAGGTTGTAAGCAACAACACAACCGGAACATCAACCGGTGCATTCCAATCAAGTACATACACGACCCATGATTTTTATTTTAATAGAAAGATGAATCAGTTGAAATAAAATGCATTCATATCGACAGAGCATCGGTCCTAATATTTCCTTAGTACGAGGTCAATGGTATAGTGAGGACGTCATATCAATAAACTTTTTACATAAAATCTTTCATAATAAATGTCCCAGCGCGAATGAATTGAATCGAAAGAAAAAAAAATCGAATTTCCGACTTGAGAACATGAGCACTCTTCTCTTCTTTTCTTCAATTCGAAGTTATTTTTTAATGGAACTTTGAAAAATAAATGCCAAAATTGCTTCCGAAACGGTCATAATAACGAGTATCTGCTTTTCAATTTAATAACGAAAATATTTTCTTCTCCTTTCTTTATTTGAAAGAAGCGAAAGAAAATCTAATTTTTTCCCATGGATAACGAAGAAAAGAATCGGAAGCGTGGCGTGTTAGTGAAGTACCTCTGCTATGGGAATCTTGTTTGTTGAAATGGGGAACGACGGAAAAAAAACGGCGTTATAATTAAAGACCGGGAATTTTCTCATACAATACACCGTTGAAGGAAGGGAGCGTAAAGCATTTAATAATTTATTATTTAACGATAATATCTTATCTGTATGGCTGTTGTGCGAAAAAAAATTCTGAAAAATAAATTATGTATGTGGGTTCGCTGGGATTTACTGGATGACTATGGTGATTAAGATACACATCCGGTTATTTACTTTTCTGATTTAAATTTTAACGTTTTGCATCTACCCTCCTGTATAACACCAGGCCCGAACTGGTCATATTGAGCCCGATTAGCCTTTTAGTTCCAACGCCTCTTTGGATCTTAACGCCTTTCTTAACACAAAAGTAATATTAGTTTTTGTTCACTACAGTCGGTGACTTTCAAATAAGTGATACATTTTGTTTCAGCTGATCCACTCATACAATCAAATGTGTTAATGCTTGTTTATACGGGTGAACCAAAAGGATGTTGGTTGGTTCCTGAAATTCCATTATTCCCAATGGCTCAGTATACTCCCAAATCAAGTTCAGCATTTCCAGCATTGAGGATAATAGAATTTCAGGAACCAATCAACTACCATCATAGTCATCCTTTAAGTCCAGAAGAGAGTCCAAAAAATCTGAGCTTTCCCTTAAAATCCCAGAGTTCTAGAATTGGGAAAATGTTGGACCATGTGGAGTGATTGAATTCTAGGAACTAGTACACTACCAGGTCAATAATCCTAAAAGTAGTGAAGAAAATCCAAATGAAAATGCTAGGAAGTCCGTTGAAACTTCCAGTTCTAGAATTGGGAGCGGAAATAAGAGGCCAGGACTATACTGGTCTGTTATTCTTTCTTATTTACCTTGACAAATGTAGTTCTTTCGAAAAATCCCTGAAAACTAAGAACTAGAGTCACTTCCAATCCTGTTCCTGACTATATCCCATTCGGATGATAAGTTAGGATGTCAGAGGCTATTTAGGAATCATAAAATTTTGGATAATTTAAGCTGGAGAACTTTTAAAAGTCCCAAATCCAAAACAAATTCAAAATTTACATAGAAAAAAAGTAAAATTCCAGAGTTGTCACGAGTCGAACCTCTGGATGAGGAATTGGGAACATCATTTACAACAGAAACACCTTCCTACATCATAACTGCAAGTTTCCTAACAGAATAAAAATTTATTTTTGGTGAAAATCTTGAAAATTATTATTTTTTCATTGATAGCATTATTTGGTAGGAATTCCGAAAATCGGTTCCAGATCCGCAACCGTTAAAGATAGGGAAGACTTCCATACCTTATTTCTGTAGAGAATTTCATGACGAACAAATTTTCTGAATTTAGTTTCCCTGTAAAAATTATATTTCACGAGTTATCTCATTTCGAAACTCAACTTTTTTTCTGACATTGCGGAAAAGCTCGGAAAAGTTCCATGAAAATGGAAATATTCGGAAAACCAGAGTGTATCAAAAACGAGCCATCAGAACAGTCGGAGCGTTTGCTGCGACTGAGCCCCGTACAAACCCGTATATCTATTGCGTACGTGACCCTAGTGCGTCTGTCACCCTACTTTGACCGTAAGCCTATGCGCCGGTTAAAGTAGTTAAAGTAAAATTATTATGTAATGTGTACATCTTAGAAATTGCGCATAGCGCAATTACGAAGCCCCGTACGACGTTCCTTTCAAATAAAACAAAAATTTCAAATAGCCCTAAAATTTTAATTTATTGAGTATAAATACACATAGGGCCTAGTATCAGCCTCAGTCCGAGGATCCAAATTTAATATTTTTTTTCAACAACATTCTATTCGGTGTTCGATTATCTTTCAAATGAAGCAAAAATTACGAAAAACGGATGAAATTTACTCGAGTTATATGTAAAATACACATAGGGCCCTTGTAGTGGCCTTAGTCCGAGGACCCAAATTTAATTTTTTTTTCAACAACATTCTATTCGGCCTTTGATTACCTTCCAAATGACACAAAAATTACGAAAAACAAATGAAATTTACTCGAGTTGTATGTAAAATACACATAGGGCCCTAGTAGCATTTCACTTCTAAGGCCCTAACTCACGGTCCACACACCCGATTTAAAAAAACTTTTTTTTCCTGGATTGGTATTGACAATACCTATCTTTTGCCGTTTCATTTGCATTTCCATCGTTTATTTTGCCATAAATATCACCAAAAGACCTTAAATCACTTAGGTGGCCCTAACTCACGAAGGGCCAACCCGAATATGCCCATCTTCGAACTTAGCCTCACTATTTCTACTATCTTTCAGGGGGAAATTTTTTAAATCGGATTTGATTTACTCAAGATATCGACGTGACGAACAGACGGACAGAAGGACAGACGGACAGACAAAAGTTTTATTGCGGATTCGTCATCTATGAACATAGGCAAACACTTTGCCCTCACCGTCTGCTTCGAATTCCATCAATTACACACGGCATCGTAATCCTATAAGCCCCTTCGTACTTCGTACGGGGCTAAAAACTTTGGACTTTCCTCTTTCATTTCAGCTCTATACAGCTATGGTATGAGTCATGACGACTTCACAATAATTCATCAAATCTACTTCTGCAAACTTTAAAGTGTTGGGAGGGTGATGGAAGTGGCTACAATTTTGGGCTCCATCTCGAACGAATGTATAGTTTCGCTCGTTGATGTTATAGCTCTGACTCAGCTACATAATTTAAGTCGTTTTTCTAACTAAGTATCACCTCTTCACCGCGTCTTTGATAGTAACGCCCGATGCGCCCTTTTGTAGGCCAGTCCGGCTATGTATAAAAAATTGTGTGTTCGCCTGATATTCCTTCAATGAAAACAAAACATTTTTCACATTTACCAGTTTCAATTAATTCATTTAAAATTCTTGAGAGTTGTGTGTTAACTGCAACGTAAACAACACCCCTTGGTAAAATATGAACACCGGTAGTTACAATATAATATAGTTCCATATAGGTACATCTGCATGTGTGTCTATATGGCTGTATAGTACCACACTGTATTTAAACAGAGAGCGAGGTAGCGCCATTGTAATTAAATTAAACTGAAAATAAAGACATTTTCTCTGTTGAAGAGTAAGTACTCGGGTACGTGAATGGATTCATTTGGCATGAATTCAACGTGCCTTTCATGAAAACATCCGAAAATTTTATAAAATAATGCTCCTGGTACGGATGGGGGGTTTCCGTGTTTTGTTTGCACCGTTGAATGTTTGATGTTATGTGCCGGGGTTTTTATTTTTTCCGATGATATCGCAACGTGCAGCGCACTGTGTGTGATATATTTGATGAAATTCTTTTCTTTTCTTTTTTCAAATTTTGTTTTGATAAGCATTTTTATAAGATGTGTAATGAATTGACTGAAATGAATGGGAGTTCTTGTAAAGTCATTCATGAATGGAACGGATTGAATGAATGAAAAATTAAAGAAAAAATTCTTAAGTCTAGCTTTGGCAGTATCACAACAGTATGTATGGCACCCTTCATTGCAAAGTGAAGTAGGATGACGTAGTATGTAACTTTTACAAAAATTCATTTGAGAAGGATGTCTTATTGGATATTAACCATGCACAGAACGTTCATGAAGGCAACACACTCTTTTTTTCACTAATCAACCATTAGTTATGGGTAGCAGTAATATGAATCACTACTCCGTTGGTCCCAATCACCTCTGGATTCTGATGCAGCCTCTTCATAAAAAAATTGAAAAGATGGTGGAAGTTTCCTACGCCTATTGTTAGACCTACTAACCCAAAGTTCTAAAAAAAATTAAATTGTTGCCTATAGTAGGACGTTTGTTTCAACCTATTAAATACGACTTTCAACGTTTTGCATTTAATGCAGTTAAAAATACCATTTTTCATAAGACCATGGCAACAGTGGTACTTGATACAATTCTCTAGGAACACTATATCAATTTGTACACTAACAAGTCTAGCGAGTCATAGTCGAAATGAAATTTCAACTTGTCATTAATCTTGCAGACTTGTGACGGTCTCTGGTTAAGCCACCACAAAAACTTAAATTTTGGCTTTTTTGTCTCATACGATGTGAAATTACGAAAGTTTTTTATTTTCAAACTTTCATGAGCCACACATTCACGTAACGATTTTGATTCTTCAGTAGATATGAGACAACAAAACCAAAACTTGCTGCCTAGTGATAAACGGATCGGACAGTCAGAGAAGTAAATGAATTTTCTATAAACTCGACAGCGTATACAAGATTGCCAGTGCGAATTAGGGTTTTTAGCCTCGTACGAAGTACAAAGGGGCTTATAGGATTACGAGGCCGTGTGTAATTGATGGAATTCGAAGCAGACGGTAAGGGCAAAGTGTTTGCATATGTTCATAGATGACGAATCCGCAATAAAAAAATTTTCTGTCCGTCTGTCCGTCACGTCGATATCTTGAGTAAATCAAATCCGATTTCAAATTTTTTTTCCCTGAAAGATAGTCAAAATAGTGAGGCTAAGTTCGAAGATGGGCATATTTGGGTCGGCCCTTCGTGAGTTAGGGCCGCCTAAGTGCTTTAAGGTCTTTTGGGGATATTTACAGCAAAAAAAACGTTGGAAATGTAAATGAAACGGCAAAAGATAGGTAATGTCGATACCGATCCAGGAAAAAAAAGTTTATTAAAATCGCGTGAATGGCCCGTGAGTTAGAGCCCTAGAAGTGAAAGGCTACTCGGCCCTAAGTGTATTTTGCATATAAATCGAGTAAATTTCATCCTTTTTTCGTGATTTTTGTTTCATTTGAAAGGTAATCGAAGCCCGAATATAATGTGGCGAAGAACGTTTTAAATTTGGGTCCTTGGACTAAGGCCGCTCCTCGGCCCTAAGTATATTTTGCATAAAAATCGAGTAAATTTGATCCGATTTTCCTAATTTTTGTTTCATTTGAAAAGTAGTCGAACGAGGAATAGAATGTTGTTGAAAAAAATTAAATTTGGGTCCTTGGACTAAGGCCGCTACTCGGCCCTAAGTGTATTTTGCATATAACTCGAGTAAATTTGATCCGATTTTCCTAATTTTTGTTTCATTTGAAAAGTAGTCGAACGAGGAATAGAATGTTGTTGAAAAAAATTAAATTTGGGTCCTTGGACTAAGGCCGCTACTCGGCCCTAAGTGTATTTTGCATATAACTCGAGTAAATTTCATCCGTTTTTCCTAATTTTTGTTTCATTTAAAAGGTAATTGAACATCGAATAGAATGTTGTTGAAAAAAAACTTAAAATTTGGGTCCTTGGACTAAGGCCTCTCCACGGCCCTAAGTGTGTTTTGCATATAACTCGAGTAAATTTGATCCGATTTTCCTAAATTTTGTTTCATTTGAAAGGTAATCGAACACCAAATAGAATGTTGTTGGAAAAAAAATTAAATTTGGGTCCTTGGACTAAGCCCGCTACTCGGCCCTAAGTGTATTTTGCATATATCTCGAGTAAATTTCGTCCGATTTTCCTAATTTTTGTTTCATTTGGAAGGTAATCGAAGGCCGAATATAATGATGTTGAAAAAAAAATTAAATTTGGGTCGTTGGACTAAGGCCGTAACTAGGCCTTAGGCCTCTCAATAAATTAAAATTTTAGGTCGACTTGAAATTTGTGTTACATTTGAAAGGAACGTCGTACGGGGCTTCGTAATTGCGCTATGCGCAATTTGTAAGATGTACACATTTCATAATAATTTGACTTCAACTAGGGTGACAGACGCACTAGGGTCACGTGCGCAATAGATGTACGGGTTCGTACGGGGCTCAGTCGCAGCAAACGCTCCGACTGTTCTGACGGCTCGTTTCCTGGGTCTTTCATCCTAGAAGTCGAGAAAGTGGTTCGACGTTTGGACATTTGCAAGAGGGTCAAAATCTATTAGTTTTGTTTGTTTGTTTAGAGACATAGCCAACAGCTCTTTGCGGTCAATAAGTAGTTCAGTCTGTGTCACCGGTCTAACGTGACTTCCACGCCTCGAAGTATTTGAATGCTCTTTGACGAAAGTTAGGCAACTATGCATATCTCGCCTAAATGTAGGCTAGATGTACACAAATTCATCGTACTTGGGCTACGTCATTCGAATCATTGATTGTTTACTACTAAAACCGACTGCAACTTCCCAAATTATGAAGCTTGAGTGAAGCTCAGGACATTACCAGTGCGATAATATCGATAGAAAAATTCCACGTGGAATTGTCTGACACGGGAATCGAACCTGGAACGTTTTTGGTGACAGGCTAGTACGTAACCACTCCCCATCCCGTCCGTTTTCCCAGAACGCATTGCATTTTCTGTCGTCGTATTTAGAAAGCGTTTCCTCACTCAGTGCTACCTGCAGTGCGACAGAAGCCCTTTCGTTACATTGCTTTCAATTTAAATTAGTTTGTTGTAAGGTCAAAACACCGCAAATTGAAACGAACACAATTTGTAGTTAAAGTTGTTTAACCAAAGTGCATTCAGAACTGGCAACAATTTCAACTAAAATATGAATGGGATACGGAACGGTTACGAATTTATATGAAGAAATTAAAATTAAATTTTGAAAAACGAATTATTGTTACAGCAAAAGCAGTTACCGGTTTTCATTTAACGTAAAAATTTGTTTCTTTCAATGAGCGAATTGCTTGTTTAAAAAGTTTCACGACAAATCTTTCGCTCATAACGCAAACATACGAATTGGAATTTGAAAACTTTGAGATAAAGCTTGGTGGAGGCGAACGATGGAGTCAGAAGTCTGACAAATTAACCACCGAACTATATACATTCACGTTGTGTTTTGCTGAAATTAATTTTCCATTGAAATACCGAAATCAAAATAATTGGAACTGAAAAACTATTTCGAGTATTTCATCGGTTCAGGTGGATGGATTGACGAGAAGGCACAACCGAAAAACTATACTTCCTCCTCCGCATGAATTCTCCGAAAATTATGATGCAAAGTTGAACAGATCCTCGATAATGAATACTTTTCCGATAAACCATTCAAGTTGAAACAAATATGTTGCGTGTGGATGGAGGTATGGCTGAGTAGGTGGAGGAATCGTTATTCCGATAAAATATTATCCGTCTGATGCTGGAGAAATATAATAATAATAATAATAATAATGGTAACCATCTATGTTATCACACCACAATTATTTATATTAAAATTTAGCATATTTCATGTTATGCAGATTTATGCGAATACGTAATTTGCACTAATTACATGGTAACCTCTATATAATATTCTAAAATGTATAAATACTTCAGTCTCCTCCATATTATACTTGCTATGAACACCGAGGAAAATGTTCGGGCTCAGATTGCGATCGGAGATTTTTGGAATCGTAAAGGGTGAGGATCGGAAAATGGGGTTTTAGGATCGTAGACGCTTCCAGAAGGGTCGGACTATCTAAATGCGGATAGGGCAAGAGGCAGAGTTTAGACGAAAAAGACAAAGGCGAAATTTTACCATATGGCCAGTCAGGCATTGGTTTCAGGTTCAGTCCAAAGATATACACACCACAGACAGGTCACACTATTTTCATACTTAGTTCCGCTTCGGTTTGACATTCACATGGCATTTCGAAATGAACATTCTTATCAGGTCTCACAGGTCGGTGTAACCTGTTATCTGATGAAGTTTCCTTTTTTCTGCACTGCTAATTCTTCGGAATTTTACTTCTTAAAATTTCTTAGAATTCATACAAATTCTCAATAATTCTTAAATTTAAGAATTTTCAAGAATTTGAAAAATTTAATTTGTTTTACAAAGTCCTTCGTTTTCATAAAGTTCTTAAGAATTCTTAACAAAAAGTCCTGTAAGACCGTAGTTTTAGGTAATATTAAGCTCAAACCCCAAGAAAGACTGTACGATGTACCTGGATATTTTTCCTCCAGCATACAGAGACTTGAACCCTTCTGGACCTGATTTCAACCCGTTGAGTATTTAGTAAATGAATTTCCAAACGAAATGATTAATGGGTAGATGTTAACATCAACGAGTCATTAAGAGGAATCAGTTCAATATTACTCAGGGTGAATTCAACGTACAACAGAAGCCATAGCCTTTTGTCGGAAATCAATTCTTAAAGGCCGAAATTTCGTTTTCTTGCCGACTGGTCGAATCACATATCTTGTATGAAAAGTGCAGTAATTTCTCTCAAGTCATTTTGTTTATGTTTTCGAAAATAGTATGACGAATTGATATTTTCGTTTCGTGGAAACATGCACCCATCAAAAATGTTGTGTTCACCTCTTTGAAAAATGTGGAATTCCAACTGGAGCGAAATTACAGCCCTCGCTTAGCTCTGACCGCAAACATCGCTCTTGTTAGAAATTCCTATTTCTCCCCTCGTTAAACAAATAACTATTTCTAGAGCATTATTAATCAATGAATGTACGTACCGTACCAGGCATAACATATTCTTCAAAAACAGTTAGTTACAAAAAATCTTGAACGCATTCATTGTTCCTGTCAAAATAACATGAAAATGAGTGCGTTTAAATCCCGCTTTTTAAAATTGTTAAGTCCTCTGCGTATATTATGTCCTCTTTAAGTATATTTTCCATAAAAGTTAGAACGCACGGACTTTGTACAACACATTGCCCTAACGACAATGTACTGACAATGACATTTTGAATTGAACGGCTGATATTGCATTAACAATATCGCCACAAAATCTACTACTCAATTTGTTCAAAGTTTCGCCTGAAGCTCAACAGAAAATCTTTTACTTCATTAGGTTTCACATTCGTTTTGCTATACAAGAAAAGACTAGCCAAATAGCATCGCTTATTCCGTTCGTTGTTGTCAATAACAGATGATCAGCCTATATCATAACTGTTAGTCTGTATTTCTCTCTCGTTCTTATCGGTTTGATCTGTTACCATTATTTGTCCTGCCGTGGAATATCAATGAAAGTAGAGAACAGGTATGGTCGATTGGCGAATTCGTCTTAAACACACTCACATTTTATGTCAAAATAATATGAAAATGAGTGCGTTTAAGTACGAAAATCAAATTTTTATGTCCTCCGGGCGGACAATAGACCATACCTGGTTTATACTTTCATTGTGGAAGATTACATTGATTTCATCCTTTCACATTAACAAGATGTGAGAATTTGTCGACGGAACACACATTTACCACCGCAATTTGTCTGTGTGTTGCAGCAAAGCGTAATGTTACTTGCATACATTTGGGTATGGTTAACATTATGGTAATATGTTTTAGTGAGCTTCCACATAGATTCTAATTCAAAAATTATGTTAAAATCTGACATAAATCTCTGGAGCGATTATGGAAAACTTATGTCGAAGAAATTAGGAATTGTCTTTTGTGAACGAAAAGGCAGCAATTCACGGTGTAAAGCGAAAGAGCATTTAAATTATTTATTGTTTTATGAAAATAATATTTTAAATCTTCTATAGACGGAATGACGTAAAATCTTTGCATAATTAATGGGGGGCGCGCACTTTATGTGATTTAAAAACATATTCTCGCTAGCAGGAACTTTGACTTAATAATAAAGTTTTTTTGTGAATGTGTAATTGACATAGTTAATGCGCTTGTATAAAGTATAAGCGTACAATGTGTACATCTTTCGCTGTTATGCTAACATACAATCCAAACCCCTCCCACGGGGTGAATTACAAATAAAATCTTTCTCGCAAATATATGACAATGTAGTCGGAATGATATTACATTTGGCCTTTTCAAAATCAGAATGACGCGAATTCTGGAAAATGTATTTTATGAAATATTGTCAATATGATTGATGACTTTTGTATTTCCGGTATGTGTCTTCGGTAATATTGTCAGATGCGTAATGAAGTTTACTGAACGACGTATATATATATTAGTGCGATGATAGATACTCGACGCTTTTTTGTGTGATCATCAACGAGAATGTTATGAACGAAAATGTATGTACGTGGAAAATCGAAAATCATCCTATAAATCATCGTGCAATTAAGAGCGATGTACCCTTTGCAAATTTGTGGCCTACATTTAGGTGGAAAATATTTGTTTTTTGATGATTTCTCTGAACCAAAATCTTTTTTTTTTTGAAAATGTGAAATCATTGTAGCAAACAAAAATGTGTTACTTTTAAAAGAAAAATTGGTTTGTGGATGATAACTTATCCCATTTGGAGAAACCTTGGCATATTGTGTAAATTTATGTAATCTGCACAGGTTCAAGTGGGATGAACCAAATTTGTCCTTTAAAAGCACATTTTTGCGTGCTTTGATTGTTTTACTCTTTCAAAAAAAGAGAAATAATCAAAAAACGAATATTTTTCTGCCTCAATGTAGGCTACAAAATTGCAAAGAATCCATCGCTCTTAGCACAAATCACAAAACTGGAAGAACTGATTTAAAGAACGTTTGCTTCTGCTGTTATCTATGTAAAAAGCAAATTTTTGAATTTGTTGAAAATTTAAGAAATTCAAGAATTTTCGCATGGAGAGAAAAGTGAAATTCGATCTGTTCTCTAATTTAAGAGTTGTTGTTATTTGTAATTGATTTCACTAGAAATTCGTTGAACAAATGAAGATCTAGATTTTTATTTTCTGAATTTCACGTAGGCAACGTGCTCGCAACAAGAATGAAATACCAAAATGAAAAATCTAGATTTTCATTTGTTAAACATATTTTGTGTGGCATATTTTGACATACCACAACAACTCACAAAACAGAAAAAAATTCTTAAAAGTAGACCCTGTTCAGGTCAGAGAGGACAACATCTCTACGCAGATATGCAGTAACAATTTCTCTCAGATGATTTCTTGATATTCTCATCAATTTGACTTCAGGACTTTTTCTATGGACATTTGGCCCATTTGACTAATATGGATGGGAATGGCGACTTTAGTCGTATACCAATCTGTACATTAATAGAAAGCGTTAACCAAAAAACTGGAGAACGAAAAAAACCGTCTTCTACTTTCGAAATAGCAATTTATTGTAAAGCAACAAAGGCTTTACTTTGAAGTAGATCCAGGTAGCTAACACCCAGGACAGACATAGTTCATAGGGTTTTTCCGTTAATGATGAGTCTCTACTTTTAGTTACCGCTAGTCAGATCTATCTATCGTAATGAGTATCTAAGTAAAACAAAGTTTCAAAATTGACATTAGAACAAAAGAATTCTGTCTAATTTTGACACTATACGTCGCCCATAAATGGCCAGTCACAATCGTGATTCTAAAAATATCAACTGCTAGCGACACCTATGTCAATTACGATTGTAAAATCTTCCTAAAATATGAGAAGTCATATCAGTCCACTTGCGGCTTAGGTGCTTGGAAAGCATAAACTTTCCAGTCCATCTTATCCTATCATATCCCAAAGCTGAAGTAGATTCATGTTTAAATTTCACACACAGTAGACTATGGAATGATAAACTAAAATTCATTGACTACCTTATAAGGCATGGTAAGACGAACGTACGAAATTCAGCTAAATCTAGTACTTCGAGGCAGTCCATATTAAGTTTGAGGATTAACAGGAAACCGAATGGAATGAGAAAACCATTTCTGGAGATAAATTTCTTGGCTGCAACGTGAATTCGATGCAGTTCCCAGCAGGGCCTATTATCATTAATTATTACATTTTCTTCGGTAAATTTGGATAATTTAGGTAAAATCTCAGTGAAATTCAGTAAATAAATTTCCCAATAATGGGTCCTGATTCGCAGTTCCCATCCTCCGTTCGTCAAAACAATAGCAATAAATTATCGTGATTATATTCGCAAATATTAACGAAAATGAGTGGCCATTCAACATTTTTTTAACGGTTTCCCAGTGACAAAAATCACGATTGAAATTTATTTATTTTTTCTTTTAATCAAATTTCAGTTTTTGTTCAAATACAAAATTGCAGAAATTTAACGTCCGTAAAAAAAATTGCCAAAATTAAAAGTTCCAGCTATTTGTGTGTGCATGTGTCCGTTTATTAATAATGAATTATTGAATTACATTGTTTTTCGGCGGAAAAAAAAAAAAAAAAATTATAAAATGAATTTATCAATGGATTTTCATACGATTGAATTGGCCGTATAATTAATAGCATTTACATATTCTGAATGACCGGTACATGTATTTATACAACAATTCCATCCATATTACAGTTACTTTTCGTATACACAAAATATTGATATCAAAAATCAAACAATAGCCGACAATTTGTGGATAACGTTTTCCAGGCTAATAAATGTCGTCTGTACACACAGATGTATGTATGTGGTGTCCCCTTGTGCATTTAAGCTAATAGCTGAAATTCAATTCATAAACTTTATTTCGATCAATTTTTTTGATATAATTTATGTGTTGATTGAATTCATCAGGCCATATTTTGTTGATTATTTTCAGAATTGAATTTTCGATGTAATTATCTAACACACACACACAGATAGATAGATAACTGTTGATTGCACAACATCGATGGATTCAGTTTTGTCTCGGACATTTTCAAAGGAAATCGATTTTTTACCACTTCATAAGTGCCGGCTTTGAATTCTAAATCGATGAACGAATAAATAAAAACATTTCTTTAACTCAGAGCAAACGCACCAGTGCGATAAAGTATTTCCATATTGTTTTTTTTTCCGCACTAGTGCGATAAATGTAATGATAAAACTGCTTCTTTACATAAAATGTTGTCAGCTTCGACTCCGATTCAAAAGGTTCCACTACATGAAATGTTTCATTATTGACCTAGTTTCGTAATGGTTATTTATGACATCGGATGCAAAGTACTTTATTAGGCTCTAGATGTAAAATTACACATCGTGCGTCTAATAAAGTACTTTGCGCCGATATTTAAGCAAAAAATTATGCAACAGAGGCCTCTAAAACTTGAAAATTGTGATCTTGATTCATATATTTACGCTCTAGTGCGTAAAAGTGAGGTTCGTATAAAATGATGTTCACATTGCTGTACAAAAAACGTTGTTCCTAGCTTCTGTCTAAATTGAAATTTTCCTCAAATGATGTGTTGAGGACCTAAACCTCGCAATTTTCCCATCTATTCCGCAAAATGACCGTTTGCACAGGTATTCTAACGTTTACCAAATGGCAATATTAGTAGATTGCTTAGCTATGAGAGAAATGAAGCAAGGCAAGGGACACATTCGCCTGACTAAGTTTTTTTTTGACAGCATGTTCTAGTCCTATTTACTTCCCCAGCGAAACGTTGAGTAAACAGTATGAGGGAGAATAAGAGAATCGTACTAATACTTGCACGAGCTCTCGTATACGTACACTTCTCTTCTAACAGTAATATACTATAATCTGGAAGCAATAACATCCTCTCAGAGACAGCTCATCAAAGTTGAAGTTGAAATACGTGGATAGGAATGTAGAAGAGGAAGTGAGTCCCGCGAGGTCGCAAGACTCGTGTTCACTTACCACTTTCAAGGTTTCACTCAAGTAGACAGCTAAGACAGCTGGTTTAATGACCGTTGCTCCATAGTAATTTAGTCTAAATGTCTTCATGAAATCAAATTTATGCCCCCGATTTTCCGCACCCTTTAACGACACTGATCCTAGGAAATTGAATTGTGAGTGTGGTGAAAATACTACCAACGTTCTGAAATGACTGGACGTTGTCTACGTCCCGAATTTCATTCATACACTCCGATGCCCATTAAATCCAATGTTGATCATTAAAATGAAATCGTTCAAGTGTGCAAGTGCACACACAGATATCTACTGTAAACAAAAATGTTCGTTGACAACACATCTCGAGCGGTAATTACGTTAGTTTCAGTGGAAAGTCGACAATGCTCTCACTCCAATGCAAACACATTTCCTTTAAGGTTTATTATGCCATTGGCAAACGAATGGCAAATTATAATTCGGTAAAATTTACAGCTTACTGGCATACACAATTCACCTGGACTAATTAGCACCGACGAACGATTGTGTTAAGTTTTGACATAACTGAATCCGCTTAAAAGATTTATTCCCAATTTGGCTATATATGTGTCTGTCTCCCGTGTACAGCAATTCCTTGTCTCGCAAAACAGCATTCTCTGTTGAAAATCTAAATTATGTGTCTTTCAATATCTTAAGACTTTCGGTTATATGTATTATTATATAGCCATGTATCCCAATCAAAATAGGGGTCAAATTAATGCCTCTTCCCTTGCTGTGTGTTATTTCTAAATGGTGTTGATAAAGATAAAACTAAATTTAGGTTGACTTATGCCGTACCAAATCCAATTATACAACGCAAAAACCATCATAGATATACAGACAAAGCGATATAACGTCACATTCGAAACATATAATATTCCCCATTGGATATAGGGACAAGACAATAAACTATATAGTTGCGAAACCAGAGCATTTTATACATCGTCGACAGTTGAGAATTGTTATAGAAAAGCGAATTTATCTCGAAATATTCTCGGTAATACAAAATATATATATTCTTCTTCTTCTTCTTCGCTGTGTATAGATCATACAGCCATAGAACCCATGGAAGCCATGGAAGCTTGCAGTGTAGAAATGATACCCAGCCAGTACGAAAATGGTTTATTTGGGGGGAGACCATTTAAAGTCATCCTTGGCAACATTTTCACATAATAAATGGTCAACATCATCCATTATAATGTATTAGATTAAATTGACCCAATTTTCGTACGTTCAGTGTGCAAGACACACTCTTTTTTTTTGTCGGTCGTCCTCACATATCCGTATTGTATATATATATAACATGTGCAAGCACAACCGGCGAGTGTGTGTTTTATGGTTTTCAATTCATAGATTAAACGCATAAATTCTCGGTGAAGATGTAACAATTTTTGTGTTCGTCTCAAGTTTTCGGGGATTTTGTGCTGTAATTATAATATGTTTGGGAACTGGGAAATTATATCGCCGCAAATCTGTATTATGTCTATACACATATTGCTGTGAATCAGACCTTCAGACGACAATTATTTGTAATCATGTCCGGAGCGATAGCGGAGGACTTGACGCAGTCTAACTTCCAAAAAAAGAACGAAGAACATTTTTTGAGACGCGGCAACTATATATAGGCGAGAATTTAAGTTTCTTTCCTTTGGCCTGTATCACCACAAATCCTATTCTATCTTATTCGCGCTTCAAATACGAGCAAAACGAGCTATCACTCGACTATGTAACTTTAAAATTGCCGGAGATACATCGTTTTGAAGTTGGTCATTTTGATAGAAAATGCACCAAATTAACGTTTTCCAAACAATCAAAATCTTTCAACTTACTCTGTATGTTTCTATCTGTCTATCTGTCTATCTGTCTATCTATCGACGGTCGATCTCGGAAACTAGTCAGGCAATCTCCATGAAATTTTGCAGGAACCTCAGGGTGGGCATAAAAATGAAAATGTGATACGCCATTACCCCAGGAAAAACCAGAATTTTGTTTTATTGGCCTCGAAGTGGTTTCTGAGTGTGGTTTTCGAGGGTCGGGAACGCGTTTTCGGCTGTAGCTTAGCTGTATTGAAACCTACAGAGGCGTGTGACCCATCAAATGAAAGGTATTCGTAACACGATTCAAACAAAAAAATAATTAAAAAATTCGGGTCAGATTCGTTTGAGCTAGAGTGATTAGAGTGACCAAATTTTGAGCTACTCGAGCGTAGGATGAAAGGACTAATATTTTTGCGATTATGAGAGATAGAGAGTTACTTTCTTCGGCAAAGTCTCAGAGTTTTACGAGTAGAACAGAGGGGCATATGTGAAAAATGTCGAAAGTTGGAAATGGGTGGGTCAATTATGTTTTTAGAGGTATTTCTTGAATGGTGGCAGATAGAGAGTTACTTTCTTCGGCAAAGTCTCAGAGTTTTACGAGTAGAAAAGAAGGGCATTTGCGAAAAATGTCGAAAGTTGGAAATGGGTGGGTCAATTGGGGTTTTGGAGATATTTCTTGAATGGTGGCAGATAGAGAATTACTTTCTTCGTCAAATTTTCGAATTTCGTCAAATTTTTAAATTTCGTCAAATTTTTAAATTTCGTCAAATTTTCGAATTTCGTCAAATTTTCGAATTTCGTCAAATTTTCGATTTTCGTCAAATTTTCGAATTTCGTCAAACTTTCGAATTTCGTCAAATTTTCGAATTTCGTCAAATTTTTGAATTTCTGTTATAAACTGTTATAAAAAGCAGTGTTCTAAAACTTCTAAAACGACTGATATCCCAACAAAAATCTCTTCGAGAAAAGTGTGACGCAGTCTTTGAAATACAATTTATAAAATGAATGATATCGCTAGAGTTGACGCTTTCAGCTTCGTTACGCAAAAATTAAATTTTACACCCAATTTTAGTTCAAACAAGCTGGCTTAGGTTTTCTCATCATCTGCCAAATAATTTTTACGAAAAAAAATTTTGACTGGAAACAACCAAAATTTTACCAAAAAAATCTGCGTCGCATGTGGCAGATAAATTTTCTTGCTGGTCTGTTCCTGAACATCTGCCACTTTGCGACGCAGATTTTTTTGGTAAAATTTTGGTTGTTTCCAGTCAAAATTTTTTTTTTTTTAATTATTTGGCAGATGATGAGAAAACCTAAGCCAGCTTGTTTGAACTAATTGGGTGTAAAATTTAATTTTTGCGTAACGAAGCTGAAAGCGTCAACTCTAGCAATATCATTCATTTTAGAAATTGTATTTCAAAGACTGCGTCACACTTTTCTCGAAGAGATTTTTGTTGGTTTAATTGACTTGAAACGGTATTGTGGACGTTTTGATAGAATTATTACCTAAGCACTAAACCTTTTAACAAATGGTAAGGGAACCGCGTTATTATCCTTAAATCTGTTACTTCATTTGTTCAAAGTATGGGTTTATGTTTGATATGAAAATCTTTAACTTTTTTAGATTTATCCTAACATTTTGCTACACAAGCTTACACTAGCCCGAGCTCTCAATGCTTGTCTTTGTCAGTATTAGGTAATTAAATTACAGTTCAACAGGTACTTGACTTTGACTATATTTGCTGGTATGTGCAATGAGTTTCCATATTCCTTTTTCGAACACAATTAAAGTCACCGTAATTACTCACCAATAACGGCTTTCGAATAATTAAAAAAATTGTTTAAAAAAATATTTCGTTTTTATCTTACGATTCGCTAATTCGTATCACCAACATTTACAATAAGTATAACGACACTAGCTGACCGAATGTGCAACAAAGTCAGTGATCCTATTAAAGCAATAAACTAAACTTAAATTGTAATTTTTTACGTTTGAATTTAATTTATGGGCTGCTATGAAACACATACGTGTTGTACATGAAAAAAAAAATGAAATTTTGCTGAACAAAAAAGTTGTGTTTAGTGAAGGGGAAACTACTCCGATAAATCATGTGAAAAGACAGGAAGAATCGCAGAGTCATCCAGAAAATCAAGGATTCATTCGAGAATTGTGAGAATCACAATAATCACTTATCTTATGATTTCGGAAACATTCCGAGATTTACTGGATTTTCTGTACATCAGGGTCAACTTTAAGGAATTAAATCCACAAAAATCTGAATTAATGCTGAAATTTTTGAGAATTTTAATAATTTAATTCCTTAAAATAGGTCCTGGTAAACGGTACTAGTGTAGGTACGATAATTTTTATGATAGTTGATTGATCCTGTGGTCTCAGATCAATAAATGAATGAAAATTAAGAAGGTTATTGAGAATAAGATAGTTATCTGTTCTACAAGAAAAAAACGTTAAAAATTGCATTTCGAAGGTGTCGTTTGTGGCCAGTGGCGAAGCAAGTCACCCAAAATGCAATTTTCAACTTTTCCCGAGGTAAACACAATGCTTTTCTTAACAAGGCTTCCGAAGTTTCACCGGCCTTTTATTTTTGATTGCTAGGTCCAGTGCATATCTCAGCCGTGACACATTGTAGAAAATCCAAATTGGTGTCAAAATGACGAATGTATTTCAAAAATATAAAACTTCGTTGACACTTCTGGCATGTCTCTCAAATCCACGCCATACCGACAATTACATTCTTTATTTGACTTCAATACCGTTATTGTGACAATGATTTGAATTTTCTGCTAGTACTGACAATGGACCGAAAATACTCATTCATGTAATGGATCATTTTCACCGGGGCCAAACTGCTATGTAATGGTCAACTTTCGAATGAGGCAAACAATAAAATGTCTTCCGTGTCTGGTAATGTAACAATTACAATTAAATGTAGATTTCAAACCGTTGTCTGAGAGACTGATATGCACAAGAACTCTGGCTCCTACGAATTTTGACCATTACTTGGGTAATGTTGCAAATCGCATGAGGTGTAGTTAGAAGCAGGGCCTACTTTTTGGAAACTAATTTCTTGAATTTCTCGAATTTCTCGAATTTTCTCGAATTTCTTAAAATTTCTCTAATTCGAGAAATTCGAGAAACTTCAAGAAACTCGAGAAATTAGTTTCTTGAAATTTCTTAAATTTCTCGAAGTTTCTCGAATTTCTTGAATTTTCTGGAATTTCTTGAAATTTCTCTAATTCGAGAAAATCAAGAAACTTTGAGAAATTCATAAAAAATATTTCTCAAAGTTTCTTGAATTTCTCGAAGTTTCTTGAGTTTCCAAAAGTTTCTTGATTTTCTCGATTTTCTCTAAAAGTTTCTAAAAAGTAGGCCCTGGTTAGAAGCGTAACTATTATTACTCTACAACAAGAGAAAATGACAAAATTCACAGGTACAGCATCAGATCCTCCAAATTAAACCGCAGAACCTTAAATTGTCTTACTTGATTGATTGGACAGAAAACATATCTTTAGATTAGAGAGCTTACCTGCCATAAGCTTAACAGCTCTTCCTTTCCAAAAAGGATTTGATCGAGATTACCGCTCAATCAGCGGGTAGAACTACCTTTTTATGCCGGTGTTCATGCACCAACATTACCAAAGGTGAGGCCAGAGCCCATCTCAACCCTTACTGCACTTTCCCCGGGAGCAGTACCCCAGCGCATATCGCGCAATTGAACCGACAGCCACCACGTTTCAGCCAAGGATAGGCTCCTCAACCATCGCTGGGCCCGATACCGAGAGTTTCTCTGGTTCTCGGGGGGCTTCCAGCTCCCGTGGTACCGATACAAACCCTCGGGTAGGGTACGTGGTTGGTATGACCACTTCGGATGGAATCATGAACTCCCAGCTCCGATCGACTTGCATCAAATTCCGCGGGGTTGCAACGCCCCGAGGGAACTTCGTGGAATGGGCCGGGACTGCTCGGTTTAGAAGCAGAACCGACTTTTCCGTCAGTAATACTGACACCAGTAGTTCCCATTTTGCGGTTGGAGAGCATTTGGCGTTACCCAGGGTGCACGTGTATCAAAGATACGGACGCGCTCTCCGCTACACCCCTGATTGATTGGACAGTAAAGCTCTGACTTTTGTCTTCCAGGCATCTAAATATATAATGTCCTTCGAATAGAAACGAAGGGGAAATCCTATTTCTCCAGAGCCCTGTGATCACGGGTGGGACACTATTCACGCTATTCACATATATTTTATGTCGAAGTGTCTAGGTGGTGCCTGGGCTTCGCCCATTTAGCCCATTGATTAATCCGGCTCTGTCCAGAAGTCGACAGAGAATTCAAAAAGCTATCTTCTCCTTCAGAGCGCGAGACTTTATTTTCACAGAGGTAGATCTATTGAAATTTGTGTCTAGTAAGATAATTGGGAATGTGGACTCTCGTTGTAACAGAACTAACGTGAAATGGGAAATGTGACAACCGTTTTTTTACGGAGTAGTTTCCCCCTCGTTTACGTTTATATTATGCGCATATAACGTCCAAAATGCGAAACAGCATATAAATAATAAAAATGCAAAATTTATCTCATTTTCCTTTTTTTTCCATTCCGTTTCAGATAATGTCGTCGCGGAGCTGGCATAAAAATATCCCTGATGTGTAATATATTTTAAAATAATATTTAAAAGGAAGAAAAAATTTAAAGGAAAAAAAGAGAAAATTATTTGTGATATTTATATAACTAACTTAAACAAAGTAAATAAATTAAAACAAAAAATAAATTAAATAAATAAATTGTAGAGAATAAGTAAAATTAAAATTAAAATTAAAATTATAAAAAAATTCCTAAAACTTATTAAATGAATGAACAATTGAAAAACACCGAACTATGAGCAACAAAATGAATTAAATTTTTATTTTCTCCGAATACAAAAGTCGAAAATTTCGTTTCTTTATTTCCTAAACTAACATAAATGTATTTATTTGCTGTCATACCGAACAACTTAATCCACTTAAATACTGATGTGAATGACGTGGTCAACAGAACATCCAGCATTGCATAAAAAAATTCCTGCAACCGGAATTATTCGATCTAAACCCCTTCCAATCATAACGTATCCACGTGGATTGTATCATGTTCTCAACCACAAAAAATCACCATCTACAACAACAACAAAGTGTTCGCGATAGTGTCAATAATAATCAAATAGGAAAATGCTATCGCCATTTCCATCAACCCCTACAACGACAACACCGTTATTCGTATCACCATCACCATCGAATACGGTCCGGGATGCCATTATCGTCCATGGTTTGTGTGGTGGCAGTGTTTTTCATCACAATATTGTTGCAGCACAGTCAAGTAGCTAGCAGTGAATTATACAGTGATAATAGTAGTGTTTTTAATGTTATTGCTAATGAGGATATTAGCGGGAGCTATTTCAGCCCAAGTACCAGTAGATTAAGACGTTCGCCTATATTTCAAAATGAATTCGCTGTATATATACCAAGTGGAACTGATGTAGCCGATAGTTTAGCAGATAAATATGGATTTAGTAATTTGGGACAGGTGAGTCGCTTTGATTTTGATTTTTATTTGTATTTGTAATTTGAATTGTTGTGAGCTCCATCACGATTCCGTTTCTTTAGTCGAGACAAGCCGGAATTTAATTTCTTCTCTGTTCTATTTGTTTTTAACATGTACAGTCTGTACGTCTGTAGAAGTAAGCGATGCTTATGGATTGAGGAACTCCACAAGTAATCCAAGAAATAAGAGTGTGAACGAGATATTTGTCAACATACTCGTTACTAGAAAGATTTTTAATTCATAATGGACCCTGGGTCTCCAGAGTACCACATCATGAAATCTTTTATTTTTATTAATTGGTATCACCTAACGTTTTCTGCTTAATCTGTTACTTCATTTGCTTTAACATGCATTTAACCATTTAAAAGATCAAACCGTACCTCGGTAACTGACAAGATAACTAGTCGTTTCAGGCTTTTGTGGTACAGTTTTTGTATTTGAAGAGATCAGGTGAATATCTCTAGTAAAGCCTAGGCTGAAAACCTATGAAAAATTGATTTAAAACGCTAAACATTATGACCATGAGGGACTGAAGGGCACTTTCCGACTCACCATATCTTCTGTCGTTTTCCTTTCTTTTTTTAATTAAAAATTTTCTTAGAGATTGCGTTCTACCATACCTACACTTCCACCTAAAGCAGGTACCAGGAATATGGCAGCCATGACAGTTCCCATTTTGTAATATTGTTTTCACAAAATTTTCATTTTACCACTTTCTTTAAATGCAGAAAAGGGACGTGTCACATTAGTGAATTATGAGAAAAATGAAATTTCATTCAATTAGCTCCATTTCGAATAGGCTTAAGTCGTTTTTTTTTTGTTTACAGCTACCAAAATAGAACTTCTATTGACGCAGAAGCGTCAGCCAATTTGAAACGGAGCTAAATGAGCGAAATCTCACTTTTTCTTAGAATTTACTAATTTGACGTTTCCTTAAATTATAAACATTGATGACAGCAGTTCCCATGAGATATAAACAAACATAGATTGCAAATAGGATTGTCAAAAGCACACAGTTACACAGAGCTGTAAAATTTTATTGACTCTTCTGCTTCTGCCCCCTTCATAAAAACAATCAAATGATGCTTTCGCCTGCTAATATATTATGTCACATTGAATTCAATGTTTCATCGAATGACACTCGACAATACCATTGATCATCATCAGCAGTAGCACCATGAGAAATGAAGTAATTTTACAGAAATTTTAATTAATTTCGATAAGTAACAAAAAGTTCGTCTTCCATCATTTTCCTTTCACTTAATCAAACATTCAAATGTTTCACGGGAAATCATAATTCTCTCTCAACTCGTACAGAACGGAGCACTCTCGACTGTTTTATAAACTTTACCGTGGTGTGTATAGTCGTAGTCATTGCATATATATCCCCATTATATCCAACTATACACAACAGCACTAAACTTATTATTATTTACAACCGACGCGATAAAGGAAAATGACAAATACGCGCGCAAATAAATAAATTGTTTAACAAAACGATCCATTTTAACATTTAATTACATGCAATGAACGTATATATATATACACCACCATACGTATATACGTATATACAGAGAGTGTATACCTGGCAAAATATAAAATAATAAATTATGTTACTTGAATACAAATTCTGTTTGTAATTTCTTCATATTTGCACATTATTTATTCACGTCTTTAGTCTTTATGGATGTATAATACATGTAGTTATCATCCTAATGCTAGTACTAAATGTATCTTGATCGTGTAGTACATTATGTATACGTACGTACGTACACAATGTACTTATGGCTCGGCATTATGAATGCGAAAAGTGAGTGTGTTTGTTCGTAAAAACATTTTATAAGTTTGTTCGGTGTGTATCGATGTGATGTGGTGTGATATAATGTAAGGTTTCGGAAACGAGGCAACGCCAAGTTTCACTTTTCTGAATTCTGCGTTACTGGCTACACGAGGAAAAGTGTATTGGATGACATGTAGTTTTGCGATGAACTGAATGCAATTCTCACAATTTCGTAATATTCTTTGACAATAACAATGACACCCATCTGCAGTGTTCATTTTCGTGGAATTGATTCTTGAAAATTGGCTAAATTAGAAAATTCAGGAATTTTAAAGAATTTCCAAAAACTTCAAGATTTTAAAGAACTTTCAAAAAATTAAATTCTTAAACTTCCGAAATTTTCATCCAAAAAAAACCCTGAAAGAGATTTCTTTGATCCTTAAACAATTTAAATCGCCTAGTAATTGGGAAAGTCTCGTGATTATAATCGATCATCTAATGGCAAATCTCTTGATTCTTGTTCAAGTAACACAATCTGAGAAGGGGAATCGCACATAATCCGATTGGTAATTTAAGTTTTTGTCGCGTCGCTCTTTACGAAAAAATCAGACCGTCACCCGAGTCTTATCTAAACTTTAACAATTGCCTAAATTTATTACTTCTCTTCTAGCTTGTACATTATGACGAAAACTCTTTTACTTCACTAGGTTTAACATACTTTTGCTATAAAACCAGAAGCTATCCAAGCTTATGACTTATTGTTGTGGTCGGTAATATATGTCAATCCGTCTCTAAACATTGATCTTCTCACAGTAGATTATGCTGTGAGAGTTATACCGAAATTCTTTTCAAATGATAAAATCTGTCGAAAGCCAATCAAATATCCTTTCATTCGTAAGGGGATTGTTCAATTTCGAGGGTTGTGTAATAGTCCATAGAAGTTTACAAGACCTCATAGGTATGTTCGATAATCCATTCGATTGATAAAATATCGATTATTTCCATAGAATCAAAAAATCAATATCAATCGAATGTCTAATCGGTAATTGATTAATATTGACAATCGATTAATATCGACAATCGATTAATATCGACAATCGATTAATATCGACAATTGATTAATATCGACAATTGATTAATATCGACAATCGATTAATATCGACAATCGATTAATATCGACAATCGATTAATATCGACAATTGATTAATATCGACAATTGATTAATATCGACAATCGATTAATATCGACAATTGATTAATATCGACAATCGATTAATATCGACAATCGATTAATATCAACAATCGATTAATATCGACAATCGATTAATATCGACAATCGATTAATATCGACAATCGATTAATATCGACAATCGATTAATATCGACAATCGATTAATATCGACAATCGATTAATATCGACAATTGATTAATATCGACAATCGATTAATATCGACAATCGATTAATATCGACAATTGATTAATATCGACAATCGATTAATATCGACAATCGATTAATATCGACAATCGATTAATATCGACGATCGATTAATATCGACGATCGATTAATATCGACGATCGATTAATATCGACGATCGATTAATATCGACGATCGATTAATATCGACGATCGATTAATATCGACGATCGATAATTGATTAATATCGACAATCGATAAGCGATTAATATCGACAATCGATAAGCGATTAATATCGACAATCGATAATTGATTAATATCGACAATCGATAAACGATTAATATCGACAATCGATAGTCGATTAATATCGATAATTGATTACTATCGATAGTTATCGATAAAACATTCGATTGATATTGTATCGATTATTTGGAAATTTTATCATCAATTGATGATATTTCACGTAACATGTCTAACCTGTAACCATACAAAATAGCGATAATTATTGAATTACAAAATCCACAACACGACTTTTCTCTCCGTGCATTTATCTCATTATTTGTAAAGTACTTTTTTTCGTTAATTCCAAAACGCACCAGGTTAAATTCGTATAATGTTGAATGGGTAATACAATTTTGTGGGGGCCAAACGAAATGTCGTCGAGAAAGTAAAGGTTTATTTAGTAAAATAACGTAACAACAATACAACAAAATACGTTCGCATTTACAACATTAGATAAGAGCGAATTTCTCGGATTCCTCCAACGCACAGCACTCCGCCATAAGACATAAGATCTATTCAAACAGCGTCATAATACATTAAAGACACACAGTTCATTGCAAATTATCTTATGTACATAATTAAGTTTAATTAAAATTTTACTGTAATTGTGGGGATTATACACCGAAAAAGAAAACACGAAATCGTTGTCATTCATATAAAATGTGGTTAAATGTGTATACATTTCCGAGTTGTCGCGGGCGGTGTGGGTAAATAAAATATAAAATTTTTAGAGGGTTTTTCCATGTATGTTTCGGGTAACTGGCGGGTGGCACGTTTGCGTAATAAATTTTTCGCTGGGTTTGGGGTTGTACACAGCATCATATAGACGTTGTTTGGTGACTCGAAATGTGAGGAGAACATAAACTACGATCTTTAATGGTTTTGATGTTAAGCAAAGATGACAATGAAATGACATTCGAGAGAGCGTTGATTTTAATGCGCTTTTATGCCAAAATGGTTTATTACGTTTATGGTTCGGGCAGTGTTTTAATTGAAAATGATTTACACAAATTAAGCTTTTGAATTTTATTGTTTCCTTTCGTAAAAAGTTTGTAATCTCGCGCACTTTCTTCCCTCTCTCTCTCTCTCTCTCTATTTCTTTTAAAATATTGAATGAATAAAGAGATCAGCGAGCCTGACGTAATGCGATGAAACTGTTTGTTATCGTCATTTAATGTCATACGTATGTGAACCTAGGAAAAGTTATTCGAAGAATCAAAACTGCCAAATGTGAGACAAATAAAAACCCAAACTCTGTTTAGCTTTTGTAGTAGCTCCCCATAAAACCACCACTAGGCGGCAGGGTTAATGATGAATTGAAGTTTCATTTCAATTATGATTCGCTAGACTTGTACGTGTGCAGAATGGTATAGTGTGCTCAGAGTATTGTATCAGTGCCACCAGTCGACATGTTGAGAAATGGCTATTATTGGACATCGAAAGTCGAGCTTAATTATCTCCTGATCTGTTACGCGATTATAGACACGGCAAGAGTTTCGTGATATTTGTACCAGATGCCTAGCCGTTCCTGGAAAGAAGGCTCACTCAACTTCACTTGACTTCTTCTTCTTCTTCTTCTTTAGCCAGTTTGTATCCACTGCTGGATGTAGGCCTCCCCTAAATTTTTCCATGTTGTACGATCCATTGCCACTTGTTGCCAGTTCGTGTGTCCATATGTACCTTTGATATATTTCTTTATTCCGTTTGTCCATCTCTCTGGTGGTCTTCCGACAGGTCTTGTTGTGGGGGGTCTCCAGTCCATGATGGCTTTGGTCCAACGGTCATCTGTCCTTCTTGCAATATGTCCTGCCCAACTCCACTTTAGAGACGCAATTCTTTCCATGACATCAACGACTTGACTTGAATCGATTCAATTGGTTTCGTTTCTGTTTAAAAAACTGATAATCGGCTCAAGCCTCAATCAAGCAGTGCGAAAGTTCAAGACGCGAACATACAGCAAATACTATCATCCTCCCCATATGGTTCGTTATCCCATTCGCCACGCAACGACAAAATCCCCATTTTTATAGCATTCGGAATATTGATGAACGCTCTCTCCATCACCCACCGAAACGTTTCAAATCCCATTTCAAAATGAAAACTAAACCCGATAACAATATGTTGTTTTGTACTATATTATTGCACTTACCATACGGGGTCACATTGCAATGGATTTTCCATGAAAATGCCATAAATGTGATTTATATAACCCTCTCGCATACTCTAAACAAACTCGGTGGGCTCGGAAAAAAATCTTTACCAATTTTTCCATAAAACCATAAAACCACTACGCGTTCCGTCATAATTTATTTCATACTCATAATTCACTTGGGCTGCTGCTGCTGCTGCTACAAAACACAGTCTCCTCAACCAACCACTCCCCCTATTTTCACATACATCTATTAGACATCTATGGCTCTATGGTTAGTGTAAATCGAGAGGGGCGGCGCGGCACTTTTAATACGTATTGATATGAATTGGTGGTGGGTTCGAGGCGGACGAAAAAAATGTAGTTATTTTACACGAAACTTTTTGAAAATGTCTTTCGATAGCGATTGATGCTGCAATAAACCATTTTCGATAGATAATGGGAACCGATTTGGGTGGAAAACGAGGAGCAAACTCAACCCACTTCATACACCCAGAGATAGAGGAGTGAGTGAACGGAAAAGGATGCTTAAAAAAAAGATTTATTTAGCAATAAATTGACTGGTTACTTACAGCAAAATTATAGTAGATGGATAGATGCAGGCAGAACATAATAGATTCTACTCCCATTACTTTTGCTTTGGTATCTTGTTGAAACGGTGTACATATTTACCGTGAACAAGCATTCTCGTCTTCTTGCCAACTCGTTTCCATAGAGCCCCGTGTAAGGTAGAAGAAAAAAATCCCTGATATTGTATGCGTAACAATTTAAGACGTTTTTCGTTTGCATGACTTTGAAAACGGAATTAATTAAATAAATTAGAATCTGAAGAGAAGATTGGTGAATGTAATTTTGAGATTAAAATTCGAATGCGCCATTAAGAAAATGAACATTCAAAAAAAAAAGAGGTACAGCATGCGCTGCTGAGTGCTTTACATAATTTATTTCTTATTCTTGATGATAATGATGAACATTATTTGAACATTGAGGCAATATTGAAACTAAAATCGAACAAACAGCTCTATTACATAGCGACTGGTAAATGCATACAGAGACAATTGAGGAGAATCAGACTGATATCAAAGCCTATTCACCAAAATTTACCGAAATTAACCGAAAATTCACCAAAATTTACCGAAACTTAACGAAACTTATCAAAATTTACCAAAAAGAGTGGAAATTCTTACCAGTAGCAGATACCTTTGTCTCCAGGTAATCTATAATAGCTGTCACAGCGTAGCGCCTCATACAAAAAATACAGCTGTAACAGCTATTGTAGGTTACCTGGAGACAAAGTTACCTGCTACAGTTAAAGCTGCAATCACAGTTCACCGTTTTGGGTCTCTGTTTACACAACACGCATGCGCAGAGAGAAAATTCTCTCTGTGAGCATGCGCAATATCTAAACGGAGACCCAAAACGGTGAATTGCGCTTGCACCTTAAGAATTTCAACTCTTTTTTGTGAGTGTATGGCCGACCGGCCGACTCACCACTTAGAGAGCATTATTGAGGTTATGCCGGCCATACAACTCAAAAATGCATACTTATCAATGGTTTGATGATTGAAATCTGACGGCAACACTGACAAAAGTGGATGACGTCATTATAATGAACGTCCCCTCTACCCCATTCACGTATTTACCGAATGTTTACTCACATCAACTGAACTTTAACAACAACAAAAAAATTCAAACAATTAGCGGACAGAGAACATCTCATGTTTTCAATTTTCGTACCCGAAAACCTCTCCGAAATTCGTTTTTTGTTTTGTTTCAGAAACTTTTAAGGACTCACGCGAGCCTCCCCGTTAATTGCATAGACATTAGACAATATACTTTCCAACTCGAGCTATTTCTATTATTAATTAATCCATTAAAACGGAATCATTTCAACAACAAAAATAAAATTTGTTTACGAAATTCACTCAACTAAGGGATTACGGTCGGGGTCAAATGATAAATATTTCAAAGGCATCAGCTTCTCGATGTTGCTGGCTGGTTTCTTTTTTCTCTCCGTCGTCGACGTCTTCTTCTTGCCAGCCGTACGTAAAATTCTTTGCAAATATAAGTCACACTGACAAATAATGAACCTTTCCAAATTAAATGTACCTAAACCAATACCCTTTCCATCCTCTATCCGAATAAATCAAAAATAAATGAGCGGGAAAACTAAATTTCGGCGTCTGTGTGTGTGTGTAGCCATGTCATTTTCGTTTCGGAAAATATTCACTTTCAAATGACATCATTTTGTATATCTTAAGATGCCGCACCGCCGTCGTCGGTGATATATATGCTATCGTATACACAAAACTGTCAGAATTATGTCCCTTTTTTCCCTTTTCTACGTAACTATTTTTGGTTTTGATCGTTTCCAATTGGAAGGGTTGAGAGAAAGAGAGATAGTGGGCGACCGCAGGGGTGTAACTTAGAACAATTTTTATTGTCGCTTGCTTAGAACATTTTTGATTTTTGTACCAGCCCTGTTGAATGTCGTTCAAAAACATCGACTCGTTTTTTAATTTTCTGAATGTTATAGTTTTCGGCAACAACGATTTTCTGTTATAGTAACTTTTAATTGTCGTCGGCAATTGCCTAAAATCGATGGAATTTTACGACAATTTTTATGGTAAAGTGGTACACCCCTGACTCGTAGCGATTGTGTAAATAATAGCACAACCTAATTATTAAGCTCCATTGCAATTATGAACGTAAAGAAAACAGAGAATTACAAGTTTCCGTTCGAACATTCATTTTAAAACACAGAATTTGTTTTAAAGCTTTCACAATAAATTACCGCAGACGATGATATTGTTTCGGAAACCGCCTCGTTCAGGAGGAAAAGTTGAATTTAAAGTTTACATATTTTAATCGTACCCCAAGCTCTGTCTCTCTCTCCGGCTCTGTTCCATATTTTACGAATGAATATGCAAATAAAATGTACACACAGTACACAGCCCGAGAGTGTATACTTTTGCCGGAAAAATAGAAATGTTTATTAATCGTACGGCATACACATTTCGAAAACTTTTTGGGCGAAATACTTTCGGTGTGTGGCATTATACAAAAGTCTAACTAAAAGTAAATCTATAAATTAGGGAATTTAATAGCTTTACGTAAGTATGATTGTAATGCACCGTTTGGTTGGTTGATGTAGTCGAACTGGAATACCCTAACGGTATCATGTTTCTTGACGTGAAACGAAAAATTACAATTAATAAAATAACAAACGGAAAGCGTTTCGTCCTATAACGATTCAATCTGTTACTTCTTTCGCTGCAAGCTTCGCCTAATGTTTGACACCAAATCTTGTACTTCTTTAGTTTTACTAATACGCTTTGCTATTTAAGTGAACTGTAGCTAGAGATCATCATTAATTGTTGACGTCGTTGTTAATAACAGATAACAGACAACAGATGATTAGCTGTTTTATAATTTATTTAGATTTATTTTACATGGTTTTGTTTTGGTTTTCCCTAGGGTTCAGTCTCGAAAGCATTGAAAATACATAACTCGGGATAACAATGAAAAGTCTCGTTTTTGTGTGTTTATTGCCCTCGGCTTCGCGTCAGATCAACAATTGCCGAAGCAATCTTCTCAAAAACCAGCGAGAACCAGAGGCGCTTAGATCTGATGTTGTTTTAAAGAAACAGATAAACCGTGACGAAAGAATTCGGGAATTTCGGGAACTTAATTGCCCTGTCAAAAACACACGAATGAATTTCCGAGTGTCACTAGGCTGTTTTCTATTTAATTTATTACGTCCAATGTGTATTGCCTGTCCCTTGCGAGAGGAATTCACGTAAAATGAACCGAAAATTTGCTACATGTAATGGATCATTTTCGCTGGAGGCAAACTGCTACGTAATGATTAACTTTCGCATAGAGCAGTCAGTAAATGTAATTTTTGTCGTTATAATATAGTTTTACACTGATGATACGAAAGCACACGTGAACACGCTCCAATGTTTTCTAGAGCTGGAAATGTACAATGTTTTGCATAGTAGGTGCAAACATTCCAAGGCACTAAAACGATCTTTTCCTTTTTGAATGCATTTGAAATAACTAACTCTCTCTCCATCTCTCTCTCTCTCTGCCTTTGTTATTTTTTGGTTTGTGTCTTTCGTATACAATTTTGTACGTCACATGCTCGACAAGGTCCCCACTGACAAAAATAAGTTAAAAATATTACCTGCTGCAGGTAACTTTGTCTCCAGGTCTGTTTCAGCTGTATTTTTTTAATGGAGAATTCAGCTATACCTGGAGACAAAGTTACCTCCAACAGGTAAGATTTTCAACTCTTTTTTGTCAGTGCAGGTCATTAATCTGTCAAAAAAGTACCTCAGTCAAATTTACCCACAAGATTCGGCTTTTGCAACAGAAAACCCAAGTTCGTCGTTTCTTTGAACTGAACCCCATTTCTGGACGCATGTTATGATATATTTTGCATTCAATGAAATTGATTAAATGATCCAAAATATCTGTGTAATTATATCCTTAATGGCTGTAGCCTGTAATGGTCAATTTAATCCGATGCGAAGACAAAGGAATTTGTAAGCAATTGTGATCGTAAAACTTTGAGATGACGTCGTTATCTGTATAGAATTTCGATTGGCAATGCCAATTTGGCATAGTTATTGTGTTGGGTTACAATATTACAAGTAAACTCGTATGACACCACTCCCACACAACTATAAATTAGAGTTTGAAACATCATACATGGTATGAGTATTAACGTAATTGTCTGACTTTGTTCTTCTGGTTTATCAGCCTTAAGTTATGACTCTTGCTAAGCTATACGGAGGCTAGTACCTAATGAGCTTTATTATGAACAAAAAAAAAGTTTCGAATGATGGCTTCGTATTGATCTTACTTCCATTCTGGTACAAACTTCGTCACGAAATAATTTTTGAATTTTTTTCTTCTTTCGTAAATTATCATCATCACCATCATGTCGGCATTTACATTACACTTGCTTATCGTCATTAATTAAGACATTCACTTTCTCACTAAAATATGCCGTTCAAAGTCCCCTACGGACAATTGTCCCGAAAACAAAACGTACATTTGCACGTGTAAAACACTAATTCTCTGGTTAAAATTTTCGTTCATCATCCGCTGAGTGGTGTTGAAAACACTTTGTTCAGTAAGCTCTAAGATCACGACTGTTGCAAATGAAGTAACTGTATAACAACGATAACCATTTTACAATATTATCCTCACGCGAAAAAGTCAAAGTTGAGGGAAAACTTTTCGTATATTCCGACTTCCCAGAGAAGTGGGTACAGAAGAAACAACAACAACAAAAAAAACATCACCCCGGAAGTTTACGACGTTCGCATTATACACATCTTCTTGCAGCACAGTTATTTGCGCTTGGGTTGGGCGCAAAAAGAGCTGATACATGAGAACGAAAGACGAAGCGAAAAAAAAGAGTGTACAAGCCCGAAACATCGCCCATATAAAAAAGTAATTTCAACAAACATTAAAATGTTTTTTAATGAGAGGATCTTTTTAACGACGGTTGGGCGAACGCGCGGTCATTAAAACAATATGGGCATAACCTTACTTAATATTCATATCGTTTGGACCAAGTTTATTTATTTAATTTATTTTTCCAGGGGTTTTCACGCTGTGGGTGGGTGTAAGTGTGGGTGCGAACAGAATTAGTGTGTCAGACTGGCGTGAATTCGGTGCGCTTTTCATAACGAATAATGGGTAATGGGACTGAAAATGTACGAGATGGTTTAATTTTGAGTGAATTTGTCGAGGTCAAGGGATGAATATTTGGTCTGTGTGTCGCATATTACACAAAACAGCAGACGGAATACTGTTAATAAATTATGACTCTGTTTATATCCGGTTGATTGTTGTTGCTGTTTTGCTGCTGCTGCTGCTGCTGCTGCTGCTGCTGCTGCTGCTGCTGCTGCTGCTGCTGCTGCTGCTGCTGCTGCTGCTGCTGCTGCTGCTGCTGCTGCTGCTGCTGCTGCTGTTCGTTGATTCTTTTTTTGCATTTCGAGCTTATTGTCAATTTAAAAATGGACTGAAAGGAATGGCAAAAAAATGTTTTATTTTTATGAGTTGTCATTGTTTGGCTAATAAAATACGAAAGTACGGTCGGTGTAGTCAGATATTAAATTGCAGTTTTTCATTTGTAATTCTTTGTTTTTTCAATGTTTGCAATTTCAATTACAACTCGAAAAAAAACTATTAAAAAAATGTCCAAAGCACTGCTGTTAATAAATCATCGCCAAACTGAAAAAAAAGTAGCTTCCATACTACCCATCCGTATGACATTACAACATTGTACTATCGATAGATGTTAACATTTCATCCACCACACACATGTGAGGAGTGAGAGTAAGAACTGTAAAAAATACGTCTGAACGCCGGCTAGCCCAAATAAACTTTTTGATGGCAACTAAATTATTGGTTTCTCAAGAGCAATGATTCGTTGAGCCCGGCTAACACTTAAACATTTTGTCGACGCAAAATAGAACAAATCATTTGAAATGTAGGCAGTTTATGCCACCTGAGGTGTAAATTTATTGATTTTGATTGTAGCACAACTTCACAGGATTTTTTTTTATTGTTTGCCCAATGCGAAAGTTGACCATTACATAGCAGTTGGCGCCCTGCGAAAATGATCCATTACACGCAGCAAATTTTCGGTAAATTTTACGTAATTTCCTTTGTGAACCAGGACACAGATTATGGATGGCTGCTACGTTATCCATTTATTTGGAAATAATTATGTGATGCTCGACAGCTGACAGGTGTGTTTTTGAGTAGCTTACTTCGGTGATTATTTTTCGATGAGTGCAGTTGCTTTCAGCTTGGATATAGAAACTACTCACTTGTCGCAAATTTAGTTACCCAAGATTGTTGCTCGAAAAACCCACTTGTGAGTTTGCTTTTATCACAAAAATGTTGCCTCACGTAATGAATCACTTCCACAGCATTCAATGTAATCTTCTATTTCTTACGTGGACACGTTTGCATTCATAGACGAAGGCGAGTTTGTCCTAGTTTGCATTTGTTAGTCAGAATAGTCATTTATTTAACGAGGGAAAAAGAAGTTGGACATTTCATTTCGAGGGTGTTGTTGCCCCGAGAAAGTGTTGTCAACTTTTTCCCCTAGTAAGTACAAAGTTTTTCACAACAAAGGCTTCCTAAGTTTCAACGGATGGAGAAACGACTATTTTCTCGCCTGCGTTGTGAAATAGTTATTTGATTACGGAGGAGCCGTAATTTCATTAGTGCACGTTGTGTGTTACTGTTTTTCTCCGCGAAAAACATCCATTCGCCATACAATTTTCGAAAACATAAACAAAGTGACAGTTTGAATGAGAAAAATTCTATTTTCTTCCCAAGGGAGAGAAGGTGCTGGTCGTTCATCAAAAAAACACAATTTTCTCATGGCCTATTGACAGTTCTTCAACGGAAAGTGTCACTTACCGTCCTAGGACTGAGATGAAGCAGCCAAACGTGTATTATATATTACATACCTGCTGGGAATAGTACATTACGCACTTGCTTGAAAATCCACTAGTCAATGGATTTGACTTGTAATCAATCTATGACTCAAAAACGCGAGAGAAATTTTCTCAGCTGTGAAGTAAATTTCGATTTATGTCAAAATAGTCACTGACAAATCGTTGTACGGTTAGTTTACCATTTTCTGGATCATTGCGTCTTCTACACTCGACAAATTTCTCATGATTTTTTCCAAGGTCGTCAAGCCTAATCGAACTGATAAATCTAATAAATTCCAAACTAATTCCGTAAAATACGTCTGCTGTTCGATTCGATCTAATTCGTCCCCCTATCTTAACTCAACGAAAAGAGTGAATATGCGTTTGACGTCACAGAGTGTGTGCCAACCCCACATGGCATGTATTATAATGCGAGTTTTCTTTAGAACGATAGTCATGTTTTATATAATGGTTAGTAACGTAATGTTCTGCCATTTCACATGTCATTTAATCTGATGTTACTTGTCACCTGTGTCTAATGTTTGAAAAGATATCTCATTTACCCATAGCATTACCCCATCGCTGATGTATTTTCTTAACAATGGCGAAGAATCAAATACCGCACACACAATATAATGTATACGGAACGTCGAAATAATATAATACCTGGGTATGTAGCGATGTAGCTATCCCAACTTCTGCCTAAGATAAATGTTACAATATTCAGAAACTTCATACGATTCAACAAAAGCTTTTCTGTACATCGTTAAGCAAGCATACATTATAAGAATGTCTGATATTTTATATCCGAATAGCAAAAAAAACGACGATGAATTCTCAGTTCGCCTTTCAGACAAACATTTTCCAGAAAAATACAACAACAACAACAAAAAATGCCTCCCGTTTTGCCATATTTTTATTTTCTCCGTCTTTGGAACATGTTAGGAAAATTTCTAGAAAAAAGAAGAAGAAGAAAATACGTCAAGTTCCTTCGGTTTCTTCTGTTGCCATTCTCTTTGAGCGCCAGTGTGTGTGTGAGTTTACTGTACAGTAAAAATCATTTTGCGGGGTCGGAATATAATATAACCAAAGTTAAAATTGAAATCAAAATTCTTTAACTCGACGCCCGCCCGTAGCTTCTTTTCAAACTTGATACAATATACAGTAAAATATGAAAAAGATAACAATTTGGCTATGCAAGACCCGCAAGAGTCCAAGATTTACCGACCAAATTTTGAACCCCCGACACAAAGCCCAATGCTTATCGAGCAACACCTCTAACCGTTCGGCTGTTGAGACGTATAACGGCAGTGAATATGTGTAACACGTTGAGAAATTGAGTGTTTTTGTCACACGATGTGGTCATCAAACGAGCAAAGCATTTAGGGACAAAAAACAAGCTCATTTCTCAACTTGTTGCGGCAAAGTCAAGCTTTTTTATGGGAAGGCTATGCAGAGCTGTCACCTAGCACAAATTAAAGTCTATTTGACACCAAAATGATTCGGGTTCGATTCTCGTGTCGGACAATTCCACATGGAATTTTTCTAGCGATTCCTAACCTTCAAAATGTTGGATAGCGGTGGTGGGTTTGGTGGCTATGTACACACTAAATGACTCGAACGACGTAACACAATTATGATGAATTGACGCACAGATGTTAAGCTGGCCTAGATTTAGGCGAGATATCAGAGAGTAATTGCATGGAGGCGTTGTTCGTAATTCACGTGAAGCCGGTGGTGGAGACTGAACTTGTGAAACTTGTTCACAGAACATTTCAAAACCCATCGTCTCTATTGTTTCTGATGGTACAATAAATGTTTTGCGTCCCAAGGCTACACACGAATTTTAAGACTTGGATTTCCCTGTGATTTTTATCCATTTTTTGCAAGAAATTTCTTAAGAATCTAATCGTGGTATTAAATCTGATACTTCTACTGCTTAAAGTGCAAAATAGTGTTCGATGCAAAATCTTTTACTTCATTTGTTTAACCATTTATTTTACTGTAAAAGAGCACACTAACCAAAGGTCATCGCTCATTTTTCGTCGCTGCTGTCAATAACAGATGATTAGTAAAGCCATATGACGACACATCGCAAACATTGTACGAGCCCAAACAAAAATCCAAACCAGCACGTTCATTCTATATCCAAAAACATCCACAAAACACATTGTCAAGTTAATTCCAAAATATCTGGCTTTTGTTCTATGAATTCTTTGCATATTTTGGGTAGAATATAAACGAAATTCGTATTACCAGTGCCATAAAAATGTACTGGTAAAACGTCGTCGTGATACACATTATATAACATGTACGTACATACCGATCATACACACAATGAGGCACACATAAAATTATATCCCAAAGTATAGACAAGAAAACATTCACCCCCGCCGAAATCGCACCCATAGACGTTGTGTGTGCCATTACTACCGCCCATTTATCTAAAATTATATTTTCTTCTTCTCTATGTATATAAATAAGTCGGGCGCCCCCTACGAACCGTGCATAGACATCAAGACATATACAGATAACCAACCGAAGAAACAACAAAAAAAAATCGGAATACCCGAAAATCAGTTGCCACATTCTCTAAAATTCATCTCATGTGTCTGGGCTGGTCGATTTCAGCATGTTCCATATAGACTCCGGTTATGGCAATTTTTTTTTTCGCAACATTTTGCATTTTGAATGGAATGAGACACAATCCACTGTGTAGTATATGTGGGGAGGAGTGTGGGTGTCAAATGTATAGATAGATGGGGAAAAAAATCCAGCCGAAAGAATGAGAATTTAAATGGATGTAGCACGCGCGTATCAAGCATTATTATCCATACAAATTGCGTATAAATACAAAACATGTATTTCAATTATTCTGATATTAATACAAATGTTAATAGGATTCGTTCTGTGTACCATGCCATACAATACACAATGATCAGGAATTCCAGTCGTCACATACATTTACTGGTTGCGGGGAGAAAACCCTCTCTCTGCGAACAATTAATACGACCATAGGATACGATGTAGGATTTTAAATATAATCTGATCAAACATACAAATTAATCCAATTCCGAACGAAATCGTTGTTTAATATGCTACGGATGCGCGACAATTTATCTTTAATGTTTTCGGATATTTGGTGTTGAGAGATTTCGAATGGATTGAATGGGGAAAAAATGTCACGTACACATGGGCCCACCCCAGTTCCCCAATATAGACAATTATACTGCGCTGAAATAGCGAGCTGGAACGGTTTATAATAAAATGCGTTCGGGATTTTCCTTCTGTTTTTGTGAACCTTACGGAACACAAAGCTAAGCTTTTAAGACCCAGAGAATTTTGAATATGTGAACTTTGAACATTAAAAAAAATGATGTGATGACGGGGAAATGTATGTTTGATCCGTCAAATGTGTTGTTAATAGTACTGAGGAAATATTCATTGCATTTTGTGGCATGCAGCTTCAATTGTACATTACATTCTTTCAACATTCTCGGATTCAAACGGATTGCGTGTGGTAATCGCAGTATAATCGAAGCTTTGATTGCAATGGAATGTTACGTTTTGTATTGCTCTCGCTTTGTCAATAACTGTGGAATCAGTCAAAAAACCCTTAAAGGGTAAATGTGACGCAAGTCCTTTATCTTACTTACAAAATAACTGATATCGCTGAGGGTGACGCATTGTGCGCCGTACGCGAAGGTTTCATCAACAAAAAATTTACCCAAAAAATTTGTGAAGGAAAATTTTACAAAAATAAATTTGCGTCACAAGTGGCAGATGAGTCGGTTTTTTCCGTTTAAATTCTTTCAGTACATTTTTTAACCATTTTCCTCAACATCTGCCACTTGTGACGCAAATTTATTTTTGTAAAATTTTCTTTCACAAATTTTTTGACTCAATTTTTTGTTGATGAAACCTTTGCGTACGGCACACAATGCGTCACCCTCAGCGATATCAGTTATTTTGTAAGTAAGATAAAGGACTTGCGTCACATTTACCCTTTAAGGGTTTTTTGACTGATATCACCACTTTTGTAAGTATGTCATTTCGACAACATCAAAAAACCTTATGGAATTTTTTTTTTTTTTAGAGAAATCAATCTGAATCCCAAAATCTAGAAACCAATCTTGAAACACCTCACTTATATCGAAAAGTTAGGAAGTGCCAGAGGAATCATCTGTCATCCCAAAATTTAGGAACCAACCTCGGAACACCTAACCCATATCGAAAATAACCCAAATCCATCAAAAAAACCGATGGAAGTTAGGTAGTGCCAGAGGAATCGTCTGTCATCCCAAAATTTCGGAACCAACCTATATCGAAAATAACTCAAATCCATCGAAAAATCCGATGGAAGTCAGGAAGTGCCAGAGGAATCATCTGTCATCCCAAAATTTAGGAACCAAACTTGTAACACCTCACTTATATCGAAAATAACCAAAATCTATCGAAAAATCCGATGGAAGTTAGGAAGTGCCAGAGGAATCATCTGTCATCCCAAAATTTAGGAACCAACCTTGGAACATTTCACTTATATCGAAAATAACCCAAATCCATCGAAAAATCCGAAGGAAGTTAGGAAGTGCCAGAGGAATCATCTGTCATCCTAAAATTTAGGAACCAACCTCGGAACACCTCACTTATATCGAAAATAACCCAAATCCATCGAAAAATTCGATGGAAGTTAAGAAGTGCCAGAGGAATCATCGGTCATCCCAAAATTTAGAAACCAACCTCGGAACACCTCACTTATATCGAAAATAACCCAAATCCATCGAAAAATCCGATGGAAGTTAGGAAGTGCCAGAGGAATCATCTGTCATCCCAAAATTTAGGAACCAACCTCGGAACGCCTCACTTATATCGAAAATAACACAAATCCATCGAAAAATCCGAAGGAAGTTAGGAAGTGCCAGAGGAATCATCTGTCATCCCAAAATTGAGGAACCAACCTCGGAACACCTCAATTATATCAAAAAAAAACCAAATCCATCGAGAAATCCGATGGAAGTTAGGAAGTGCCAGAGGAATCATCTGTCATCCCAAAATTTAGGAGCCAACCTTGGAACACCTCAATTATATCGAAAATAACCCAAATCCATCGAAAAATCCGAAGGAAGTTAGGAAGTGCCAGAGGAATCATCTGTCATCCTAAAATTTAGGAACCAACCTCGGAACACATCAATCATGACGAAAATAGCCCAAATCTATCAAAACACTTTTTGCAACATTTACCAATCATAATTCATAATTACTAGGTGAAAAAAATAGCTATTTTCATAATAAGGTAGTAAATGGGATTGTTTTGCGCACTCGATGTGAGATTGCCGATACGAGCGAAGCGAGTTCGGCAACACATCGTGTGCGCAAAACCCCCATTTACTACCGTGTTAGGAACAAGGTTTTATCTCCTGTAATGTCATAATCACCATAAAAACCAATTTAAAAAAATCAAACTGAAACATCAACACGCCATGACACCGTCACTCATTCATATTCCCCACAAATAAAACACACATCTAGTACACTGTCAAGAATTTGTCAATTTTCAGTGAATAAATGTGAAATTATCGAAGTTCGCCGTGAATAAATGAGAAAATATCGAAGATAGCGGTGCGCAAATGACCAATTGTCGAAATTTTCAGCTAATAAACGTAACGTCCTGTGAATGACGTGTTTAAATCTGGCCCATTTTGATTCTAAAAGTGACACTCAAATTGTGAATATTATGACATTACAGGAGATAAAATTTTTTTTTTCACACACACACACACACACACAACACACGCTGTTATATGGCATTGTATGGAAACTTCCGGGAGTCCTAGCTCCCAAAAACGCTTGCATACCACCATTTTTTAAAATCTTATTTTGATCTAGGGCCCAAGATTGACCTATAACCAAAATTTCAGGAAAATCGTAAGAAACGTTTAGGAGTTACGAAATCGTCCTTTTTCATAGGAACTAACTAACTAACTAACTAACTAACGTAGGCAATTTGTGTTATCTGAAAATTCGAAATTTTGCTTATTTTCAAACAAACATCAATATTTCGAAGTTCAATATCTCGGCCAATTTTGAAGCTGCAGTAACGTGTGATAGCTCGTTGAACTCGTATGGATTCCAAGATTCCAGATATCCTAGTTTGGGGGTCGTTGGAGTTAAGGGGGAGAAGTCAAAAAGTTGCTGTAAATATGCTCCGCCGTCCTCAAAAAAATTTTGTTAAAACATTTTTGGTAGTGGACTTGCGTCACGCCCGCTAACTAACGTGCGGGCATGATTTGCACAGGGAAATGCGTCCTGATGAACAAGGTAAACACAGAATTGGTTAGTACAAAGACATGAAAAGTCTAAATCAAACATTCCAGTTGTAATATTCACCACTTTACCATTGAAATCTGAAGCGCTGCACCGAAGGGGCTTCGGCCTTACGATTGAGTTCACTTGAAAGTAAGGTACCGAATGTATGCAATCCGCAGAAGGTGATCATTCAAAGTATGAAGCGAAGAAGACGAGCAATGCTCGTGCTGCGTTTTCCATTGTGTAGCGTAGTCTGTGGTTAATATCTGATTACAATGTAAAGCGCAGCATAATTGTCAATCGATTGAATTCTAGTGCAGCGCAAGTTCACTTCATTGCAGCACAATTACGATTTCAATACAATTTTGGCAGATATCAAATACTTTTCCAACATTTATCTCATCATATTCAACACATTCCATCAATTCGATAGCACTACACCTCCAGACAAAATGCGATGCTGCCCTTAAATTCACCCGAAAAATGGGGTCCGTGTGTTTAGGAGAATTTTTACTGACAAAAAAGTTTCGAAAAACTCAGCTATTGCTCCAGGTTATCTACAATAGCTGCCACAGCTGTAGCGCCCCATACAGAAAATACAACTGCGGCAGATAATGTAGATTACCTGGAGACAAAGTTACCTGCGACAGGTGAGTTTTTCGAAACTTTTTTTGTCAGTGTCCGGTGTTTATATGCTTTGGTATGACATCTAAAATGGCCTTCGAACAAACTTTATTAGCTAAGTGCAGAGAGCAAAGCAAAATAGGCATTCCAATCAAACAACTACATTTTCCTTACAGTAGAGAGTTTCAGCCAATCAGATGAGTTAAGATTCGACTCAACAAAAAGTACTCCGTGAGAGAGCCGTGAGAGAGCGAGCTGTCAAATAAACAAAGAAAAATTGAAGAAAATCAATTTTGTCTCTCACACGGAGTACTTTTTGGGTAAGAGGCATTACAAGAGATAAATTTCCCGTTATTTGCTACTTGCCTTTTTGACATCTAAAGCGCTGCACCGATGTAAATATGGCGCTGCACTCGAATCCACCGTAATAGGGGTACCGTAATTTAAGTAATTCGCCGAACGTTTTCATTACTTTCCCTGTTTGCAGACTCTGGGAAATAGTACCTCACTATGACAACATCGACGTCGCTTCATTAGAAACGAATTTCTATTTCTGTACTTCCGACTAGAACGTTTAATCAATTTGCAGAAGTGTTCCATGTTTCGAATGAATGTAAAGTCGATTAAGACTTTCTTCACACTTAAAATACTGCACCTGCTCCAACGCTCTTCTCGTTTTTATGTAATCATTTGATTGAACATTTAATGCAAGCGCAACGAAGAAAGGAAAAAAAATCGTGTTCCTCAATACTCCATCAATTCGTTCATTTTACAATGTTACATATATGTAGAAAATGTGCCAATACATGTACCACTCGTGCACAAAGAAAAGTACAGCAGTCATTTTATGTACATTGTTGGGAAAAACGAACTGCATGTGTTTCCATAAGACACAATAAAATGAAACATAAATTGAGTTAGCTCGTTAGACATATATGACGAAAGATTTATAGTTTTTTTCAAAGAGTTTTCGCATGCAACTAAGTTTAACAATATTGCGCCACATCAGAAAATTGCATAAAAGTGCACAGTTTTTTTGTGTGTGTACTTTGATACAAAAAAAAAACAGCGCACACAAACAACAGTCGTTTGCTACGAACTTGTTTTGATTTACCTCTCTCTGTTCTATACTAAAAATACAATTTTTACTTACCAATAATGTACTCAGATCTAACAATGGCTTTTATGGCGGAAAAGTAATAATTGGAGCAAGGTTTTGTGTTTCATTTCTGCTGTGGAAATTGTATGATTCGTTGCGCGTATGGAGAGTATGTTGTTTACGCATTTAGAAAATAGATCTGCTGATGAATACGTTTCAAAATATCTTAAATGAAATGCAAAACGGAGCAGACCTTTGTTGCATTGATGGTTTTCCACTACTGCGCTCTGTTACATAACTTCAATAAATGAAAAATCGAAGACCAGTTAAAATTATAACTGGCCTTGCAGGAATTCCTGTTAGGCAAGTTACAATTCCGAAATTGTCAGTGAAATTTTGACACATAAATAACTGGTCCGAATTATGTTTCTCATCATAACAGGCAATAGAGTGTTAAAAGACCGACAAAACAGGGGGAAAAATAGTTGATTTAACTGAGCCTGATGGGGGATATGTCAAAATTTGTATTCTCTTTTAACACTCTATAGATCGATTAAAAGTATTAAATTCCTTCGGCACGGATATACAAACTTTACTTTTTTCCAAGCTCAAAAAACACACGAGCTTTTATAGCGAGGTTGTTTCCGATTCACTTTCGCAGCATCCAATCGACTCGGTATTTTTGTCGATACACACTGCAGTTTTATTGACTGAAAAGGCCCGTCGTAGGAATATGTCAGGACAATTTCCCGAAAATGTATGGAAAATTTTATCACAAAAATTCAACGAAAAGATTCAATGAAACTCACCTCTTACGCTTTCCATTGTATTCGTGCATAGTCTCTTTAGGTAGCCAAGGCATATTTGAACACTGAAACACTTTTGACTCGATGCAAAAACAATTTTTTTTTGTCGCGACAAAAACACAGAAAATATTTCGACACAACTGTGACACTCCGCTATTATAAGTACTATAATGAATGTTTGCTGTGTTCAATGACGTTTAAGGTTATTTTCTATCATAAGACCCTGACTCTTAGTCAATTGAATTGAGTATAGTGAGCTGAATGACATTGACATAAAATTGAAAGAATATCTGAACATCACACGGTTTCCCAATGCAGAGGTATTGATCAAAGGATTTCCAGAAAATGATTTGACAGTTGACACACGAGGCTTGTAATTTGAATTTTATATTTTTATTTACAATTCAGTGCATGATGTCACACTGTCCTTTGGTATATGTAAAGGACAAATGGACGGTGTGGCATCATGCACTGAATTGTAGCCACGTCAGTTCAGTTTTGCTTTTAATTTGAAACGTTTGCGGCCTAAAAATGCATTCGATTCGAATTCATAAAGTTATAATGCTGATAATTTCTTCATTTTATCTAATTGGTGTTTGGCATCGCGGAGATAAACCTACTGTGAAAGAGATACGAAGGAAACGATTTTTCTGCATCTATTTTCCTCTTTTCCTACTATCATTGGTGGTCGGAGCAATTAAAAATTATAAAAAAGACGAGGCTATATTCCTTACGGAAGTAGCGATGGGAGTTGCAATAGTTTGTGTAAACTTTTGGCTTTTAATCTGGAAGCAGAACGAGATTCTTAGTTTGTTGAATCAAGTTTGTGTCGTCTCGATTCGAAATGATGATGATTTCAACAATGTCACCGTCAAAGTTGGAAGACTCATGAAGTTTGTATTAGTGTTCGTGATTGCTTCAATCGTTACTGGTACTTTAGCGTCTGTGGTTTTGACGTTTTTTGGAAGTGAGAAATCTTTATTTCTCAAAATTGCGTTTCCCTTGGATTACAGAAACAGTGAAATTGCTTTATGGATTGCAACCGTTTTCCTTGCTACCGAATATTTCTTCACTATAATCCTTATCTCTTTCTCGGTAATCATTTGGTATTTACTGTTGATGTGTGCTTTGAGATATGAAGTGCTGGGAAGTGGGCTGAAGAATTTAGGCCGAATTAGAGAAAATGGAAATGATGAAAAGATGACTGAGAAGCAAAAGCAGATCAACTTTTTTGAAGATCTTAAGCGGGCAATCAACGATCACATACATTTAAGGGAGTGTGTGACTGTGTTGTATTGTTATTCGTTGCGAACTACACGAATTTCAAATTTAATTTTCCAGATTGGTGAACAAATTGGACTGCTTTTTCTCAGATCTATTTTTCATTCAGTTTGGAACCAGCGGTCTATGTATTTGCGTATCGATTTTTTGTCTGGCATTTGTGTGTATTGAACTGAAGCTTCCGCGTTCGCTTTGACTTGTTTTTCTTTCATTACTAGGTTGTTGGTGACAATCTGCTGGAATATCTTATACATCTTTTTGTGGTTTTTTACTTCATTTCCCAATTATTTATGATCACGTACTTTGGCAATGAAATTATGTTATCGAGCAATCGCCTCTCTTACCGCTTATTTGAATCGGACTGGTACAACCAGCCGCAATCAACCAAAAAGTGCATCATCATATTTGGTGAATATTTAAAGCAACCACAAACGGTGGTGATTGGAAAACTGTATCCACTTACGTTGGAGACATTTACAAGGGTTTGTTGGTTTCGGTTAGATTAGAGTGGTCCGTTTAATTTTACACGAACACTTTGTTTCAGATTTTGAATTCAGCCTACAGCATGTTCAATATTTTAAAAAGTTTTCACTAAATGAAATTATTGATTACGTGCTAAGAATCACTAACACTATGGCCTGTATGCTAATAACCAGTAATTGCTACGAAACACTTTGTAAACCCATGCGGATTTAGAATATTAAATTAAAATTCACTATTAAAGTAATTGTTGAATTTTTGAAGCTGTCACGATTTTACTGGAACCGGACGTCGGAGCAATTCATGGCCTTAAGGCCCGTCATTGGGAAATGACAGGACAGTTTCCCGAAAATGTATGGAAAATTTTGTCACAAAAATTCATCGAAAAAATTCAAAGAAACTCACCTCTTATGCTTTCCATTGTGCTCGGGCATAGTCTCTTTAGATCGCCAAGGCATATTTGAACACTATAGTCGGAGAAAAATAGATTTCAGGATTTTAAGAGACATCCTTTTCATCGTTTTTTCTGTATTCTCTCATTTCACATGTTATTTCAAATGGCAATTGAGAGAATTAGAGAAATGATGCTATTATCTCTAAAAAAACCCGAAATCTATATTTCTCCTACTGTAAACACTTTTTACTCGATGCAAAAACAAAAAATTTTCTTTTGTTTGGTCGCGACAAAAACACAGAAAATATTTCGACACAACTATGACAGTTCGACACAACTGTGACACTAGAATACTGTGTTCGGCGGTAAAATATTTTCCTTCAAAAAAGTGTCGGACATTTTATAAAAATCGTCAAACAGTTGACAAAAGGTAGCGTATAGATTTAATAATGCTCACAGACCATTTTTCAAAGCTTTACAAGAGCTCAGCGAACATTATTTCATCAATGGCATAGCATTTTTTACAATTGTAAGCTCTCGTAAGACTGCACTGAGCGTAAATAAATGTTCGTTCAGATTTCACACTTCTTTAAGCTAACAAGACTTCGCTGAGTCTAATTATGCCACCTTCATTGCCTTACTACAACGTGCTAAGACCTGACGGACTCTTACTGAAGCTTACTGAAGCGGAGAATTATCAGAGCTCATTAGATGTTTGTTAAAGCTCAGCGGAGAATTATTCGACCTCAGCCGATATTTTTATTCAAAAAGTTGGCATAATTAGACTCAGCGAAGTCTTGTTAGCTTACTAAAGTAGTGGGAGAGGTTACAATTTTAATAAATGTCTACCATCGTTGAAATGACCGACACTTTTTCGGTGAATTTTTGTAATAAAATTTTCCAGACATTTTCGGGACTACGTCCCACTTGTTGGGTCAGATCTTTTCACTGTCTGAACTTCTCAATAGTATTTTTATTGGCAATGGTTCATTGATTTATTTCAATTTTTAATCATAGTGTTACGTGCGGTGTATTTCTTTTGTAAGACCCATGACTTACAGTCGACTGAATAATTACCTTCGCTGGCTAATAGAAAATGGTAGCAACGAAGTATTTAATTTTCGAGTATGTCCCCGACAGCAACCCATCCCACTCTCCCATCCCTAGATTAACAAAAATACAGTTTTGCTCTTCGTTTGTGTGTACTAATTCGTGCAATTCATTCGAATTTGTCGAAAGCTCGATGTCGCTCTGTGAGATATGTGAAATATGTGTAATTTGAAAGCGCCCGTTTTCATATGTGAACTATTATGGATTCATAAATCGGAAACAAAAATATTTTTGCGCTAACAAAGCGGAGAGCGAATTCTTTGGTATTCGCATTTCAGTTAGCAATTTTGATGAAAGTTCAAAACGCAAAATGAAAATTAATTGCTTTCTTTCATCAACTTTTGATTACGCTTTTCAACTTTGTACGATAATTCCGCCCACAATTTAGAATTCGGAAATAAGTATTCCGACATGTGTGTGTAACATGCAACGAAACAAATTAATTTCGACGAATTCGCACACATTTGCTCTATATTTATACCGTGGTGTACAGTTCCTACAATAATGTACGGGTCCCTATAAATACGCTTGTGAGAGCGCCCCTAAAAGTTCGTTTTGTATTGAAAACACACAAAACCAATTGAAATTGAAAATTATTAATAACTTTCAACCAGTTTTCCGTACATAAATTTTGTTTTTAAAAAAAATATGCAAAGCACTTACACACCAGTTTATGTGTTTGTGTGCTTACACACTCTGGGTTTTTGCCCACACGATTTTAATTTACCACATCGTTGATTCTTATACTTTTCCTGTTTCCAGAATATTGTACGGCTGAATGTATGCCATTTGTGTATTATAAATGCGATGGGAACTCCTCAACGCAAATTTTAATCAATTTTCTTTAAATAATTTCCATAAAATAGAACAAGAGAGAGAAAGGAGAGGAGAGAGGAAGAAAAAAATTGTTTAATTTGCATAGTTGAATTTCCATAGTTAATGGAATAATGGGATGTAGTAAATTAAAACCGCATGAAGGGATTTCAACTCATACATCGCTTCAAACTTCATACGTATATATATCGCCCGTTGTGTGAGCTTTAAACGAGTATAATACGCAGAGCAGAAATGGTGATATTCATTCATCCGAGGACATTGGTCTAATTCCTACTTCATCTGTGAATGCTACTTTGGGATAGCCATTGAAAAAGGATTATAGTGTCCACTAGTCTGGAAATCGTGAATGAACTAACTTGTGCATTTTGGTATTTCATTCCATCTGCGTCTTATTTACTTTCATCTGAATTTTCTTTTGTGCAGCGTTGAATGCAATCGTTTCGATATCTTCTCTTTCAAAATACGTTTTGAATTAAAAATGCGGCAGTTAGGTAGAACAAAACAAATTGATTGGCTGTTCACCAGGTAGGCTCTTAAAAAATTTTCGAGAATTTTCAAGAATTACAATTCGTAAAAATTCTTGGCAGAAAAATTCCTGAAAATCGGCCCCGACACCTGGTATACAAAAACACGATCATTGTTCCGTAAAAAAACAAAATCGAAGGCATATACGTCGGTATAAGGAATTTTTATAGTCAGTCTGGTTCTGAGAACTGGTAAAAAGGAGTTGAATATCTCACCTGTCACGAGTGACCTACATTATCTGCAGCAACTCTAATTTTTTAATTTTGGGCGCTACAGATGAGGTGACTATTTACGATTACCTGGAGACAAAGTTACCTGCTACAGGAAATATTTCAAACTCCTTTTTGTCAGTAGGATTATAGTCTTCTTAGGAGTTTTTCGGTCGTAATTTACCATCCTTTACAACCGGAATTACAAGCAAAAACTTTGACTTTTCCATGCTATAAACTGAGTGTTTCATCTACTCTCTTGTTTTCGCTTTATTTTACCATCGTTACAAAATGTAATCCAATCACAATTCCAAAACGAATAAAAAGATTATTCAAATGAGGATTTTAACGGATTTGCATTCCTTTGGCAGTTTTTCTTTTTCCAGATTTTTAATTAACGCTAAATGGGAGTACAGCTTTCATTGAATTGAATTAAATGTTTTTTTGTTCAAGGTTTTGGAAAGGCGGGAAAACAAGATGAGTCTGTTAGAGCTAACTAGCCGTAGACAAGATAGTTCTGCAAATAGAACCGTCTCGTAACCTTTATTGCTTGACCCATGCGAAAGTTGACCATTACATAACAGTCTGCCACTAGAGAAAATGATCCGTTGCATGAAGAGGAAAAATGTTTTCGGTTCATTTTACGTGAATTTCTTTATGATAATCACATTTTGAATAGGGGTAAGCAACAGGGCCTATTTTTTAGAAAACGATTTCTAAAATTTTCTAAAAATTCTAGAATTTTCTAAAATTTTCTAAAATTTTCTAAAATTTTCTAAAAATTCTAGAAATTTCTAGAATTTTCTAAAGATTTCTAAAAATTCTATAAATTTCTAAATTTTTCTAAAATTTTCATTGACAGCAAATTAGTACTAACTCATGTTGCAAACACTTCTTTCGAAGCCCTCAGCATGTAAAATCCATTACATAACTCGGTATAAAAATGAAAAGTCTCGTTTTCGTGTGTTTATTGACCTCGGCTTCGCCTCGGATGAAAAAAATTCACACGAAAACTCTACTTTTTATCCCTAGTTATGTAATATATATTACTGCCATTTGAGGGGAACATCGAGGCTTACTGAGATTTCCCCTTAAATGTCAGTAAGATGTTTTATCGTGTAAGCGAAAACGAGACAAAAAAAATAGGGGAATGACATGTTTGACACATCACAGAAGAATAATTTTCGTTTACACATCCTAGTTGAATAATTTTGAGGGAAAACAAAGCGCGTACACGATAATAGTACATTACTATACCAGTGAAGTAATTTGATATCTCGTATCCAGATGAGTAAAAGTATCCGAGTGCTTCAGCCCGAGGTACGTTTACTCATCGTGATACGAGATATCAAATTATTTCACGTGTAAAGTATGACGTTTTACTTTACGAGCGAGGAAAAGGGTCTTCACTAGTGAGGGAATGGCCATATTACCTCACTAGTAAAGTAAAATACTATTATATGCTTTTGTTTTCTCTAGGGTCGAAAGTAAGTGGCTTATTAAAACAAGAAATTTGGTAAGTGCCTTCAAAAGCATGTAAAATCCATTACATAACCCGGGATAAAAGTTATCCCTTGTTTTGTAAATAACTATTTTTTGTTTTCACGTTAAAAATTTAATTATACAGTCAGAAACAGTCTGTATACGGCTTTATCACTATCACGCGTGTGCGTAGCTTCAATCGTGTAAACAAGTATTAACAGTTTCGATTGTATGTGTAAATCAGCTGAAAAAAAGCTGAAGCAAATTCATGCTGAAATTTCTCTGTCTTTGACTGTATTATTAATAATTTTCTTTTTCGCTGTTTGGCATCGGAAAAACTTCATTGTACCACTCCTGCTTTTCGACTTGGCTGCCTGAATGGGGACATCTCTCCTTTTCCCAATTCAAATTCTCAACATCGAGTAATGACCGTTATTCACTCACTACGATTTTTTCTTCCACTGATTTTATTAAGGTAAATATTGGAGATTTGACCTAATTTAACAAATCTCCACTTTGAACTTCAATTTCTCTGCGATTTTGGAACTATCTTATTATAAGAAACCACTTTTATTTTAAAGATTTATCTTTTGTTTACTTAATTAACGATTTCGTCTAACAAAGTTAATTAGTTATTAAAAATACAGAGGTGTCCCATGTCAATCGTAAGTGGTCCAAATTTCATGTAAATTCAATGAATCGAGATTTATCCCATGTTTAAAAATATCATAGGACTATCACGGTTTATGGTATCGTGAGTTGACTGTTGATTTTTTCTTCATACATACGGTCAACTCAATATTCATTTTTGGGTAGGTATTCTCCATTATTTATATTTCATGTTGTTGTTGCACACTGCACAGAAGGATAAGAAACATTTTCAGTAAAATTTATTTCATTTAGTAAAATGTTTTTCAACGATTTCCGTCACTCAATTTCAATTTAAGTTTAGTGCTGTCGGGTGAAGAAACTGAAAATAGGCAGACCTATACTGTCCTGTGACCACCATCACACTCGTAATTCGAAACAGCAACTTCGCTTCAAGTCAAATCACTAAACGTGAGCCTTGTTGGGTAAGGGAAAAGCATACAAGCTCTGTCAGATTCGAAGTTTTTGCCTGCTCCAATTTTAGTTATTTTAGTTTGTAGGCATTTCACTAGCTAGAAGCGACATGAAAGTAAAATTAAAGACCGTGGCCGTCGTACCATTGCGTAGCATCCTTTCTATCTATTCTGTTCAAGAATATAAAAGTGATTCTTAAGAATATTTCTTATCAATATTTAAGAACAAGTCGGCCAAATTACAATAAAAATAAAATGCAAAATATAACCCACGTTATCAACCATTTGTTTTCAGACGTTTTCTCGAAATTTTCTTTAATTTTCTACATCTTTTCTAAAATTTCTAGAATTATCTACATTTTTCTAAAAATTCTAGAATTTTCTAAAATTTTCTAGAACTTTCTAAAATTTTCTAAAATTTTCTAGAATTTTCTAAAAATTCTAAAATTTTCTACAATTTTCTAAAAATTCTAGAAATTCTTTAAAATATTCTAAAAAATAGGCCCTGGTAAGCAATAAACCAGAGTACGTTGGACGCTGCTACGTAATTCATTAATTCGTAAACAGCATTGTGCCACTCAAAAATTCATTTTGATTAATTTTGATTTGGTAACTGTTTCTGTGACTACTGTGGTTGTGTAACTGGCTTTCGGCTCACATCTAGAGGCACACTTGTGAGTTTTCGGGTGTCACATAGTTGGTTCCGAATTAATGAATTACTTTCGCAGCATCCAATGTAAACTTACCAACTTTTCTAAACTCACCATATCCAACTGCCGACTACAGTTACATAGATCACAGTAAACAGCCTCTATACAAACGAACACCTCTCTCCCCGATGAGAGAGGTGTTTGTCTGTATAGAGACTGTTTAGATCACAGCTAAACGATGAAATCGTTCATCGCAGTGAGAAGGCATGAAAATTTCCTAAAGCAACAGCCCAATGAAGAAACCAACAATTTTCCTGCAATAAAATCCAAATGACTTTCACACGAAAAAAATCAACGTAAAACACCTTATCCAATCCAATGATCATGGCTAATACAAAACACTTCCGCATTACTAAGAAAAGTTGTAAGTTTTTCCCCTCGGTAGAGAAACAAACAAAAACAACAAAAAAATGAATCAATTCACTCGGCGTGAATCAGCAAAGCGGAAAATGTGCTTGGTGAAACAATTGTAAAACTTCATTTTTCTTCCTCTTTCTGTAGTACTCAACTTATATGCATGCCTACACTTCCTTGAGGTGTGTAAATTCTGAGCCATTTCGCTTATACATTCCAAACTTCAGAATGTTTATACACACCCCTAACACAGCCAGCAAATATTCGTTCTATGGATGAATGAATGGATGGATGGATGGATGGATAGACAACATCCCGCAAATAACAAGATTTTGTTTTTTTCATTTCAAACGTTTTTTTTTTGTGCTCTCTGTTTGAACACGGGTGTCGTTGTTTGGAGTGTGTGTGTATGCTTTTCGGTTTCGTGTGTTGTTTTTCGCCTCTCTCCACGTCGCAAACCATTCAAAACATTTTTTTTTCGTGTTTATAAAATAAAACCGAAATGTCAAACTGAGAATGAGTGACAAGAAAATGAACACACACCGTTCGTTGTTCGGATACATATCTCTACAAAAATGGGAAAAAAAAGTAGAAAGGAAAAGTGATTATCCATCCAAACAGAATTGCTTTTTTACTGTGCAAATATTATTCGGTGTGAGAGGTGGGAAAGACGAAATAGTATTTTTCGTACCAAGCCAGGAAATGATGTTTTTTTCAGCACCAGTCCTAAGTACTGAGCGAAGCGAATAAGGAAAATTAGGACGTGTGCTGAAAAAATCCATTTCCTGTCCGGGTACGAACAACGTTTTGTGCACAAACTTCACATTCACCATATTAAATTGGTTCAATCATATAGTCATGGTTCATTCAAAACCGTTTTCACACGATATATCGTTCGGGAAAACCTGACATTTCATAACAAAAAATCATGGCAAAAAATGTCGTATTTCAGTTGTCCGGCGCACTAAAAAAATTTATGTTTGAAATACATGCTTGTTTGCCTGTTGGTGTGTTTTTTTCTTTCTTTATTATTCACTTCCATCGCAAACGAAACATTGTATGACATGTGGCATTCGAAGTTAGAAAACTGGAAAATTGGCATTGACGAACATTGAGTATTTGCTTTGGTTTGTTTGTTTGTACATTTATTTATTCGTCTTGTCTTTATTATGGTTGCCCCGAGATGTGTTTGAATATAATATCGAGAGAGAGAGAGAGAGAGAGAGAGAGAGTGGATGTTATGTAGGTATAAATGTCAAGCATCCTGCATCCATCCATTCATATAGAGTCCAAATGTCTGTTTAGATTGGAAAAATGATAGTCAATGTCGTGTGCACTATCACCAGTCGTTCTACGAAAAATCATGTATGAAAATATTCCTTTCATATGGTCTTTTCGTTTAAAAGTCTTGATTGAAATGAAAGGGGTTTCTGCCACTGTTTCGAACCGTGAGACAGTGTGATAAGCCTCTTTGCATTTAATAATGCTGTTCAAAAATATAACACATCAACACTTCTTATCAGGCCATGGCGACAGTGGAGGTCATACCTTTTTGCATGTACAAGTCTAGTGAATCATAAGTGAAATAAAAGTGAACTTTCATATCTTTTCATCAACCGATTTGATAACACATGTGTACATGCACGTGACATGTGGGTCTAGTGGTGACGACGCGACCACTAACGCTGGTATATATAGAACTTTAGTTGAGTTATATTGTTCAGTGATATTCAGTACGTACTTGGGATATTGATTTTCCATAATTTGCTAAGATTTGCCGAAATTTGCAGTTAGCAAATTCGACCATTTTTGACCACATAAAACCCGTCCTCTTTCCGAATTGCATCCAACTACTATCCTGGCTAGACATAGTACCCAATTGCAACAGAGTGGCCTGATCCCTGATATATTACGCTACACACCGAACATTTTGTTCTGGAACAGAAAAGGAATTTCACACACGAACTTCAATAATCACACAGATCCCGATCACTTCTTAACGCTTATTCCGCAATGTCGATCTAAAGCCCAAAACTAATTAAAAATGCAAATAAAAACGAAATTAAAACGGCCAGACGCCAGAGAAAAAAAGGCAACCGTCACGTTTTACACCACCCAGCTTACTATCTCGATTCTCGACAACAAGCGAAGGAAGAGGAAATTTCAAACATGGAAACAAACAGCTGTCGGATTGTCGATTTATTTAAAGTTTCTTCTTTGACATTTGTTCGTTTTTAAAATTTTGTATTTCTCACGTCGCGAATTACGTTAAGAGCACGATCCACAGCCTGTAACAGAGTAGAGAGAGAGAACAATAAAAAATCAACGTTTGATGACCATTGAAATGCCGGTGAATTTTAGGTTTTTTTTAGTAAATTTTGGACTTAAAGCTGTTGCTCTTTCATTATTGTACTCGCTTCTGCACTTGAGAAAGAAGAATTTGGTATTAAGAGTTTCGTGTGTGAGATTCTTTCCTGTGATTGAGCTTTAACTTAGTTCAGTTGCGACAGACAGTTCTGCTCTGAGCGTTTCTTAAAAGGATCATGACCTTTGTGTAGCGTTGGCATTGTTCCTTAAGAAAGGTAGATCCATGGCTAATGCGCGTTTCCTAAAAGGAGCATTCCATTGATCTATGCCATAGATTCTATGTTTGCAGTGTGGTCAAGGGAATGGTTGTTATACGCACGAAATCATCAAGTTGGTTTGACTTTTGCTTGTGGCTTTTCTTGAAAGAATTTTTATCGCTTTTGTCCAGATGGGAAATCATCGATTTCGTGTCTGATCTTGTGCTGCCCTGGTAAGCCAAAAATCATATCTATGTCTCGATTTATGTGAAGGGCTTTCGAAAGTTTTGAACGTCTTTTGGATTCATTTGGAAAAGTGGAATATAAAAGAAGCTTTAAACTCTCGAAAGCTCTGTGAAAGCACAGACACAAATGCGATACGTTTTTTTGGCGTAACACGGTAGTGAGCAACAGGCAACTACCGTGCGACGAAAGTTGTGGGATGGCGATTTTGTGATGAAGGTGATGTGTTCACGCACTTTTTTTAGTTGAGTGTTACTGGCCATTTAGAGAGAGACGTATAAACGACGCATAGTGTCAAAAGTGACATTAGAACAAAATAATTCTGTCAATTTTGACACTGTACGTCGCTCTCTAAGTGGCCAGTTAGTTGTACGAGTGTATTTCTGTCGGTTACTTGAAAAGTGTGTTTAGTAGTAGGAAATGCTGGCTGACGCGATAACACATAATCAGACCTTGACATTAATGTTTCCTTTCTCATCCACGTCATTCAGAAAACTTTAACATTGGCACAGTTACCGCTGTGCCCCAGATCCATTTAAGATGATGACGACATTAAAATCGTTGGTAAAATATTCACAATCTGTAAAGTTAAAATTTGAGAGATTGAAATTTCTTGTTTTCGCCTTTAAAAGCTTTAAAAACAGATGTTTCCACCGACATTACAATATTATCGAATAAATATATGTATCCCATCCATACCACCTAGAGCCGAAAACCTTTAAAACGTCCCATTTACATAAAATAATAAAATCAACTTTTAAACCGAACAAAAAAGAACAGCTAGGCAGAGGAAAATCCCTTTCACCCAACCAAATGTAAATATTTCCTCGGCACGAATTTGCAATTATATTATCTACACAAAAAAAAAATCGGTTGAATTCAGAGGCAACACAAAAAAAAAGTTTCGTTCAAGCTGTAAAAAAGAGTAAATGTTTGAAATAAGAAAAGATTTTCAAACAATCAAAGGCGTTAAAAACTGTTGAAACAAAGCGAGAGAGAAAAAAAAATTATCTGAAAACCAAAGGCCATTTGGCATTGTTGACACTGGTACGGTTATAAGTGTAATTATTATGCGTCTTTTCTGCTTAATCAGCCGGTTTTACGTAATCGTCATTGTTATGGTAATATTGCTTATGCTGTGTTGTGACAACGCAACATAACATTTATGCGGAACTTGTAAAAAAAAAGAAAAGAAAATTAGCTGCCCGTTGTTTTAATTTGAAATTATTGTTTGTTCGCTGATATCGCCGAAAAATGTGAGCAGCGTGATTCGATTGTTAACACTGCTGCACTGAGAGAAGTAAGCGATTTTATTGAACAAAACTAATGTAAAGATCAGGCGTAGCAGCGATCTGTTGACACTTCAGATGGCGTCAATTTTCTACGAAAAAAAAACAAGGATCACGAGCTGTCATGTCCTCTCATGTCTATATGTATTTTTGACGTATTGTAATCTTTGCCATGTAGCAGTAGCAGTGCCTATATTTGCGAAAATATTTTCACGAATTTTCTCAAATTTTTGTGAATTTTCGCTATATGGCGTTGCTAGCATGAACCGCAAGTGCCAAGCAAACATAATGATAATCACGATAGAAATATATGGAAAAATGAGATACATGACAGCTCTTGATTTTCTTGATTTTATCGGATCTTTGGAAACTTTTGGAAAATCGAGAAAGTACAGAAACTTTCCTAAGACTTTTCTCCGAGAAAATTCACTAAAATTGAAGAAATGAGAGAAAACTGGAGATCACTTTCCTCTCCAAAATGAATACGATGCTAGCTTAATGCACAGTTGACCCGCTGACGTACAAACAAAGGCCAATGAGTCAAAATTTAATCGTCTTCAATTTTTCCTTTTCTTACTTGACAGCTGTCACGTAAACGATCACAAAATGGAATACTATTTTTTGACGAAGGTGACTGTGATTCCAGCTTTCCTTAGTTTACTTACCTACCTTTTACGCTACAAAATGGAAAGGGAGAACAGTTTCACCTAAAGGTTTCCACTCAACAAAAAGTACTCCGTGAGAGATCCGTGAAACAGCAAGCTGTCAAGTAAACAAATCAAAAATTAAAAAAATTTTGTCTCTCACACGGAGTACTAATTCGGTAAGTGGAAATCAAGCCTAAAACTGACACGAATTCACAGCGATGAACTAGTACAGAGGATTGTCTCCGTTTTTTTGTGTGTATAACAGCCACTGCATACCAGAATATATTCGAACATACTTTTGCCACTTAAAAACGAAAATTGAATAAGTGCGCTGCTGTTAAGATTTCACAGTATGTTATGCATAGCAAATGGTTTTAACATTGTAACCGTTCTGAAACCTATTCAGATATTCATATGACCTTCACATTATGCATTTTATTTATTAATTACTTGCTGCTGCTGCGTTTAATTTGTTTTTTTCCCAATACCCATGACTCCACAACATGCGGCGGTGTGTTTACACCGTACGGCAGTAAAATTAAATGATTTACGAGCAGCTCGTTTTTCTCTGTTTATTTATTTCATTTCGGTCGGTCAGCAAATCATGTAATACCCTCGAGATGTGTTCGGTCATTCATTAATTGTATTTTTCGTAAATAAATGAGCAGCCAGTTAGATTATGAATTTACACGTTAATTAAGAAAAGCACTAGACCGTGACAGCCATTCCGGGGCACAAAACCCATAGTGGAAATGATTTTATTTTCTCGGTATTACGTGTCGGTGTGCTAAAACTTTTCAAAACTTAGATGTCGGAAAATTTTAGTTTAATTGAATCGAATTACGCTGAACGATTCCCATATCAAATACGTTTGTGGTAATCTGAAGGTAGGAATAAACCTCGGGGGTAGAATAAAGTTAAAAAAACAGACAGATGAATTAGATGAACTCCACTCCACATCTTCTGTATAAGCGACTCCGAGATTTATTTAATTTTGTTTCTACTCTGTTGGTTGTAAACCGACAGAGTTTGCTGTGTTTGAGGTTGAGAATTGAGTCGTCGTTTATATTGCATAGAAAGGAGAGAGAGTTGTAATTGATCAACGGATGAAATCGACTTTGATCGCCTAACATTAATTGAGTAAATGCAATTCATCTATTGATCAAGAAAGATCACGTATCTCAATAGGAGGAATGTTTGTCATTATACGAAAACTGCCTCCATATTCCACATTCACATCATTTTGGACACTATGCCTCGCTTACTAATATTAGTCACTAGTCACCTTCAATTGATATCATCCACCGTTTCTATTGTAAAACTCTATTCGCAGCGCAAAACAACTTCCGCAAACGTATCTGCGTTCTAAGCCCATAACCTGCATAAGTTTGCAGGACTAGTAATAAAAAGGAAACAAAATGAATATCAGCACGGATTTGCTGTATAATAGAAGGGGATGTTGTACATTGGATTATCAACATGCTACCGGAACAGTCGGTTGAATTTTTGTTCGAAATTTTTATTTTCGTGATGGTCAGACCAACATGAACCTTGTAGATATTCTAAATTGCGGTGGTATTCGGTGTATGCATATATTGCTCGATGGATGATTAAATCAGTGTGTCCCCTACAAATGCGCAACACTATTTTAATTAAGCTGTGGATGTCCCTTTTTATGATATCTGTTGTTGGATATTTCCGTTTATTTCTATTTATGTGCATTAAATTTGATTTTGTCTAGGAGAGAGAACTGGACGGTGAGTTTGGAGTTCAAACTTTGAACGGACTTTAATTAAGTATGGGGAGCAGATTTGATATCTTTGGAAAGAATTGGCCAAGTTGTAGTCCTTAACTTTTGATTTTCAACCGTAACATTAGGTGCCACGGAATCCACGGTAGCCAAGGTGGAGATGTTATCATAGTTGATATTGGTAGAGGATGAAATTCTACATGCAAAAAAAAAATTGGTTACACGTTCATCTAGCTTCCCTTGCATCCATGGAACCAAATGTTTGTATGATTGCATGAAGAATCCCAACATCTACCTATTAAAAATTAAAAAAATTCACCTATTACAACCTTGAGTGCCGAGGATTCCGCTGCAGCCGATGGTGGGGACGGAATTCAGAATTTTTAGATGAATCTTTTTCGTGGTAGCAGGCGGACTAATACTGTCCAAAAATCTTAAATTTGCTTTCCCGTGCTTAATTAAAGTCTGTTCAACCACACCGTGAGAGAGCATCTTTTTCGAATCATATTTTTACTATGCTGGTGCATGTAATAAGGCTGTTACATGTATAGGCAATAACCTTTACATCACTCGCATAGTAAAACGTCGTACTACACACGGAAAATAAAGTTATATCTCGTATCACGATGAGTAAAAGTACCTCGGGCTGCCGCCCTCGGATACTTTTTCTCATCTGGATACGAGATATCACTTTACTTGCCTTGCATAGTAATGTACTATTTCTCGCTCTTCGTATACTTCAACATCTCTGCAAAAATAAGACATTGTTGAACTAACAAAATACAAAATTTAATCGATGGAAAACGTTTTTCTTGTGCAAAAAGTTTTTCTGCCGTTACTCACGAAAATATTTACCGAGTCATTCTTTCGCCAGTAAAATATAATAAAAGAACTCCACATTTTCCTGGCATAGTTTACAACATTTTTTCGTCTTCTGATTTTCCCTCTCTTTTTTTTGCACGTAAAATAGAATTTAGTTTGGAACATGATGTAATATTTTCTAGCAATTTTTTGTGTGTTGTTATTCCGTGGAACATTTTTATATAAAAACAAAATTGAAAAATGTAAAACGTTTTTAATATAAATATGGCAAATGTTTGCACGGTATGTGGACGATGCATATTAGTGAATTATACATCAACCTTTGTTCGAAAATTTACCGGCGAAGGGAATTAATTTAACTGTAGCTTACTCAATCGTCCAGTTAACAACTGGGATGCACATTTTTGACGGAAATTATTAAAACTATCCAACCAAAAATTAGTAATTAATTGAAGAATTTTCAAATGCCAGTCATTAAATGATGTTATTTCTGCTAATTTTGATTATACATTCCATGCGAGTAATTGTTTTTGCTCTGAATTTAAAATCCTGAATTTAATGTGAAGCTATCTTCAATAAAGAGCAATGTACCATTTAATTTACAAATTTGTAGCCTACATTTAGGCACAAAAAATTCGTTTTTTTAATTATTTCTAATTTTTTTAAATAAGTCACTTTTTTATCATTCCTGTGCGTATCGCGTGTGGAACACAAGCATTGGTTCCTTTACAAGTAACACATTGTTACGTGTTTTAATGGTCTAACTAAAAAAAAATCGATTTTCGTTCAGAAAAATCATCAAAAAAAAAACAAATATTTTTTCGCCTAAGTGTAGACTAAAAATTTGCAAAGCGTTTATTGCTCTTTATTTTTGAAATTTATACAAAAGTAAAAACGAATCGATCGACAATAATAGGGTATTCTGAGCGGGACCCTGAGCGGGTATTCTGATCGAGGAAAACATTGACGAAACTTGGGATCCGAATATTGCGTAATCTCTTCTATCGAATTTCTATTAAAACATGGGGCTATGCACGATTTTATCCACCTCTTAAGAGAAATCTACACATGGCTAATTTGTTGCCTACATTTCGGGGTAAAATTATTATTATTTTGATGACAATTTTGGACTCGCGTCATTTTTCGGAAAAGTACAACCATCGTTCGGTGTTGAAATGTGTTAGCTTTCAGTAAAAATTTAAAAGTTTGTGGCAATGTAAAAAAATAATTTGACTCGAAGCGAAATCACGCTCATGCTGTCAATCCACGCGTTTAGTGGTGTGGTAGAAAGCGCTGCAAAAAAAAGCGGTCGAATCCTATATTTTGAATTTTTGTATGGGAATTCACATTCAAACGTTGATATCTCCGTTGTTTTTGACGAATAGGAGCCAGATTTTCCTAGGTTTGCGTCTTTTATGTAGTTTTATCGATTGGCTTTACTCATTTGTGTGAAATGTTGAGTAAAAATTTGTTTCTATCTATATTTCACATTATAAAATTGCTCGTGTGTTTTCGGCCTAACTGATATCGGTCTATGGATATCGATAAAACTAACCATACAAAAAGCTCAGCCAAATCCCTGTATAGCGCTCTAACATTTGACAGTACTTATATACAGAGTCATTACAACATTTTTATGCAGGCGACGAGATTATAATTTAAATTTCGATAAATTGGATTCCCGTTCTGCATAAAATAGAACATCTCCATACACCGGTATGGCGTTCGGTGTATATTTTATGCAAATAAATCGAAATTTTATTTATTCTTTATTTACTTCTCAATAGATACAATTTTGCACACCATCTACCATTTACCGAGAAAGAAAAATAAAAAATAAGCCGACAAATTTGCATAAATTTGTGGAAAATCGGTGTAAGGAAAAGCGTTGAAGAAAAAACCGCCGAAAACGTTACGTCTCGTAAATTGCTTACGTTCTGTGTGTGTATCCTCTACACGCTCAAATTGATCCTGATTCTTGTAAAACACTTGCGTGAAAAGGGGGCGCCCATTACTTTGTAAGTGTATGACATTCAAATACAATTTTTTTTTGATGACAATAAAATACACAAAAATTCAAGCAATGAACAAAGGGCCGCAACACAAAATACGCAAAAAAAAGAAACGATTTCCGTTTGTTATACATCTCCCGTCGCAATTTTTTTTGTTTTGTTTTGTTTCTGCTTAAAATATATAAAAAGCGAGAAAAGTGGAATAGGATGTGTGTGTGCTTCTTGCTTATCCAACTTATGCATCTAAAATATTTAGACAATAACAAATCCAATGAATTTTGAATAAATATTCCGATCACACAAAATAAATATATACAACGGAGAGCTGGGCTCGGAGCACAGGAAGCCACGGAAGAAGAAGAACGAAAGAAAGAAGAAGAAAGAAAAAAAAATGCTAAGAAAAATCAAAGCCAAAATAGACAAGACTTGAATAAAATTTACTATTACACGATATGATGTGCGGGGTGACGACATTGGCTATGCTCAATTTATATACAATGTATTTCTGTGGCTTACACACATCAATATAACGAGAATATGAATTATAGATGGAATAACATATATGAGAGGGGGGAGACGAAGAAGGAAATCCTTGCGAGCTTTATCGGCCGCTGCGAGAAATTTATTTTTGGGCTGGCACGACGTACACAACGGATAGTTTTAGTTTAGTAACATTTCGTAATCGCATGCTAGAGTAAGGGGAGAAAGGGAGTATGCTTTTCTGATTATATCCAGAATTGTTAAGGTGTCATAACAGAAGGGATTTTTTGTGGATCGCCTTGATTGTTCGAGGGGTGACATACATATCACTCTCTCACAAAGAATTTAATTGAAACATTTTTTGCACGAAACAACACACTATACAAACATCTCAACGCGAAGGAGACTAATTACATTTTTTTCTTTTCTTCTTCTGTCAAGTTTGACATTACAACAAAAGGAAAATTTGAATTAGGTCTTGTTCGCGTCGCTATGTGTAGCTATAGTAAGACTTCTTTCTCTACGGATTTGGTTTTTTTAGGTTGGAAGAAATTAGGTTTTATTTTAAACAGTGAGGCGCGACGAGCGTTTTTGAAAATATTGAAGATGATGGGGGATTTTCTAGTCACATGTATTTCAAGATTTAGTGGCACCATCTGCAAACATGCATGATATTTGACTGAATAAAACAACCCGCCATCTTCAACAATATTTTCAGAAGCGACCGTGGCACCTCACTACTGTTCGACCCAAAGTTAATTTCTTTTGTCCCAGAAACGCCAAATCCGTTGAGGTGATTACAGCGTGCCATTAGTGTTATGTTAGTCCGTATTCAGCTGGGAAAGCGAGGATGGCGCTACATGACAAATGAGGGCTAGTACTATGTTGAACCGTTTTTTACGGTGAAATGAACAGATGTCGCCAGTCGCCACTTTAGAAATGATGAAAATGATAAATATTACCTGATGGAAGACTGGCGATGTCTCATGTGCATCTCTTTCAGGGAAAATTTGGTACAGGTAACTCCAACCAAATTTGTGTCGAAATTTGCTTCAGCTGTTTTTCAGTTGATACACAATTTCACTGTCTTATACTCGATACGGTTTTACCACAATCACGCGCAAGTATTAACTACCAAACTCGTATAAACACGTATAAGACAGTATGAGAAGACCAGGTGAAAAACAGCTGATACAAATTACGTCACTTTGGTTAGGGTTAATTGAAAAGCATTTTCTTTACATAAATTGAGGGATAGGTACCATCCATGTGACAAACGTCTTGTTCATCTTCTTGCTGCATGATAAACACAAATTCGAAAACAGTTCTTGCCCCAACTGACGTGGAAGGACATTGTCAGAGATTCTGATTTCGTGAAAGTGTTTTCCGTTTTTGAATTTTGAGAAGAAAGAAGACAATTTTCTCTCCTCGTCCAAGCCTTCATAAATACACAATAACATTATCCCATTACGAAAATCGCACGGGGCTTACATAGCTTGCGGGTTGATTTTTTTTCCCCATTTCTTTTTAAAAGTAAAAACGAAATTTCTTCTGAGAGCATGTTTTTCTTCCGTTTCATAATGCCCATATTATAAGAGGCAGACCAATTCTATATGGTTTGGGCCAGCCATACACAAGAAGCAACAAAAAAAAAGTTGTGTATGATGTTGATGATCGATAATTTTTATGAATGGAACCCAATTACATATTGAGTTTATGGGTTAACTGAATGGACAAAGAATGGATTCGAATCATTTATTTAACCATATAAGTTGTGGATATTATATAGGGCATATATCTGATGAATAAACAATGCGGGTGGGATGTTCGCCATGTTCCGGAACAAATTCTCTCTCTTTCAATATATAGTTCGAACCGAACCAGGGCGTTTATCGATAGATATTCGAGCGTTTTATAGTGATACATATTATCTGTTTATGGATGGAAAGATCGTAGGTTGTGAATTCCGGGGTTGATTTGGTTGATTCGACACACATACGTGCGTTCGAACAATGTCTGCGGGATTATACATATATTGAGTGTGTGTAGTGTACGTCCGTCTGTGTATTCAGTCAATAATCAAACATTTGTTTTCTATTTTCTGTTTATTTGTTAATCGATGCTATTTGTTGTTAAACAGAACTGTGTTGTTTGCAGTGTGGATTGAAGTTTAATTATCCAGAAATTTTTGCGGGGAAATTCCATAGATCGAAATTCAATAGCCACTCAATCCATTCATCTTCAATCCATTCAACAATGCGTCAAACTAATTCGGTATGGAAAATGCAGAAAGAGAAACGAGACATGTTTTCAATTAGTGAATTATAAGAAAAATGAAATTTCATTGAATTAGTTCCGTTTTACGTTCTTGTGATAGTTTAACACACAAAACATCGTAAGCCCATTCGAACGCACAGTTAAATGAATGAAATTTCATTTTTCTTAGAATTCGCTAGTGAGACCTGTCCCGTTTCTGTATTTAATTATTCCATTTGGTGTGTGTGTGTGCTCCTGTTCTGAAACTTGTTGCTAAATTTCTCGGATTAGGGCATCATTCATGAAGAATATGACACGTGACGACTATTTGCATCTCCTTCTATCACATATTCAATCATATCTTGTTTCTCTTTCGCACACGATCACTGTGTGATCTCTGTGTGAACGATCCCTGTGTCGCATTTTTATCCGCTCTAATCTACTGACCAATTGATTTTTTTCTAGTCTGAAGAAGGGCAGAGGATTCCTCTGAGAGGAACCATCCTAGAACTTACCTTGAAGGAGACCAGAACAATCAAGAGCTATTTTAGCAGGACATGGCTACGTAACGCTGTTCAGGCGTGAACCTGAACAGCGTTACGTTGCTGTCTCCTGAAAATATTGCTTCTTAAAAGTGATCTCTTGAGCTAGCCCAACATTCATTTATTGGCCAATGGGAGCAACCTACCCTAACCCTTCTGGTGTATATTAAGATAAGACAAACATAAATTACAAAAATGTCTACACCAACCGCCTGTCAGTCCATTGTACACATTCTTAAAGCAACCGATTAAGTTGGTAAAATCGAAACTACAGTTTGCACTTTGGTAATCAGTCTCCACACACTCATGATGGGCTCATATCCTCCTAAGCACCGTACAGCGTTTTTCTTGGACAATCAAATCTCGCAACCGGAGATTACTTTTTGGACAATGCAAGTTCATTTTCGCTAACACATCAATCCTTCCGGTTAGGACATCAAAAACGAACTGGCCGCTTGCATTTTTCTTCTTCCCTTCGACGCTGACAGGTTCAATCAATTTACTCTTTTCGATTAATTGTAAAAATCGCTAAGTGATACCAGGACACAGGAGCTCGATTTCAGTGCATATACATTACGAATCTTCTTACACGTTAGCTTGATGAATCCTAACATTGACCAAACATTTAGGCAAAAATAAACCAGTGAATGAAACTGCAACTAGGTGTGCTCTACTTCTTTATCTCGAATGAAAGTCCTAGCCTTTTAAAAACGACAAACTGAACGACATATCTTTACCAAATCTATTACTTCTTTTGTTTAAACTATCGCTAAATCTGTTACTTCAATTGTTTCAACATTAATTTTACTGTATGACAACAGCACAAGCCAGAGCTCATCGTTCATTTTTGTCAACATTGTCGATAACAGATGACTAGTCGTTCCTGAAAGGCTCAACAGTAACCGCGCTAATAGCTATAGACGAAAATCAAACACTGTTTGTATTGATGCCGCTTATCTCAATGAAACAGCATTTCGACCGATTTTTATTTAAAACTTGTTTACGAAACGATAGCCTGTTGCCAGGCTTGGCCGGTTATCTGTATTATATACCGCTTGTTGCCATTACTATATCATGAAACAATGAGTGCGCAAATTGAACGATGTAACCTAATGTGTTGCGAATCCGCTTTTAATTCCATCCTAAAATTGACGATAGAAATTCGGTTGAGGAGATTTTGTTCGATGGTTGAGGTGCGGGAAAACTGGAAAAGTAGGAACATATGCAGTTTTGCTTGCTTCCTCGCCAGTAGATCCTGTTGTATGGACAACCCCGATTTTATTAAAAATTAAATATTTTGTTTCATCTCGCACACTAGTTTTGAGCTGTCGAAAACATCGGGAAAGAGGCAAATACGCCGACTGTTTCAGAATATTTCAATTGTAGGAAAATCTGGTTGGTCGATCAGGAGCTATTAGCGAGAAATCAATCAAGCAAATTTTTCTACTTTTCCTGTTTTCCCGCACCTCCCTCAGGAAGCGATACCACCAGAATTCAAAATTGTGCAACAAAGCAAATTCCTTCCTTTTCATTTATGAAATTATCTCACATTTGTGAATGATAAAAAGCTTTCAAATGGCAACGAATAAATTTCCAGAGAACAGAAAATAAAACGTGGAACAGAAATGCGGCACAGACACATTGCAAACGATGCACAAACAATAATAATTTCCAGATATTTTTACGATTCTGGACATGACTTTTATTTCATATTTCTGCGCTCTCATCCTAACAAGAGAACTTCGAGAAAATAATAATAAAAAAAAAGGAAAAAAAGCAAAAAAAAAATTGTCAAGTCGCTCCGCTGAAAGGGCGAAACGTTTAACATGCTCCAGTGTTTTAATACAAAAATTCTCACGTACGAAAAATTATCATACGAAATCACGTAGAGTCAACAAGCAAGGAAAATGCAATCAGAGTCAGATATAATTCTCCTCCGGTTTGTTTTTCGTTCTGTTAGTTTTCAATTGTCAAATGTACGCCAAGCTGTAGCGAACGCAGCAGTACAACAATAACAAATAGAAAAAAACGCTTCACCCAGCAATTGAAATGTTATTTTAATTCTGAGAAAAACGCCCGAACATAAATTGTTTCAGTTGTTCCGTTGCTCTCTCTCATTTTTTTCTCGCAGAAAATTCAATTTCCATTCCGTGTGGTCGGTGCGGAGTGAATAGAAATTATGATAAAATGGAGATTTTTTCGCTTGTTTATTCATTCCGTTCCCATGCAATCCATCCAACCGAGTGTAATTTCAATCTCATTCATCCAACCAGATATCCGATGTACAATCGCCACCGGGATAACGCATTTCATGCGGCACGGTTGGTCCATACGGTTCGTTACTGAAGTCGACGAAGAAATCAGCATTCAATGTCATTCCTCCGTTTTCGGTGTCCACGTCCAGGCAGACCATGTGTCCACCGGACTTGATCATATCCGGGTAGAACTAAGGGAAAAACATTGGGGAACGGTTGGAGAAAGTGGTCGTGGGGAAATTGATGGAATTTTTTGTTTACTTGTTTGTCCCAGGGAGAATACAGGCTGGACGTGATGTACAGGCGCTTTCCGTCCAGAGACAATTGCATCATTTGCGGTCCGCCTTGTAAGCGTTTGCCTTTAACAAAGACTGGATCGGGTTGTTTCTGGAATGGATTTTTTCTGAATTAATTTCTTTCACATTTGAGCGACTTGTCCAGCAAGAAGGTAGTAAAACTACTGAGCAACTTCTCGCCCAACATTTTTCAGCAACTTCCAGCCCAACAATTTTTCAGAAATTGTTTGTTGCATTGCTCAAATATGTTGGTGACCTCTTCAAAATCCAGAACAAATGCAATACGAACCTTCAATTCCTTATCCTCAGTAACAACAACATTAGAATCGGATAGGACCACACCACCCAAAAACACCTGTCCAGTCAATTTCGGTTTACTTCTGTCGGTGATATCGTATTGCCTGACATCACCCTGCAACCAACTCGTAAAGTACAAATATTTGTCATCCAACGAAATGATTATGTCGCCCATCAAACCAGTAACTTCCGGCAATGCCCATCCGTCCACCTTTTTCGCTGGTACGTCCACAACCTTCTCCACTTCAAAACGATCGCTGCCCTCTTTCCTCCAGAAATGGTACAAATTGGAGTACAGTGCACAGCCAACGTAACCGTGACACTCCGTTGGATCGTGCAAGAAGCGAACTTCCAACGGTGTCATTCCCTCATCTCCCAGATCGATCGTTTGGAACAGCGTTTGCTCGTTCCATTTGTAAAAGTTCAGCCGGCGACCGATTTCGTCGGGATTCGCTAGGTGATCGGGATGGAAACCTCTGCACAAAGACAGTGGACGTTGGCTCGTCGTAACGGAATATTCAATTTCGTGGAAAACTTACTGCTTAAAGTTCTTCGGAGCTCCCCATTCCGATGCAACCATAACATTGAACTTCGGTTGATACCAGAAATCGTAGCCACATTTCGCTTTCTCCGCACCCTTCGTCCATGTTCCGACGCATTCAAACTGCGAGTCGAACAGTATGAAATCACCTTTAGCATTGTCGTTGCGATCGCCCATTGTCGAAATCATTACGTTACCGTTGGCCAAACAGTGGGTTGAATGTGGCGATGAAACGTTGTTGTCCAGCAGAATCTTTCCGTCGATTACCTAAAATGGTGAATGAAGTTGGTAGTGGGTAGGGGGTAGATTCAGCACAAACTGCTAATATACCTTCCAAATTTCAGGCTTTCGTTCGTTTGTGCCGACATCGAATACGTAGATGTTGTTCGAATTCAGGCTAGGAAGAATCAGCTTGTCCCGTTTCGGTATTTTTGTAGCGTCTTTGTGGTGAATAATTGTGGAAATGAGTGACGAGTGATTATGGTCAAAGCTGTTCGAAGTGAAGCAAGATCTTTCGACAATTTTGTTTCTTTCTAAATAAAAGGATTTGATCGCAGGTGGGGAACTGGTTGGAAAATAATTATTCTCCCAATTAATAGCACTTTCCTCTTATTCTTTTCCAACCTGGTGGTTTTTAAACGAAATAGTAGATAACTAGAGGTGTGCGGGCCGATGTTTTTTTGAAGCCCGTCCGGCCCGAAGCCCGGTCCGAAATTCATTTTTAAAGCCCGGCCCGAACTGGCCCGACGTATTTATAGCCCGTCCGGCCCAAGCCCGATCGGGCCGGATAAAAACTCGGACGGGCCGACATTTTCGGGCGGCCCGAAAGCAAATTTCATATAAAAAAGTGCGCGAAACTTTGAATTGATTTTTTAGGTCCGGTCCAAGCTTGGCCCGACAGATTTGAAGCCCACCCGGCCCAGGCCCGGTCGGGCCGGATAAAAACCCGGGCGGCCCGACATTTTCGGGCGGCCCGCACATCTCTAGTAGATAACACACCGGATGCTGCGAAAGTGATTCATTACATGAATGAGAGCGTTTTGTGATAGAATCAAATTTACAAGTGAGCTTTTTCAGCAACAAGCTTCAGTACCTCTCTTGTCAAGTGAAACAAGTGTAGAGATTGTTTATCCGAGCCGAAGACGAGGTATCCAACGGCACTTATCGAAAAACAGTTACCGAAGCAAGTTGCTCAGAAACACACGAGTCAGTTTGCAAGTATCTTAACGTTGTTTCCGAACTAATGTGTCACGAACGTCCCATCATCTCATTCTGGTTTATTGCCTGCTCCACGCGAAAGATTTGATTATCACAAAGTAACTCGTGTAAAATGAACCGAAAACCCTCCTTCACGTAATGGATCATTTCCGCAGGGGGCAAATTGTTATGTAATGGTCAACTTTCGCACGGGGCATGCAATAAAAGAATTCACTCGGGAAATCCCAATTGGAGTAGTTTTCAAGGCGCTTACAGCGTTGCTCCTCTTCAACACCGATTCATTGAATGGAAGGCACTTGCACAAAACATGTCTACATTCAAAAACCATCAGACTCGATATCCCATCGTTTCTGAAATGTTGATATTTGAGCAATGAGCATTAAGCACTAAGCTCTAAACTTGAGACATTATTTGCGATTTTCGCAATCGGAATGTACAATCGTCATGAAATTACACACATCGCAGCAATATCATGCTTCTCTCTGCTGCCAGCATTTAATGTGCATTATCGAATATAACATACCATCACCGGTGATATTAAAACAGCTTGAACATGCATTCCAACCGCTGTGATGTAGCTCATCGCCCGTACGATTGGTGAATGTGCGATGAATTATCTAGAGATTGAGTAAAAATATTCCACGGTGATTGAGTTACCGGCAAGTGTTTACGGGATAATCTAATGACCCACTCGAAATTGTTTCTCTCTCTCTCTCTCTCTCTCTTTCACACACCTCTCACTCGATTTACCTGACAATAAGTGGCACTATCGGGATCAACGTCTACCGTTGATAAGTAATCACCGTGGGATTCCGATAAATTCGGCTGAACGGTAACAACGTACAATAGTTTCTCTCTTGGTCCATTCTTGTATGCATCCAATGGCGTTGCATAGCCGGGACCACAACCTAATTCATTTCAAAAAACACAAAATTCTCAATTAACAACAATTGCCGTTGAAATGAACGAGATTGAACTGTACTAACACTTTCGGTTCATAATTTGTTTCGAACTTTTTATAACACACGCACAACGCTGAAGTAGAAAACGGAATGCGAAATGACGATACGTTGATGAACGATTGAAGTTAAAGAAAGTAAAACGAAACTGGAACTGGCGTTTGTTTGTCTGGGTTAGATAAATATTGTTCTCACACATTCGTCTTCGTTTAACTTCAAGGTTATCAACACACAGCATTTACTACTTTTTATGCTCACAACACATTTTGTGGGTGTGTTGTGAATGGTTTTTTTTTACTTCTGTTCTTTTCTAATCTTCGTTAGTTTCTGTTTTTGTTGATAATGAAATGAGTTTTGAACCGATTGTTGTGTTAAAGATTGTCGGGTTCGACTATTTTACGTGAAATGTTTAAGCATGGTTTCCACTCATCAAAAAGTACTCCGTGTGAGAGCAGTCAGAGAGCGAGCTGTCAAGTCAGCAAAACAAAAATTGAAAAAAAATCAATTTTCTCTTTCGCACGGAGTGAGTTTTTGTTAAGTGGAAATCAAGCCTTACTGTGATGTTAAACATTACACTTTTATGCTTTACATCAGCTGGTCGCTTCGTTGTTTTCACACATGGCTCTACGTAAACACTTACAACTACACGTGCGATTGAATGAGAACGATGAGAACACTCGGACACAGATGTAGAGTATAAACCACCAGATGGAGCCGAAACGACAAAGTCGAATGTCACTGTAAATCCTTCCTGCATGCCATAGTCATTTGTTCACCGAGAGGAGAAAAATTGGAAATTTCACCCGAGAAAATGAACTTTTCTACTTTTTCCCCGAGGTCAACACACTGTTTTTCAGCTGAGGTGTGAAAATTACGGTTTTCTCGTCTGAGTTGTCAAAAATAATTTCTGCAAACCAGTGTCACAATACAACACTCTTTTGTAATTCTCTTGAGGGTGGAGATGTAAGATTTCCGTCCTGGTTTCTTATTCCCGCACTGTTTTGGTTAATTTCTCCTGGAACCACGTACTCTAATACATTAACTATTCGGGCCGACTACCCGAATGTGTCAGCCCGACTCCGGCTCGTACTGGCACGTAAAATTAGATACCTTGCATTCGGCTGATCCCTTGCCATAGAAGTTGAATTTCTTCAATTAAATTTGTCAAAAATCGTGACATTTCAGGAGCATACCGTAGAACAGTACTTTGTTTAGAATAATGTTTTACGACGTCGGTTAAAAGACTTGTCCAAATTTCGATCTTCCATTCTCGAAGACATCTAAGAAGAGGTTGCGTCTCTATTAACCATAGTTTTGATTCTCTTGTGATTTCACGCAGGGACTGACATGATTCTCTCGGTTTCGTTTACCCTGACATGAACAAAATATGTTAAAATATAAAGCACTGAACGTGCTATTATGTCCCCGAAGTTAGTACCTAATTCACCCATTGTGTATAAGATCTTATGAACTTCATAATGAACAACAAAGTTTAATTTGCTGAGCCGCGTCACTACACATGAATTTATGAATAGTGAAGAGCAGGAGCGGGACGTGTCGTATTAATGAATTATAAGAAAAATGAAAATTCATCTCCGTTCCGAATAGGCTTACGATATCTTCCGCTTTAAACGTTTATTGACATCGTCAGTCTATTTGAAACAGATCTAAATGAATGAAATTTCATTTCTCTTATAATTCGCTAATGTGACACGTCTCCTTTTCGCATTTAAATATTCAGATGAACGATTAACCTTACATTCATTGATTAACTCCAAAACTTGATATTTTTACATTCTCTCCATTCCTGATGAATCACTCAAGTTTATGCGTTTCGACGGGGTCGTTAGGATCAATATATTTACTAACAGCTGCTTAGCGTTGAATTCAGTTCTCCAGGCAGTTCCACTTTTATTTTATTTTCACCACTTGCACGTAGGCTAAAAATACGGCATGGCAACCGTTAATGCGATGAAGAATTTTTTAATTTAAACATAAACAGCCTGCAAATACGAACTCAACCCTCAAGACAAGACTTTCAATAAGTTGTTGCTATTTTTCAATTTTAACTTTAAAATTTCTTAAATTTGCTTTATTCACAAGAGATTTAATGAACTCCACAACAAAGTTAATTTACTGTATTTACCTATCGAGCCAGACAAAGTCTTCCAGTTGTGTTTTTGAATGTTAAAAGAATAAGCAAAAATTTGCAAATAAACTTTCATATTCATCGAAAGGTATTCGGAAATGTTTTGGAGAGAGGTAGAGTGAAAAACTTATAATTCAAACCGTTTATAATTATAACAACCAACTTTCCGAGCAACAATCTCAAAAAAAAATGTTTTCTTCTTCTTTCCAACCGTCTTAAGTACAAAGTCTTTGCGTTCCGTACATTTGGCTCCGTCGAATCCACCTTGAAATAAAAACTTTCTTCCCCTCCTTTGCATATTCCTTTGTAATTTTATGGTCTCGCAGAACAAAAGCTTCACTTTGAACGGTGAATAAAATGCTTAAAGTATGAAAAAGTTCTTACTGCTCTTTTCCGGGGAACACGTGTATATGATGGTATAATAATGGACCGGTTTATACGGGATATTCAAGAAGAAACTGACAAAAGAAAGTATTCTAATTACCCGAAATTTTTTCTCTTCGTCCACAGACTTTTGTTCTGTGGGATCGTTAAATATCCAATTTTTTCTACCAATACGGGCCCAATGTTGAATGGGTGCAATGGAAGACCACAAAAAAAACTAATTTTAATTTTAAATAAAATCCGAACCACCGAAAATCTGCGCAAATTTTATACCAGTCAGTCAATTAATGCAATAAAAACTGTGGGTTGAACATGAGGTGTTGTTGTATCCACCGGCGGTGACCGGTGTAATTTATTTGATTTTAAATGAACGGATTATTTGTTTTAAAAGAGTTCGCTGAAGTCAATATCAATATCAATTTGGTCGTTTGAAGTGATTAATTGGAATAATTTTGCTGTGTAATTGATCGATGGAGATTATTAAATCTTACTGTACCCAGAAGGGTACTGAATCGGCTGTACGTTGCGGGTATGGAGTGACAGTGTATAAACGGCGAAATATTAGCTTAAAATGAAGGACTATTTCACTTGTTCCACTACGAATGTTCAATGCAATCATCATGAATCTAGTACTGCCAATGATGGAAGTTGCGGGAAAGTGTGAGAAAAATCATTTTTAAACAGAAAATACCGGCCGCTCATATTTTATTACAAATTGCATTCACAATCTGTTGAAATCATTTGTAACTTGTGCACCTTCAATCTCTGCGTACATTCGACAATTCGGTCAAAGAGTAAGTGGAGGTTCACCAACCTAAACAAAAGGTTGCCTCAGTTGCCTAGGTTAGCCTACCGAGCCTCGTAATCTTATGTGTTTTTATCGAATTTCGCAGGGTTCAGTAAGCGAACGTAAGCACTTGGCTCAACCTAATTGAAAAATTAATAATTTCCGAATGTCCGCAGAAATCGACGAACGCATAGATATTGTCGAAATAAGGTTTTAACAGCTGTGCTTTTAGTGTAATTCGGGGCATATTATCGGTATATTCATTTACCGACTTTACTGAAAATTACCGAAATTTACCGAAAATTTACTGAAAATAGGAAAGTTTTCGGTAACCTTTGGTGAAGTGCAATAAGTTCCGATAAACAAAGTTACCAATAATAGGCCTTGCTGCAATTTATAATCAAATGTGAGCGGCCGTAATTTTCCATTTGAAAATTAAATTTTTCAATTTTTCCCGCAACACATCGTGCTTGACTACATTCATAGAATTCAACAGGTGATGAATTGATGAAATACAAATCTTTAGGTGTTTGTAATTACTTAAGATATAAATTGCTGCATAACTTAACCCCTTTACAGTTAAAATATCTTCCAAAACGTTTGTGGCTCTCCGCATGAAAATTAATTTGTGAATGGGCTTTTGTTCAACGTTTACGAAATAGTTTCGTCTCAAAGGGCAAATTTTACTTCCATCAAACGGTTATGCAATGATATACCGTGCCATCGAGGCCACTACCAACTTCATTTGATTTCGATGAGAAAACTTATTTTTCTTCCCCCGGAAACTTTGCGATGCAAATGATTCATAATTTAATTTTCAAAAGAAATTTTCTCATCTTTTTGTCTTGTTATTGAAAAACAGAATCTCACTTCTATGTGTGCACGAAAACTTTCTGCTTTTCTCGTCTTTTTTTCGCTTCGTGCATCATCAAAAGCAATCATTACACAATTTGCAGCACCAGGTTGCATTATGTGTGCAGTGTGAAAAACTACAACAAAAAACCATTACATACACCTTCCGTCACATCATCATATCGCTTTTTTCTGTTCTGTTGCGATAAAAAAAGTGTACCTGAAACTTTTGCCATTACAAGCATTTTCACTATCCATTTATTTTACCTCGTCTCCTCGTATTAAATAGATTTTCTATATGCATATTGTTCTTGTAGGTTATCATCCAACAATGAGGGAAAAGTGTAATACACATATTAGGTTTATTATTATTATAGCTGTTGCGTCCATATGGGTGTCTGTGTGTGGTGGACTGGGCGAAGTTCGGAATGAGAAGTGAGCAAACGAAGAAGGAAAAGTGCAATATGCACTTTTCTATACGTGTTGAGAAAATTATGTTAGAAACAAAAGCCGCAACAGCAGAGAGCGAAAAAAACCGGACTAAAAGTTTAATTAGATTTTTAAGGTTTTTATAAACTTTTTATTCGATGTATATGGGGGGTGGGATGGTATAGACTGTATCGTGTTACCATCAACATTAAAATTATTCTTGTGTCTTTCATCGCTTTTTATTGCTCGTTGTAGCGTTAAAAACGTTGTACATAGGGAAATAGTTTTTGAAATTAAATTGCAAAGATTCTTGCATTTTGGAGAGAGAGAGAGAGAGAGAGAGTGAAGTGGTTTGGTGAATTTTCTTTTGTATTATGGATACATTTAGTTTGTTAGGGCCGGTCTACAAACCGGCTGATTGACATTTGGTCGATTGATTTATCGATTTGTCGATTTTTTTTGTTATTATTCAAAGGACGACACACACCATCAGCGGGCTTTTCAACTGGCTGAATGGCATTACAGACGAACAATTACATGCAACACAAAGAGATAATATCGGTATCGGTAATATCAAAGACAAGAACCTGATGAAACGGAATTATTTGTGTTGCGGTTGAGTTTCGAACACACAACTGGCAATTCAATGATTCAATGTGAAGTCTCAATTGTTATAAATGTAATCATCGTGGTTACCAAATATATCTTACCGCCTGTTGATTTTGCTCGTCATTGCAGATTCTATTTTCGGTAAATTCATTTACCGAATTTATGTTTCGGTAAATTTTGGTAAAGTTTGGTAAATTTCAGCAAATTCGGTATATGAATGAAATTTACCAATTTTACTGAATTTACCAAAAATTTACCGAGAAATCCTTTCAGTCGCCTACGTGACAAATCCACTGCCATTTATGACGGACTTGGAGCGAAACAAGTAGGATGAGAAATGAGAATTCCGACGTCTCCAAAAAATGTTTTTTGCCGGTAGGCCATGCATAGGCTCTACAATCGACTTTCATAAAACTCTTCAATCAAAATTTTTATTGGTTGCCAAAGCTGACAATCAGAACAATTTTCGTCGGCACTTGAGTTACGAAACCCGGCATTAACATATCAATCGTCCTGCAGCAAGCAGACGTGTTGTAAGCACTGCGCCATTGAAGCTAAATATTTCATCAAAGGAATTTCAAGCAACAAATGAATTGTTCACATTGCGGTCTGCAGTGAGCAGAAAGTAAACTTAATTATTGTTACATTTCAATTAGTGAATCTGATGAACCCTTTCTTTGGCATTTCTATCTCCTTGAAGAAATTGCACCATCAAAGACCGAACATTTTTCACATTTTCTTCACTCAATCGAATCTCATCAAACAGTTTACTCGTTCCATTTATCGAATTGCTTCTCCGGTGTAATGTTTTTCGTATGTTAAAAAGCGAATGTATCTATGTCCGACATAATAATGTGAACATTTACCGTTCAGTGATTCGTATGTTCTGATGATTTGAACAGCCGGAACGGATGTTCTTCTGCTCACATAAATAATACGTAACAATAATAACAATAAAACGAAAGACAGACGAACGTGGAAAGAGTTTTTTTTAGCAGAAATGATATGGGAGGAAGCAGAAAAAACCAACCGGTAGAATTCAGCCTTCACTCGTTAAATGCCTAACAAAACCAACTCATTTCCGTTCAACATAAATCAATCCAAAAAAGCGTATAAATCGTTTGCCAAAATATAATTCAAGATCAAAATGAAAAAGAAGAAGAAAAAACAAAGTTCGACGGGAAAAAAGGTGAAATTCTCTCGGGTCGACATCGATAAATTTTTGGGTCAATTTTCGAACAATCGATACCAGCTTTCCGACCTAATATAAACCGAAAAATAAAGTAAAATTTTCAACGAGCAGTTCTGAGTTGAAATTCCATACATATACAAACTGTGTGATACCTTTCAGCTCATTTTCAAATTTCAACTGCAAACAATGGACGCGAAACAATTTTTTTTATTTTCTTATCTGAATCCCTCGTAACGTTATGTATACATTCCAGAAAGCTTATCCAACACAAAATGAATAAATGAAAGAAACGAAGTTTAAAAAAAAATCGGAATCCGTCCACACAACACAAAACATATGGAAACCCTCTCACTGGCATATATACACACATTTTATTGATGCCACCACGATTAACCCACACTCAGTCCGAAAAAAAACAGCCACAACTTTTATTCTTATACTGCCATCCATCCATACATTGTGTATTCCATTATAACAATGAAAACTTTTCATATTGTTTTCCTTTATTGTTCATTGAGTAACTTAAATGGCACAATTTATAAAAACCAGATTTTCTTTCTTTCTTCGTCTGCTCTCCTGAAAGAACGAACAAAAAAAAAACATAAAATAAGGAAAATCAATCACGTGATTGACGAGATAAAGAAACAACTGATTTCTGTGCGGAATGTACACAGGGAAGGTATAATTTTTAAATGTTTTCATCCATCACAATGTGGTTGTGTCAGGTTGATGGTTTTTATTTCTTTTGAATTCGTCATTACGAGGCTTAAGTGGTAAGCAATCGATTTCTTGTTTGGGTGTGTGTAATGGATCTTTCCTGGACAAAAGACGGATTGGTTTTTTCGTCCTTGTTTTCGAATTAATAAAATTCGCTAGTTGTATCCGCTTCATTTCAGAATTATTCGGAAACATTCAAGAAAATATCCGCAAAACTTACCTCTTTCAAAACAATGGAAGAATAGTCGGAGCTTGTTTAGAACGCGAATCACTGGACTAATTGGTGACGTCATAAGTTAACATATTTTGTTCGCGCTCTTTTTGTTTTATATTTTGAGAGAGTTACGTACTCTAATTTTATTTCATTTTTTAAAATCATTATCAATCGCACTGATAAGATGTGCAATCAGAGACAAAGATTTTGTATCATTACAATCTTAGAGTAATTATATCTAGAGAGGAAATTCGCACTACGAAAAGCGGTCCCGACATCAATGTGTATGAGATACATTTACGTAATGATTTACGTAGAGCTTCTACCAATACACTCACATTTGAGATTTCTGTCAAAATATTTATTGACGTTGTTCATCGAAACAGTCTTATGCGTTGAATATTATATATTTTTAAATTTCATCAGTGAAACTTACAAAAAATAAATAAAATTGCGATGGTCCATTCCTGTTCTATTAAAGGGTGTATGTCCCGAAGTAATGCGAAGTAGAAAACATAGTTTTTCTTAGTAATTGATGTGCACATAACCACATTCTTGCATGTTGTCTCCCCAGCTTTTTTTGACATAGTTTTCCGTCTGATCAAACCGATTGCAAGAAATGGAAATAAATAATTCTTCAATCAAACAATCAGCAATGTTATGTGTACAAACACACCAGAGTATGTGAAAATCACTTCATGGAAAGTGACATCAATAGAAATAATCACAGATCCACGTGTTGGATGTGGTTGCGTTTTGTCTCAATGTTTTGTCATTACTAGCAATAGATCGGATCTTCAGAATAAATAAATTAATTCAACTATCAGTCAATTGTTTATTCGAGGGACAGTGCAAAAATGACTTTTGTTAAAAAATAATACAAAAAAATTCCGACAGAATCTGTTAACTTGTCTTGTATACCAAATTTCCAAGCGAATTTGAGATATTGGGGGATCGTAATTTAAATTAAACGCCATTGTTCTTAATCACAGAAAATGACAGTACAGCTATATCACTTATTTTTGTATCAAAATTTTCACAAGAAAAAAGTAAAAAAAAAATGATTGGTAACTTAATTCAAATTTTATGCGCCGAAATTTGCCCTCTTAATTAAGAGGGCAAACACATACTACCAAACATTTCGTATTTGATGTTGGGACCACATATTTTACGTAATTTTGTTCGAAATTTCCTCTCTAGTTATAATTACTCTAAGATTACAATCGAATAAAAACTATTTTTTGTTAAACATAATCCGCCTTGGATTTTCATTTAAAGTATAATACAGTCCACTGCAAATTAACTGAGACCAAAACAGAGCTGACCGTATCATTTCCATTTATTTGTTAGTTTTCGAAAAACTTTTCGATAATCAAATTCTTCGAAAAAAGTTCTCCACAGAAACTCTTTACAACTCGGACCGTAAGTTTTACGAAGAAAATTCTATGACATTTCCCAGTTCAACATTTTTCCATACGAAAAAAGTCGTTTCCACATAGGTACACTTCGTAAATGTTTTTCTTGTGCTGAATTGTCAACAGCTGTTTATTCACTATCTGGAACACAACCACTTGAAGAGTTTTTTTTACGCCGCATTATTAATAGAAATTTGAGCACGACGTGTAGTCCAATTCTGAATTCGGAAAGAAGAGAGTTTAATTTACGTTTCGGAAAGTTCAAAAACGATAAATGACACTGTAGGACAATGATGTTTAGAAATTAAGGGTAAAGTGTAATCGATCGTTCTTCTACGCCATAACGTCCTTTAGCACATTTTGCTATGACTGTCATGGAGCTTTTTTCATGTGAACCAACTTCACTATTATGACGTTTACTCTGTAATGACAAAAGTGATGCAGATGCAAATAAGCTTCAGAGAAATAGCCTTAACCTGAACTGTCAATATGACATTGCTGAAATTGACAATTATGCAGCTTTTCTAAAATATTTTGACAAGCAAGGGGGTAATCACTAGTAAATCAGTAAATCAAGTAAATCACGGTAAATCACAAAAAATTGTGAAAAATTTTTGAAAAATTTTTAATTGTCACTGGATTACATTTCGAAGTATCGTGGCCGTAAACATATAGAATAAATTTCATGAACTAATACAAATTGAAGTAAATAGATTCAAATTTAGTAGAAACTTCATTTTTGATTTACTTGATTTACTGTGATTTACTGTGATTTACCGTGATTTACCGTGATTTACTGAGCTAGTAAATCAGTGATTACCCCTCGTTGACAAGTACCCCAAGACAACTTATAACAGACTGGTCTTCGCTCTTCTTGCTCTCAACGTAACATGGTTGAAAGACAAAGCAACATTTTGACAAGTACCCGAAGGAAAGTTATAATTAACTAGTCTTCGGTTCTCTCGCTCTGATCATAACAGTCTATTGTTTACCGGTGATGAATGTAGGTATATAATGCAGCTTATTTGACGCTTGCCACGTGATGCTCAAATTCTTATTATTTAATGCTTACGGCCAGTATACAGTACTGACACATCAAGCATGAAAAATGTTTGACAGATGGTCGGTGAAAAACGCATTGCTGCAAAATTGTGACAGAAAGTGTCTGATCCATCTGTCAAATATTTTCTATGAGTTGTGTAAACCTGGTGTAAACTCTGGTCCTTCATACTTTTTTCCGCTAGCTGCTGCATAAGCCAAACATTCACGGAGTGCATTTGCTTCTACCTCCACATTTCCCTGAATAAGCGAAGAACTGTTCGTCAAAACCACTTCAAATATATGGATTAGTAGGAGCCATTTATTCGCACTGTTCGTATCTACAACTTTGATTGCATTACTACTTCGAGTGGCCTTTTTATTTCCATTTTATTGAATTCATCAATTTTCATTAAAACCTTCACTTCACCCAACATATCGTGTGCAAGTGAACAGAAACTTCTGTCAACATTGAATTCCCGGAAATGTAAATATTTTCGATCTGCGAAATGAAAACAAATTCGACATGGAAATGGAAGGCTATGTCCATTGAACAAGTAACTTCTCAATTAAGGCTCTGCTGGATATAGATTCGAAAGTCTGCACACAGACACACAAATCAACATCAATCCCGCCGGACCATTTGACCATAATTTATATTTATTGGCTACTCATATCACAATATTTACACAGGACCGCCACAAAGCCATTTGCAGAATGTCTTACCATATAAACCGTAACACCGACAACCGCCACATTCGAAATGAGAGCAATTTATTTTAATTTTTCGTTTAATGTAATATATTACGTCTCGGTGTGTGTTTGCACAGTTGTATAGATGCAGACGTGTGCCCATGGTGTGCGATATATATATTCGGGTATACATCGCCAAATGACAAATATGTGTTTATTATGCATATGATGTTTGCATTTAGAATTGTGACAGTAAAAAAATCGGGTTGGATTATTATCATAAATATAAATTGCACGATGCGGCCGAATGAAACTCAGTCAACGTCGACATATAACTCTCGAATCTCATTGAAACAAAGTCGAGGCGCTGATGTAAGAATCATTTGTTATCGAGATAAGCTATAGCTAACGTCGTCTTTTATAGCAGAATCTAATTTTTAAACGAATGAAGTACAAGATTTTTCAGTCAGCATTGCTTGATAGGCTGTAATAGCAAATGTCAATACGAAATGAGATCAGTCATTGGTAGCTAGACTATTATACACTGTAAACGGGTCATTTAAACACAGGTCATTTATACAGTGGACATTCGTATACTGGTCATTTGAATACTGGTCGCTTGAACACTGGTCATTTATAGACTGGTCATTTGTACACTGGACATTTGTACACTGGACATTTGTACACTGGACATTTGTGCACTGGACATTTGTGCACTGGACATTTGTGCACTGGTCATTTGAACACCGGTCATTTCTAAACTGTTCATTTCTAACCTTGTCATTTGTCTACTGATCATTTGTACACTGATCATGTGAACACTGGTCGCTTGAACACTGGTCATTTGAACACTTGTCATTTGTACAGTGGTCATTTGTACAGTGGTCATTTGTACACTGGTCATTTGTACACTGGTCATTTCTATACTGGTTATTTGTATGTTGGCTAATTTGTACATTGACCATTTGTACACCAAACAATGGTCTTTTAAAAACTGAACATTTGTACACTGGTCATTCTTAAATCTCAACAAACAGTAGTTAATATATCCAGATTTTAGTTGGCAATTGAGCAACACTCTTGAAAATAAAACAAAAAAGGTGCAATTAGTACGTGTGCTTCTGAACACTTCATATAGTTGAATCCTACGTCCTCCATTTGTGCAAAGGCGAAATGCAAATCTAGTACTTCAAGAGATATAAACAAAAATCGTTTAGAATGAAGAAAGTTGTACATGTCGCTCCAGTTTAATTATGAAATTGGAGGTATTCTATCCCTTCTTTTCCTTTCTCTTTTTATATTTTCGAACGACTTAAATGGAATATAATCGACACAAGTTTGGTATCACGTAGATCATATTTACAAGTCCCTTAAATAACGAGTCTAACATTATGTACGATTAACATCGCCGGTGTAATTATCATCTTTTGTTGTTAAATAATGGTGAGGTATTTCAGGTGGTTGAATATTATTCATTGATTGCCCAAGACATTTCTGTGTAGAAGGAAACGTTAAAATAATTATTTTATAATAACAACACCAGTCAACAACTAACAATAATACCATTCAGGAACAACACAACGAATATGCCAACGAAACTTTTTACTTTTATTTTATTTTTTCGTCTTGAAAATTCGTGACAAGGGTATTGAATAGAAGGAAAAAAAGTGTATTTTAAGCACGTTTGCTTACCTATTGTTATTTCTGTGTACACACCACAATCAACGATAAAATCAATTTTTCAACTTGCCTTATATAACGCAAAATGACTTGGTATTGTACTCCATAATATAGAATAGATTCTCGTTCCAATTTTCGATCCGACATGAACATATAAAAACAATAAAACAATGTGTACTGGCGGTGTATGTATAAATACGTAACGTATATATACCTGAAGCAAATACGTATATTATCTCGCCATATTTTGTTGTGTAACAGTTGAATTAATTTGCGTTTTTTTTCTCTGTCTCCATTTCAGATCGGAAGCCTAAAAGGATATTACCTTTTTCATCATAGACATATTTCAAAGAGATCTGTTAGTATTAGTGAAATTCATCACGACGCCCTCAATTCGGAACCAGAGGTAAGTGCTTTTTATAACTGAATTTTAGCTTGTTTTGGATGCAAGTATCGAAAGGGTGTTGTTTCACGCACTAAATGTGGTGACTAAGACACCATTTCCACACATGCATCGTGTTTCATCATACCAATACATATACATCAATGTTAAGCAGAGCCTACGTTCGAGAAAATTTTCATTAAAAAAAAACCGAAAACTTCATGAAAATTCGAAAAAATGAAAATTCGAAAAAATCTACGTTTTCACGAATACGAATTCAGGCACTGCTACGTGTTGACCAGAAACGATAAATTCACGCTACAGTTACGCTACAAAGTAAAGTAGCGTAACAACATTTTCAGACAAAAGATTTTCCACAGCCGTCTATTGACAGCTCGTACGAAGCCAGCCGTCATTTTTAACTTTTTTGGTCGGTTCCTACATAAGTTCAAAGCATCAACGACTGGCTCAATATTGTTATTGTTACATAAAGTCTTACGCACTAGTGTGTAAAAGTGACGCTTTTAAAAATGAGAGTCCCACTCCTGTGCATAAAATATTGTTCCCTCCTTTTGCAGCCTTCGGTCTCCTACGATCTGAAAGCGTGCTATAAAAATAATTTCCATGCAACATGGTGATGTGATCACATAACCGTTTTCGGAACCCCAAAACGTCTTACCTTATTATCACCTTATCTCTAAATAATTAGATAACCTTGATGGTGCGAAAGTAATTCATTACATGAGTCACTCGATTTGGTGCTTTTTGGGAAACAAGCTCCAATAGGTGCCTTTTCGCTAAGTGTAGAGACGTATATCCGAGCCGTAGGCGAAGTAGAAAGCTGTACTTGTCGAAAACAGTTGCTCAAAATCGCGAGAGAGAGTCTGCCAGTATCACAATAAATTACTTAGCAACATCCAAGGTATTCTGGTTTATTGCTCGCTCCATTGCAAATACTACCATAAAGGAATTTCGCGTAAAATTACAGTTTGTTCATTTCATTTTTACACAGTTTCTAAAGATTGTCGATATGTCAGAGTTTTTAATGTACCCAGTCAATTAAGTTCTTCCCAAATTGCGCAATATTTGAATTCGCGATAGAAATTTTAAATTTTGCGCCAAAAATTCATAATTTGGGAAGAACTTAATTGACTGAGTACATTTAAAACTCTGACATATCTAAAACTGTGTAAAAATGACACGAACAAACTGTAATTTAAAATATCACTTCTTGTAATGAATCATTTTCGCAGGGGGCAAACTGCATTGTAATGGTCTGCTTTCCTATCAGGCAGGTAATAAAGTGATTTTCGATGACAATATTTTTCATGTCTTGCCTTCGGATTTAGTTACAAAGTCAGTATTCACTGAAAACATTCAATAAAATCATTTTATCAATACTTCAATTGCTACCTACAGCGTGACAGACAGTGATGTTTGTAACAGCATCGTTAGGTGAGGTTGTTCCGAACACTATTGTTGAACACTATCGCTTTGTTTTGATGTTTTGAAGTAAATTTATTGCGCTCAGTGCTGCAAAATTCCTTTGCAACTCATGAGAAAGTACAATGAAATGCTCACATTCCGAACCTAGTGAGCAAAATTATTTCTTACTGAGCAATAACAATCAAAGTGATTAACGAACAAATTTTTCGTTTCTTTTCCATTTTTGAACGATTAATCACGATTATTAAAGTGTAAGAAGTTTTTACCTCATTGGAGCTACGTTTAATGTGGAATTTTTTGCGACACATGCACATCAATGAAAAAAAAAATCAATTTTTTCCCTCGAATTTGTTGTGCTTTCTTTGAAAAAAAATGCAGAGAAAGTTTTTTTTTCTTCGTAATACTTTGCTTTCGGGAAAGCTTAAGGAAACTTAATTGAAGCGAGCTGTTTATCAGAAAGTTTTAATTGAAAAATTAAAAATGCATTTAACCAATTTAAGTTGGAGCTTTAATTAATTTCTAATAGATAATTGGTCTGGCAATTTGAATATAGACAAAGTTATCTGAAATTCTTCTGTTGATGTTTTAAAATACTTACTAAGAGTTTAGGTGGTGTTTTACGAAAGGATTTTCGGTTTTTATGGCACTTTTCCTTTTTTACACTTCGCTAATGTCTTTAGTATCCTCCCTATGCGTTCCTTTACATTTTGACTTAGGGGCATGTATAATCGGCATCCGATTTTTACAGTGCTACCAGTAGATTTAAATCATTAATTAATGCATTTATTCTCATTGAGGGGGTAGAACTACACACATTACACTCTCCAGAACACATAGTTATCGATGATTTCAATCTGCTGACAGCACTGAAAAAATCTGACGTCATTTGTGAATGATCCCTTATCAATATTATTGTTTACCGATGACAGAAAATTGACAATTCCGATAAAAGCGAAGTGATTTCCTAATTTTTTACCGGTTTCGAGCACAACGTTTTTAATTACTGTCAATAGCCGTTTTTATGCACCAAACGAACACATCAATTCGTCATGACTTTTTTGAAAACAAAAACTAAATGACAGTTCCACGGGAGAAAAAGAGACGAGAAAGCAAAATTTTCTCTCCAGAATAGATCAGTGTCAAATAACTGTTCTTCTCTCAAAATAGTGTCAAATGAGTTGTCAATTTCACAAAGCTAACCTGAAACAATGACAGCTCCATATAAATTTTTGTAACATTTTGGTTAGCTTTGTGAAAATGACAGCTCATTTGACATCTCAAACGACATTGACAATGATCTATTGTCATCAGACAAAACGTCTTCTTCAAACATTTCTTCTTTCATTTTTATCGCTAGTTCTGGAGTGGATGCAGTGGATGTTACATGCTGTGATTTCCCAATCAAATGCTCTGGTTTTCCCTAATAAGGAAATAAGCCATTTTCGACCCCAGGGAATTCAAATGCATTTAAAATAAAGTTAATCACATCGCACCGCACTGATTTCGCAACGTTTTTGGCCTTTTTTGCGTCAAAAGAAACGGCTTATTGTTAAAATACGGTCAAATATGGTGGCTCTTGAGTACATTTTGCAGGGTGCCACCAAATCTTGAAAATAAAGTGTTTTGTGCGAGGGATTTGCAGATGCAGAATCATTTGGTGTTATAAGACAAATATATTTTTTGTATTTTGTATGCCATGGCGGCACAGTTGCTGGAACTGTGATGACTGTCAACATTTTCCAGGGACGCCGACTTGTGTTTGTGAGTAGTGGTGCTCATACAGCAAGCGAATCTGGGAGTAGTGGTGCTCTTTCAAGTAAAACTGGAAAGATGTAGTGGTGCTCATCATTCGAGTAGTGGTGCCCGAGCCTCGCTTGTCCTTAGAAGTCGGCGCCCCTGACATTTTCAAAAGCACCCGTCTCACCTCCCGACTGTCCGAACAAAAATTATTTCTCCTAACACAAAATCCGTGCTGAAGTTGGTCAATCAACGAATCTATTACTTCAGTTTTGTCTACTTTATTTTCCTTCATTATGTAAAACGTATCTGTTGCTATAATAAGATAATAACTTACACAAAGCCTTATTACTGTCGATAACAGATGGTTGAATTCGAATCAATTTCGAACAGAATAGAATTCGAAATCGTTTCATAGTCTTAAAGGAATCTCAAGTAATTCATGTTCTGAAACGGTAAGGGCGCTAGTGTCTCAAACGATGCATGACCCAGAATGACATCAGGAAGGTACTTTAATCGAAATAACAAAATCCAACGAAGCACACTCTTAAATCATAATTTCGAGTTCGCCAGATACAGGGACGTTCTGACTTTATCATTCATGAAATTATACTGAAAATATGTCATTCACCCACTGTTCGATCCGAATCCGAATATTGCAACGTTAAATCATCTTCTTGAGTGGGTGTGTATGTGTACCAAAAACTTTACTTCGAATAGAATCAGAAGCACTCTTCAGTTCAAAATTTATTTTCTGGTGTTCGATTACTTAACCATAACTTGGTACTACATTGTTCATGCAGAAAAACGTCTTGCTATAAAATATGTACTTACACGATGACAACATGTCGTAACCAGTGAGTGAGTTTTACATTTTATCCACACTCGGTTAACAATAGTGGAATGGGGAAGGGAAAAAAACCAAGAAGAAGACAAGTGTCGACTTCAAATTTCTTTCTGCAACAGTTGCTGGTTTCTGTTTACCTCTTCGGTAAAATTGAAATTTGAAGTAACGATTCACTGGTGTTTGGGTCCCTCGGGATGTTTAAGTCAACACTCCAATATATGTATAACAACTTGCGAATTAGAACCATATCTCATCCATCGTCGATTCATTTTGCCATCTCCGAAAATCGTTCAAATAAATGTCATGTCGATATGTTAAACTTTCCGAATCAGCTAAAATTACCATAAATTTTATCACAAAAAAAATTTATTCTCTTTTGCCGTTATATGTAATGTAAACACATTAATACGCTTTTGCTATGCAAATACACACGATTGGTAAAGTAGATAAAGTAAAAAAAAAAGAAACGAATTTTTGTCATCAATGTTACATTCACATCAAATCAGTAATACATTTAACAACATCCCCCGAGAAATTTAAAAGATTTTCCATTTCAATTTCTATTAACCACATGAACATTTTCGTTGGCTTAAATGTATTTCCATCATCAAATAAAAGCGGCAACGAGCAGTTATTTTTTTCGTCTCTCGTTTATAGTCCAGTTACATGCGTCATTCTGACGGTTTTGGTTCATTGGACGTCAGTTTCGAAACGTCAGTGTTCGAAACTTTTTTCACATTCGATACGTTAATGACAGATGCTGAAACCACTAGTGCGGGAAAACAGCCTAGCGGCTTGATTTCCACTTACAATAAAGCGAAACCACTAGTTCGTTACTAACGAAGTATTAGGATCCCACTGACTCGACGTCGCCTCGGGCTGACAATGTTCACATCTTTTGTGCAAAATATATTCTTTATTGTACATGTGACGAAAATAGCTATTTCAATCGCGTACGCCACCTAGTTTAAAGTATGAGAAGCAGTCACTTCGTTTATGTTCTTGTTTTTAAATAAACAATGGACAGTCGGAGGACTTTCCATTGCTGTAGTAAGGTCGGATAAACAATGAAAACTTCTTCGACGTTGCATTGCTGTAAGGTAAAGGAAAAAGTAGACGGGAGTATGTTCGATTCCCACTTAAGATGTTTATTGTTCTTTTTTGGTTGTTTTTTCGAAATCCTACTTACGTTCATTGAAATGTCATTGAAAGTGACGATGATGAGGTTAGATTCGCTTGCCTTCAGTTAAACTTTTACATTTGGTCCTAGGTTCATGGAAAAGACAGGAAATGAAAAATTTGTTCGACGCTCGTGGTGTTCCGCCATTGCCTGTATATCACGCACACTTGCCCTTCTATAGGGAATACGATTGTACCTTGTTCTAGACAACTACGTGTCAGAGTAATGAGTTCAAACGCTCATGTCAAACTTCGTTAGACCAAAACTTGACCGGCTTGGCTAGCCAGCCAAGCCAAAACAATAACCTTCTGTTTTCCAAACCAACCTCTCAATTTACATATCTACCATGGTGTAATAGATTTTCATTATTTTGTATATCTCTCTACTGTAAAGTCCACTTTACGGTAGAGCAAGCTATATATGTAAACTACAAGCTACTACAAGAACTGTAAAACGGTATATTGGTTCTCGATGTGGTAAACAAGGTTCCCGACTTCGTCTCCAATCGTTTACTCCATTTTGCACCGAGATACCGTTTTACACTTTTTAAATAACTATTTTACAACGCAGGCCAGGAAATAGTCATTTACATGCGTCGAAAACCGTACTTTTCATGCTTCAAGCATTATACATAACTAGGGATAAAAAAATTAAAAGTAGAATTTTCGTGTGAATTTTGATGATCCGAGGCGAAGCCGAGGTTAATAAATACACTAAAAGGAGACTTTTCAATTTTATCCCGAAATATAAAATGGATTTTACATGCTACATGCGTCGAAAACCTTACTTTTCATGTTTTAATCACTACTTTAGACGCCCTCAGCATGTAAAATCCATTACCGAGGAACGTTTTTCATAACAAAGGGTACCGAAGTTTCAGCTGAGGTGAGAAATAGTATTTTACATAACTATGGATAAAAACTAATTTTCGTGTGAATTTCGTTGTACCGAGGCGTAGCCGAGGTCATTGAACACACAAAAACAAGACTTCATTGTATCTCGATTTATGTAATGGATTTCACATGTTTTTGTTTGACCGTAGCGAAAGTGACCTATTACATACCTAGGAAAAATAAGAAAGTTGGCTTAGGTTTGAAAAGCAAGTAATAGTATTATGTTGACCTCGGGAAAAAGGGAAACAGCCCCGAAACGAAATTTCCAATCTTTCTTCCCTAGGTTAACAAGTAACTATTACAACCATAGGTTGCAACGAACTTCTTGTTGTGTAGTTCATGTGTAAAGCTACATGTGCTACAGAACTCCGGATATAAATACAACAGAAAGAACAGATGCATTCCAAAGGTAATTTTCCGATGCGCCGCCATTTCTAATTTTCATCGTAAGTGAAAAATTACTAAAATTTTGACGCCAGGGACAACCTCGCTACTAACATTCTATAGACTTTTGTGGGTTCGTTTTTATGCGTACTTACGTTCGCGCCTGGCATTCAAACTGTGTGTATACTGTAACTGTGAAAATTATTATGAATTATTATTGCTCCGATGGCATTTTTTATATCCCGTTTTTTTTTGTGTGTGACAAATTATCTATAGGTACGGTACACAAGATGGATTTATTATTTTCTGGTTTTGTACACGTAATATCGACAAGAAACACACCTGCGTTGGGAATTATCTTAAAATTAATTCGAAAGGCATTAGTGTTGCTCCCTACTCTGGGTGTAAAACATTTTTCGCTTTTTTTACGCCGTTGAGCATTGAGGGAAATCAATAGAAATTTGCTGTGATGGGGAATGAAATTTAAAAAAAAAAATCGGAGGCATGGCTGACGTCATCGTTGCCCTCGAAAAGTTATATGATCCGTGGTAGTATCGGTTCGTATTTTTCTTTGATTCAATCGAAAAAGACGAAATATATTAATCCAGACTTTCTACTCGGTGCTTGTTGTGTCCGAGACTATAGACTATCTATATTCACTGAACTAAAACATTGTTGAAACTTAACCAATTCATCATTCTTTCCAGATTCGATGGGTACAACAGCAACATGAGAAAATTCGCCGGAAACGAGATTACGCAACCGATCTAAATTATCCCACGCTGAGAAATTACGGGACTTTACGAAATGTTGCACCGCAAACGCGTGTACAATATCGAGACACCGGCGTTCATAATATATTTCCTGATCCACTTTTTAAGGAGCAATGGTACCTGGTGAGTAGAGTATGTGTTGAGTAATCTGTTTTTGTTTTTTTTTTGTTTTTTCGTTCGTTTTGGTGTCCTTATTATTTTGAGTTACCCGAAGGTAATTGTGTATTCTCTTCGGTGAAACAAAATGCTAATTTAAAGAATTTAGAAGAAAGGAGAATTTTCCGAAAATATCCTCTGTCAATAGTGCCGCTAAAACGTCGATTTTAATTGCTATGTCTTATTGTGAGTGTCTTGCTATTTCGATGAACCTTTGTGGTAGAAAGTGTGCGTATTCCAGCACAACCGAAAATGAAAATAACACCAAACGTACCGGGTTACTATTATCAAGTCTTCTACTTCATTTGCTTAACAAAGTTTCCTCTGTTTAGAACCAAATTTTTTACTTCATATGTTTAGACATTCGTTTTGTTGTTTAAGAACACGTAAACAGAGATCTTCGTTTATTTTTGTTACCGCTTTCCTGTCGATAACAAATCACAAAACGGCTTCAAAAAAGGTCAACATCCCGTAATTTTTAATGAAAGGTACCTTTGAGTACTTTGAAAGACAATTTTGTTTTATTGCCGATCTCATGCGAAAGTTGCCCACTACAAAGCAGTTTGCCCTCTGCGAAAACGAGCCATTATGCAAAGGAATATTTTCGGTTCATTTTTTACGTGAATTCCTTTCTGATAATCAAACCTTTCGCACGAGGCGTAGGACAGGCAATGAACCGTAATATATTGAATACTGAGAAAGTAATTCATTAATTCGGAAACAACATCGTATCAACCACACGCTGCTGTTTTTGATCAACTTGCTCTGATAACTGTCTTTTCAACAAGTCTACTTGTGAACATCGCTTTCGTCTCGGATTTATAATCTCTACATTTGTCAAAAAGACAATTACCGAAGCTTGTGTTGCTAAAAAAAAACTACTTGAGAGTTTTCCTCTTATCACAAAATTGCTACCCTAAGTAATGAATCACTTTCGAAGAATCAAATGTTCTACCTAGGGTTGAAAGTGGCTCATTACAGGGATAAAATTGATTTTCAGCACAAAAGTATGTAAAATCCATTACTTAACTCTGGGTAAAAATCAAAAGTCTCGTTTTAGCGTGTTTATTGACCTCGGCTTCGCCTCGGATCAACAAAACACACAAAAATAACTCTACTTTTCACCCTTTTATCCCATGTTTTGTAAAAGACTATTGAAATTCTAATCGTCATTCAGGACCAGTAGCTAAACTTTGTGTCCAATTTTCAATTTCGTAGGATGTGTGACTGATGAGATATAACTCTAGATTACAGCCCTCATTAAGGTCGACCTAGCCGTAGAAGTAATATTTTTCGTATCGGATGTTGTAAAAATATCAGTAGGAAGTGATGTGCACACCGGCTCTTAGTCTATCAAAGACATGTGTAGCCCATTTACAAATTCTTCTCGAAATTCGATCAAGTTTCTCCCGACATAACCGTAAACAATGACGTTCTAAGTTTCAATTATGTACCTTAATTCGATGTACAACATTTTCTACCACCATCCATGGTCAGACACACTATCTTCCAGTCGATCCATTTTCGTTATAGCTGTTCTGTTGTGTGTATACACACTTTACTTTACCACACAGCCACACTATAAACTTGCATGTAAAATGTAGACATTCTTCGGGTGGAAACTTTTATCTTAAATAGTTTTCCATTATATGTATACAGTCCGACCGCCCTACATTACAACAGAAAATCAAATCATTTACAACAAATTTTGTAAACTTTTTATAAGTTCAATAAAAACTTGTGTTACCAACTTTAATACTAAATAATTTTCCATTCGACTCTTCTTCATCTATATACATACTGGGGTAGTACCCGCCTTTGATCGGGATTATGTGAACGACAAAATATTTAAATATTTTTGCGCGTCAAAAATAAATTTTCCTCAAAACTGTTTTTCACTCATCAGAGAAAATTTTTCTTTCAAAAATGTGTCAAAAATATTTTCACGCGTCAAAAATTTCCAAAAATGTTTCTACGTTTAAAAACGCATCTACTACGCAAACAGGCAAAAAAAAATCGCGCGTCAAATAACGCATGAGAGTTTACTCATTATTCGATATGCCAAGTTTCAGGTCTCTAAGAGTTTCCGTTTGGGCTACTATATAGAGACAAACAAACTAATAGAGCAATTGTCATTTTGCAGGTATGTAGCCTACATTTAGGCGAAAAAATATTGGTTTCTTTGATGATTTCACTGAACTAAAATCTTTTTTTTTAAGTAATACCATTAAAGCACGCAAAAATGAGTTACTTTTAGAGGAAACATTGTTTTACGAGTCACACCTTAATTCACGTGGACATTACATAAATTTACACAATCTGCAAAGGTTCCTCCAAGTGGGTTAAGTTATGACTCACAAACCAATTTTTCCTTTAAAATTAACACATTTTTGCGTGCTGTAATAGTTATACTTTTTCAAAAAAAGTTTTGGGCTCAGAGAAACCATTAAAAAAACGAATATTTTCCCGCCTAAATGTAGGCTACAAATTTGCAAAGGGTACATTGCTCTCAAATCAGTTGCACGCGCCAAAAATAAATTTTCCACGCGTGAAGAATTTTCACACGTTACTAAACTGTTTCTGCGTTTACGAAACGCATCGACGACGCAAACAGTAAAAAAATCGCGCGTCAAATAACGCATGAAAGTGAAAAGTCGGTATGCCAAGTTTAACGTCTCTAGGACTAGGGCTTTCCGTCTGGCCTCCTAAAGAGAGACAAACAAGCAAACATTAAACTTTATATTATAGATGTGTACCGTTCCTCTCTCTATCTATTTGTGTAGCATTTAAACATGAAGTCATATTATATGGAACGGGGTGCGGGCGTGTGTACATATGACGGAGGAATTTTCAATTGGGTTTCTTTAAACTTAACGCTCCACACGCCAGTATACTTTTCGGTTGGAAATAAACAATTTCCTTCAACCGAAACGAAAACTTTAAATATTTAACTTTTCCCAACTAAAAAACAAAATATCGAAAATAAGAGGTATACCGCAGAGAATGAATATATTTAGAGTCATTAACGGAATATAAAATAGAGTATCCATGTGTGAGTGTGTACTGTGTAGTGTACAACACCCGTGCATATCAGTATATCATACATTTATATACATATATCGCATAAATAAAGCTTAATCGTTCAGAAAACGTGAGAAAAGTTCGTAACGATATTAAAAATTTTATAACGCACTTGAAGATCATAACTTATTGTGCAACATCTTGAAGTGTGCACTCAAAATGTAGAGTACATGTGCACGGTGTAATACATCTGTGTATTATCATATATGAAGGATGTGACGTGTATAATGGTGTATATCATCCATTTTTAGTGATTATATATTTTCGTATTATGCACACACACAGCATGGTGGAAAGTGTTTATTTTGTTGTGAGTTGTGATACACTGTTCGCTCTTGTCTCTCTATCATCCTCTTTATCGAAGACATTTTCCGCGAATGATGTGCTGTTCATCCGAATGTGAAGAAGAGGAAAATTGTTATTAGCTGGGAAAGATGCGAAGCGAAATGGGATTGTTACAGACTCTCGCTGAATTGTTGGAAATTCGTTTAACTTTTGGAATATTAAAAATTGGATATGAAGATAAGGGTTCAGAAGTTGCACGAAATGTACTTGCTGCTTGCGGTGCATGTCATTAGTGGTGGAGAAAGTTAAAAATCCTCTAAAAATTGATATAAATTCTTGAAAATCTAGCAGAAACGGCTTAAAATCATACTGCTTTGCCGACTTAAAAAATCCAACTTTTGTATCTAAGCTGTTGTACCTCTTCGCTTCTCTCTCTCTCTCTCATTTCTAATGGCAAATAAGGGAAACAATAGAAGTGAAGGGGAACAGATGTGAATTTTTACATGTGCCAAACAGTAGAAAATCCTTTCACCAAAAGATCCTAAGAAAATCCTCAGCAAACTGAAGAAATTCCTTGTAAATCTAAGAAAATCGATGGAAATCCTAGAAAATCCTGCAAAAATGATAATGAAAACTACTCTAAAATACTCAGAAGAAGAAGAAGAAGACTCAGAGGATTTTCTTCTGGAAAATTCTGTATCAAAGAAATGTAAGAATATCTGTGTCGAGTAGCGAAAAGGCTAGAAAATCCCCTGTCAAGCGAAAAGAAAAATCTTTAGAAGATCCTTTAGAAATATTTGAATGCAAGAAAATCCGTTCATCAGCAAATTCTCAAAATCGAAGAAAATCCTCAGAAACCAGAAAAAATCGTTGGAAATCTTCAAGACTCAAATCCGCTAAAATCGAAAATATATTCGCTATCTCACAACAGATGGCTCTAGTTTTCTATTCATTTTCTTGTTTTTAACAAAGGAAAAGGATGGCGTTACCTCCACACTATATCTAACTTGGGTAAATTCTTCTGTCGACTGTCGCTCATATTTACTGTTCATTCCATCATGTTTCCTGCATTCGTTCCAATTGCAAATGCAGCCTGTCCCATCATTCGCTCTTGTTGTTTTCCCCTCTCCCTTCTCAATGTACCATGTGTTTACTGATAGAAATGACCCTGTTCCCAGGATGCAGTCATGCAGTGTTATAGCAGAGGTTTCGTTCCATTTTCACCTTGCATGCTACTCTACTGTCAGCCGTTGAAACTTAATGCAAATAACGAAAAACACGCAACTTCAGGACCCAAGACTTTTTATTCGCTTTTAATTTGTCAGATTCATTCACTCATTTGATTTGTATTCACTTAAAATACTTCCCATTCTCGGATACAACGCTTTCTCCGACTCGACGAATTTATCTCTATCGAATGAGCCCACACTTTGCATACTCTTCTCCTCCACCGATATGTTGTCATCGGTCGCTTTCTCGGCCTGTTCTGCATCATATTTTCGATAAAGAGTAGCCCGATTGGTAGAGAAATGTGATTTCTGTGGTACGTTTCCTCGCTCTTCTTCTTTTTCGATATTTTGCAGAAGATTTTGTACAGCATCGTCAACTACTGGCACATCAGTGGTTTCTTGTTCCGAATTTGTTATCGTGGGTTGCGCATTTTCATTGTGTTCCGGATCATTTTTCGTCGTCGAACTGTGACTTACTGTAGAATCGGTGGGATTTTGTCCGTTCTTATCTGAATTTCGGTGTCGGCCAAAGATGTTAAATCTACTTCCACTTTTGCTTCTTCGATCTCCAGTCGTGTTCAATTTAGTTGTAATGTCTCCAGTGATGGTACTTGGATCAGTGTTTTCTTCATAGTTCGGTGGAATTTCCTTATTATTCACTGTTGCACTGTGACTTATTATCGAGCCAGTTTTACTGCTTTTCAATACGGTAGAGCTGGACTTTTTCTGATTTTGCCGCGACAAATTGCGGTTCGATGTAAAGCTGGATTTACTGTCTTCATGCTCACGATTTTCTTTATCAGCACGGACGTTCTTCTTATCCAAACTCTTTCGTTTCTGAATTTGCTGTTGCTTTTGTAGGGAAGTGGTGAGCATAGTTGACGAGCCAAGCTTACTGGGACCAGCAACAGCCTCTAGATTTGAATTTCTGCTTTGTTTCGATGGACTTTTCTGGTTTTTTGTCAAGGAGCTGCGGTTCGTTGTGGTGTTCAAATTTTTTCCCTTTGTCATTATGTTGCTCGTGCTGATAATTTTCTGGCTTTGCACCGATCGACTAGGATTTTTCAGAGTAATAGTTCCAGAATTATCAACGTCGTGCACACTCGCAATATTCACTTCCTTATTGACCCTTAGTAATGCATCTATCGACTGACCGCTTCTGTACTTACGGATCAATTCGATTGTTTTCAAAGCAGAAGCGGGAATTTTTGCACTTTTCGCGTTCTTACGATATCTGTTGATGCCAAAACTGTCTCTGCTGTCTTGGACCACATCATTTTTCAAGCTGCTAGAGTTGTTGCCTCTATCCAAAATTTCTTGTCGAACCGATGCAAACAGCTCAACATTATGTCCTCGCTCAAATATCTCACATTTCAGCAACTTTTTCATGTATTCGTCGACGAAATGTTTCACTCCCTTGGAGGCGATGATACTAAATCGATTCACTTCCAAGTAGGTTAAACGCGCCTGCCAACTGTAGTAATCACCGTATTCTCGAGTATCCGTTTTCGATGACGAATGCCAAGGTTCTCTGACCTCATATTCAGATGAACGTCGAGCGAGTGGTTTCATTAAGTTCAGCTTTGAAATATCGTTACCATAAGCACGTCCAATTCTAGCGAGCGGAAGAGATTCAGCCATTTTCCGTGGAGCTTTCGCTGTCAACGCATTTTTCGCTGGTGCGGCTTCGAACAACTGATTTTGCGCTGATGCTGATTCAGGAATCGTTTCCAGTAGAATGACTGACATTTTCGTCTATTTTGTGCTTTGAAATCAATTGAAAATTTTTACGAAGAATTTGGAAAACTGTTTTTGAGGCCGAAGAGTCCTAAAACTTTTATGTGACTAATCGAACAATCTACTATGATTACTTCGATTAAAAATGTTTAGTTCATGGTCAAGAGACATCACGATAATAACTCGAGTTTAGGCTGTCCTTATTTGATACATAGTTTGCATTCATTGCACACCACGTTGGAAAAGCCATTCATTTGAAAACCTTTAAAGTCAAGTATCTCCGATACTACAAGATCTTTTCGATTTTTTTTCTGTCTTGGAAATTATGGCTCATTACCGATATTTAATGGAAGAATTTTTTTAGGAGTCGGAATGGAGTCGGTTCCCCCAAAAAGTGTCTCGGAAAATTCATCAAATTTAAAACCATTTTCCTGGCCATTTCCAATCCATTTTTCATAAATGAGGTGTCATTCGAATGCCACATTCAAGTACTTCTGATTTTAGTCGGCCAGCCATGATCCATGTTCAGTAGCCTGAGATACGACCTGGGAAAGTCGTGGATGTCCCAACAAGGATTTTTTAAACGTTTTTTCTAGATCAAAAAAGCTACGCAGACTATAATTTGGGATACTAGTTCTGGTGTTTCTTGCACAGACATTTCGGCACTACTTTACATCTCCTTAATTTCTGTTCAAGGATTATGGAAAGTTCCATTTTTGGGATCTTATTAACGATTTTCCCTATGAAAATTGCAATTTACGAAAGCTTTTTCGGGTGACATAACCATTTTATTGGTTCAGTTCCTCGATGAAGTTACTTTTGTGACTGTTTCGGGAGTGACTTATCCAAAATGATGTGGAATCCTGACGTTTCTAGCACTAGCACTAGTCTTTGCTCCAGACACGAAAAATTTCTTACATTTTTGGCCATTTTTTCGGGTAACTTTTGGACTTACAAGTTTGAAGTCACCAGAGGTCAGTTCCTAAAAATAAGTGACATCTTCATGGTCCACTGTCTTTCATATCCTAGGACTTTTCTTGACATACAATATGGAAAAATAAAAAATTTTCGATACAAGAACCCGGACTATATATAGAGGTAACAGCAACAGAACCTTCGTCACCGTCTCGACAGTTGCTCGATATGTACTTATGAGGTCACAATGTTCTGGTTTTTTGCACTTAGCATCCCATTTAGACAGTTTTTAGAAATATACCTGCGCATTATAGTTCTCCAGGAGTTCATGGTGATGTGGTATTTTGGTGGTCATCTATGTGAACAGTAGTCAATTTACTGTTTCTAATTATTTGAATAGTTAAACGCAGAAAGAAGATATGTCAAATTAGTGAATTATAAGAAAATTGAAATTTCAAAGATTTAGCTCCGTTACAAATAGGCTGAGGATGTTTTAGTGTTACAATGTGACAAAAAACTTTTATTGACATCGTCAGCTTATTTTAAATGTATCTAAATAATCGAAATTTCAATTTTCTTATAATTCTCTAATGCATCGCATCTCTTTTTTGCATGTAACTACTCAAGTAACAAATCAGTTTATCATTTTATGAACAAAAAAAAAACATTAAATTCGTTTCATATTTCCATAGTCATAAATCAAACATGACAAATTTCGTAGGAATTACATTTATTGAATTCACATTTGTCTTCATATAAAAAGTTTGAATAATTTTTTTTTCGTTCTTGGTTCTTTTCGTTCCTCTGCCATACGTTCAACTCACACTTTTATCCGTCTAAACATACATTTTCCACACATAAAACGTTTTCTGTGGGGAAATATTTTTCCTTATAAACGGGAATCAACATTTTATTATATCACCTTAAGTGAATATACCGAATTCCCCGATCTCCTTTAATCTTAACTCAATGTTGGAAATGTATGGTCTCTGGTCTGGTGATTGGGACTGTGTATATGGAGATGTATGGAAATATAGGTATACACGACACGCATTACGGGGATAGCATAAGGGAATGTAAGATGCTTCCATATAAGTTTTAGCATATGAAATACATCACATTTTAAGCAGAATATTTATTTTTATATTTTCTACAAACTGTAAAAGTTTTGCGGGATACCTTTTCTTGGCTGGATCATTACACATATATCTCTGTGCTATATACTTACTGCCATTCACACATTGAATGGCTGGGCGATGCAACCCAGCATCTCAATACATACAAATGAAATACATAAATGTTTATGTCTATTTATGAGAATGTGCCAGAATGATGGGTCCTGTGTATATATGGAAAATTGACACACAACGAAGAAAAAAAAATGAAAACAACCTCCAACCCCCAACCGAAGGAGAAGCTAAAGAACTAGCTTTTTTCGTGAAATATTTTATTTTTCCATCCACACAACATATGAAAATTTATTTGTGCTCGAGGTGGATGGAAAGAAATTGTCTATTCGAAATGTTTCGCCGAAATTATGTGTGTACTTTCGGTGTACGTATATCCCATACGTATGTGGATGGCAAGCTCTGTTATGAAAATATCATAATCCATAACGATACATATTTTTGATGGTATTATGGCAGAGTGAGGGGTGAGCCTCGGTAGTTTTGAATTCATTGGAATTTTGTTTAATTTTTCGAACTGCGTTGTTTGTCAGGTTTTGATTATTTCCGCCGAAATCAAATTTCAGTTTGTTTTGGAATCAATTTAGTTAAACTAAAATTAAATTTTTGGAATTGAAATAAATTGGCAATATTGGGACTTAGTGGTAGCTTCCAAAGTCACAGATTTTTGACTGAGTGCTTTTCCTCTCGACATGTACCGTGTGGGTGATAGTGGTAGATACATTACATTACATTGGACGGTGCGAAAGTAATTCATTACATGAGTTAACCATTTGCTCAACACGCGTCGGTAGCTGTCTTCTCGATAGCGTCGAACTCATCAAAATGTTCGATTAAGAAGGGATATGTCTTTTTGATAAGTGTAGTTTATGTATATCAGAGCCAGAGACGAGGTATGCAACTAAAATTGTCGAAATTTGCAAGTGTCACACTGTTGTTGCCGAGTTAATGAATGACATAATAGCATCCAATGGATACTGGTTTATTGATTGACCAATTAGAAATCAATTCACGCAAAATGAACTCATGAACTAGATAACTTTCTCAAGGGAGAAACTGCTATGTAATGGTCAACTTTCGCATGGGGTTGGCAATACAATGATATGTAAAAGGTACATGTTTATGTGAATCAAATGCATACGGTTTTATATCGGGAATGATTTATTTCTCAACAGCATACAGAAATCCATGCTGTTTAGGTAAAACTTGCTTTTTGTAATCAAATTCTAATTTAGAGGCACCATGAGCATCACAAAACAATTTTTTTTAAAATAAACTCGGGATGGTAGACGAATATCAAAGGAACTCTCAGTTTTTCCATTTTTATTAGGCTGTGGCGTTGAGCGAGCGAATATTTATTTATTTTACAGTAACCAGGATGACATTTTTCCCTCGACCCTAGGGTCTGATGAGTGTAGGTTTATATCACAACCAGCAAGCAATGTAGAGTAACAAATAGATGTGAAAGTAGAGGTTGAGGTGGTGCCACTCGAAGAAACAAAATAGTTGTTTGTGTACCGGAACAAGGGCAGCGAATCGCTCTAGTTGTCCTATTTCCTTCCAAAGTGTGAACACAACGTTTTTCATGTCTTCGTGGTGTGATTTAACCGCTTTTTCTACGAAACACAAACATCATTTTGATACACTTTTTCACAGTTCGAGAGAGGAAATCTCTATTTTCGCCCTGTCAAGACAAGAGGGTAGAAAATATCTATTTTCTCCACTGAACTGTCATGCGAAGTGTCAACAAAACAGCATTTTCTCCTGACCCTTCAACAAATCGCATCGCTGATATCAATAATTAATTTTCACGATGTGTAGTAGTAGTGACAGTAATAGTTTTCTCTCCTCAGCTAAAACGGTAGCCTTTGTTGTGAAAAAGTTGTGTTGGAAAAAGTAGAAAATTTCCTTTTCTCTGGCGATTTGGTGAACTCGCTACGCTCAGACCACAAACCAATTTTATTGAAACGTCTGAAGTTTAAAATTTGACTCGCACATCGGCCCCTGTCATGTTAAACTCTTTTGTGCGATTTTACGAGATTGAAATCTGAATCGATTGATCGAATTGATTTCAAATTTGGTTAAAAGAAGTAGTGAGAAGTTGCACAACTTTCGAGACTCCTAACTCGTACCCTTTCACCGATTATAACATATCCAATCTATTACTTCTTTTGTTTGGCTCAGTGTTTGACAACTAATCTTGGAATCTTCTACTTCATTAGTTGTTATAAACAATACGCCCAATATCGGAGCACTGGCCCGGCCAAATCGCTTATTTTTTCGATAACAAATGACTGGCTGTATCAATTACATTAATTTTGAACGGCGGCCAGTGGCCATGTATTGTATTGTTTCGGTGAGAAAAATCTCCCACTAAAAACCCATGTTCGCAGGTCTTACAATATCTGACATGGTGTAGTCATCGTCTGAAATGTAATATGTTGCCACTATAACTCCGTTTTAATCTATATTTCATAATGTTGCCCAGCATTTCGCACTTTAGTCCGTGATCGTGTTTTTATGCGAAACCATTTTTTGTTGTTGTTGTTGTTGTTGCTCGTTGTCTTCGTCTTGTTTTTTCGTTGGTTAGGGTTTTTGTTTGTATTTTTCCCTTGTGTGTTATGGCTCTAATTTTTATGAACTTGATGTATGGCTTTTCTCCAACAATATCACTTACACATAATGGATGTGTTTATGCTATATACAGTGTGTAGGGTTATAAGATAATAATATATGACGTTAATAAAATAAATTACGATTTTTTTTCTCCCAGCGTTCGGGTACGGGATCGAAATTACGTGAGACGAGTGTATATTTCATAGCTGGTAATAAACTTTGCCAACATCAAACAATCTGCGATGTAGACGAAGACAAAGTTAATTTACTTTGAATATAATTCACTTGTCGATTGGATCATATAGAGAGTATGGAAATTGGGTTAATATAAATGGAAATTTAACGGATCGAAAGAAGTTTTTGGTGTGATTGTACACGTTTATAAATGGGACATACTTTCCACAATATTGATTGCGAATTGATGACTTGAGCATATAACTTTCTGAGAAACGATTGGTTTAACTTGCAGCTCTTTTGAATTGATTTCGTCACACTAGAGCTACAGAGATGCCTTTTCTTTGTAATTACCTTTTTTCAACTAAAATAAATGAAATGGAATTGGGCAATCAGTAGCGGAAATGTTATATTGCTTATTGGCAGCAGGTAGCTGAATCCATGGTGGTATTGTTTTCTGTCAGCGTCATATGCACAACTTCACATCAATAGAATGTCAGAGTAAAATGGGTCAATTGGTCAATTACAATAACAATCTACCGTAGCGACTAGATCATTAATTAACTAGTCGCGCTGCTTACGGTTCTGACTATATCCTTTCAATACCAAAAATTTTTACTTCGTCAGGCGTACGCTGTACGACAAAACTAACGCCATCTATGTTCTAATAGCGAAACTAGTAGGAGAGTAATATTCCGGCTCTGTCTCTACAATAGCTCTGCTCTCAACTTGCTTTTGAATCAATTTGATATTAACCGATTCAATCAGTTTTTGGTCTAAAAATCTATCAATCGGTACAGATCTGTCTCCGGTCTGGTTTCGAACTCTCGCATTAGCAGTTCAGATTGGTAGTGGTAAGCAGACATGCCAACCATTATGTCATTGAGTCTATGATTACATTATATTAGATTGCACGTTTGACGTACCCAAGACGTAAACCGACGAATGTACGGAAAGGACAGATTGAAATGTAAACTAATCTAACTAATATTTGAATCAAACGATTTGATATGTAACAATTTACGATTACTGATGAAGAAGACTACGGATGACTTCACTAATGGTAGGTTACGTATATTTGCTTGGAAATTTGATGTTTTGGCTAGTGGGAAGTTTGTAGCTCGAGACAAGGGCAAGAGCTATAATTCACTTGTCAAAGCAAAAATTTCCAAGCAAATATGGCCGCATTTACAGTACCGGGTGTTCATATTAGAAAGTGTCTTCACTCTACACAGAAGTTCTGTAACAGAACAATATCGTTCACATTGCTTTCTCGCGTCTACGCTCTATCGTTCTTTCGTGTCTCACCTGATAGACTCAAGACGAACGTGATGACTACTTAATGCGCAATTATTTCCTTCCATCAAACAAGCAGTTACAATAAACGTGTATAATCGATTCGATTTGTGTGTTCCATTTAATATAATGTGTACCGAAGCGGATAAGGAACTTCTTTGCAAATTAACACCCCTTCAGAAAGTTCGTTGTTATTGAAATAAAATGTCGATTGTTCCTTGGTATGCGAAAAGTTAATGGAAAGTCGTTCGTTTTAGTACTGGAAAAATGTGAAATGTTGGAAATGTTGGAACGTTGGTCTCAAAAAATTCTAAAAATAAATCGAAGATTTCCATAGTCATAGTCACGACCATTTAGCCGGCTATTGTGAATTCCGAACCTCACCTTTAGGGTTAGGTCTGGTGCTAGTTATGTCTCCGCCTAAAGTTAGGCTTAGATATTTGTACACAGAATTCACTGTGAATGGATGGCGTCATTCATCTCATTCTTCAGTATACGGTTCGTCGAGGGCAGCAAATACCCCAACTAGCACATTGAAGAAAAACCTATACCGAATTTGGCCTCACCGGGATATTGAACCCAACTTTTCGTGGTGGAAGGCTGAGCCAAGACATTTCAGCCATTTTTCATGAACTGTGTACTCATCTTCAAAAAATGTCTTCTTGAACTGAGCGCTAACCTTCATGCACAAAATTGGAATAAATTTGTTGTACAATTTTGTTGCGTTTCTAGTACATTTCGCCGTAAAATTACAAATGTCGCGCTCCATTTCTTTACCAACTTTGCGTAGCTGTGCCATTTCATTTGTGTTTACCAGAGTTTATTAGCAAAGAATGGAGTGCTGAAAAAGTAATTCTTGCACCTCCTACAGGCTAACGCAGGTTCCCTATTATGAATACGGATTTTGAAAATGACAGTTGAAGAGAATTGTTGGTCAAGATATTAGGACGACTGTATCTAGTGTACTGAACAGAAGGCCCTGAGTTCGATTCCCGAACAGAATAGTTTTAATTTTATGTTTTCAAATCTAATTTTTAACATGCTCGCTCATAAAAAGCTGATCTAGCTGAACTATCTCCTAAAAGATTTTTAAAATTCAGCTGACACTTGTCAAATGATCAATAATTTACTTGTGAAATTTTAAAGGCTAGACGGGCTGGGCTGTTCTTTTTTCAATGAGAAACTCTTAATTTCGTTCAAAACAAACTGTATCCCATTACGTCTTCCCAATAAATGGGCTCAATTATACCAAAAAAACCGAAAAGAAAATTTATTGAATTGGAATCCTCTTGCTCGCAACATTATTTTCGCCCACACATCATCCGGTTTAAATCTGCTGCAATATTTAACTTGTCACAGATACTATAATTTACGTTCCACCGGAACAAGTTCATGTTTTCGTGCAATTTATAATTTTACAATGTTGCCACTGGTGCAGAGTCCCGAAAAATATATTATAAATCTAATAAATGAATTATAATAAATATAATTAATCACAATAATGATCCTCCAAAAATAAACTATCCATGAAAAACGACGTAAGTATTTTCTTGCAAAATTTCTGTTTCGGGTTTTGGGTGGTCTTTTTTTTTGCTCGTCTTCTTTATCGTTCGTTCGTTCTTTCTTCTCTCTCTCTCTCTCCGTTTTTTTCTGTAAAGAATAAATTATTTTAAGTATAATAATCTGTATGGGACTACAGACATTAAATAAATATATCTATCTATCGTTGAACATCAACAACGGGGAGCGGGGGGAGTTGTTGAATTGTAGCTCTATATATTATTAGAGCATGGTGGATGGATATACCGAAAATGTTTCACCCGAAATAATACGCACGTAGATAGCAAATAAATTTCTATCAACAGAGAAATATCATAGATTCGCCTTTATACCATGTTTATGTATACGGTACTTACAACAAAAGGAAAAAATAAATAAATAACCGAAAAGAATACACAATATCATCAATAAACTGTAACATAAAAAATGAAAAATTGATTTCGATCCACCTCCACTCATGATTTCCTATTATTATTTTTTTCGTTGCTTCTTTTCTCATTTTTTTTCTTCTTCTTTTTCTTCCTCCGATAGAATGGTGGCGCCAAGGATGGTCTCGATATGAATGTGGCCCCGGCTTGGCAGAAAGGATACACAGGAAAAGGTACACCACACTAAAATGCTAAAGAGAAAAAAAAATCATTGCGGGAGTTGCGGGAAATCACTACTTTTAAAGGAAAACGTAAAAAAAACCGATTGACATAACCTCAAAAAACCTATCAAATTTCTAAATTCTGTGCATGGCAAAAGTGTTGTCAAAAGTCAAATTTTGAAGCATTAGTCCTCATTCTTTCATAGGAGCGAAGCGAGCATGGAAAATTATAACGTATGTTACAAAAATCAATTTTGCACACTGCAAGAATGTAAAGAAATCGACCAACTTCAAAATAAGTGAAAGAATCATTCTCACCAACATTTGAAAATTGTTCAAATTATTTTTAGTCTAACATCGTAAATCCAGAGAAATGATAAGTACACCTGTAGCGAGATTGAAGGATGACGGTTGGCCATAGAAGCCTCATAGGGAAGATGAGAGAGTTACATACTGATTCTTTGACATTCTCTACTATAGAAGCCAACTGTCATTCCAATGTTCCTCTCGCCACAGGCGTACCAACTTATCATTTCTCTGCATCAATCAAATGCAGCAAAGCCAAAAGAATACATGAAATTCAATTTACAGTATGATCATCTTTAAGAAAGACATTTTTCGACTTATCAGAGTTTTGAGAGTCCTCGATCTCAAGTCAATTAAATGCTTCCCAGTCTTTGATATTTTGGCGGTAAATTTGAATTCGCTAAGTGATTTTCTGATTTTGTCACAAAATATCATAAAACCTGTAAACTTTTTATTGACTGGGAACATCGATGACTTCGATGACTTTAAAAACTCTAAAAAATGTCAAACATGTTTAGAACTAAAAACCCACTGTAGACCGAAAGCATTTCACTTTTCCGTGAAAAATCTGACGTTTAGTACAACTCGTATTCGATACATTGTTGCAGAAATTCATTTTTGACCAACAGATCATTGCAGAGTCTCTTCTTGAGAAAATTTTTTCTTGAATTTTCTTGGCTTTCTCGAAATTTCTTGAAAACTTTCTAAACTCTAGACCATCAGTGCCGCCTTTTCCATATGGGCCAAATGGGCAAATGCCCGTGGCGCCCGAAGTGGAGCAGAAGAAAATGGCGCCCGAGGTCCTTAAAAAAAGTTTAGCTTTATTAAATTGACGCCTATTTTTCCAATTGCCCGATTGCGCCCAAAAGCTTAAAAAGGCAGTGACCATTGTTAATGTCATTTTGACCCAGTTACAAAAAAAGACCTTCAAAAGATTGAACAACTGTATAGAGATGTTTGAACAGAACAACTGTTGACAAGTGTTTTCAGTTGTTACACTGTAAAATTTACAGTTTCAAACCAAAAATTAAAATGATGTATTTCGCTGTAAATACTGAATATTTTGTTGTTAAAATTTACAAGCTGAGCGGTCTCCCATTGCTTCACCATGAACGACTCAAATATCGCAAAAATCTTTTGTATTTAGGAAATGACAGAGCTACTAAATGCAAAATATTTTTTTTATATTTAAGCTGATTATGGTGAAGCAATGGCACAACAAAATATTAAGCATTTACATCGAAGTATAAATTTTACAGTGTAAAACCATACAATTGTCAATAAGCGAACAGACTCATTGAGGTTATGTCAAATGAATTTTTTTCACGTTTGACTTCAAAAGTAGCGATTTTTCCCGCAACTCTCAGCCGAGAAACATAAACTAGGCTAAAAATTGTATGTATATTTCGTTTTGCCATTTGCTCTATTACAGGAATTGTTGTATCCATTCTTGATGACGGCATCCAAACAAATCATCCGGATCTGGCCCAAAATTATGTGAGTATAAAAGAAATTACATTTTTTTCCCCCGTTCCCTTCTTTCGGCTACTTCGTCTCCGCTTCTTGATCTCATATCGGAGCTGGTGGATGGTACTTTTTTCGGGATATAAATTTTTTTGTTCTCTGTAGTTTAAATGGATTGGAGAGCGCGCATAGCAAAAAAAAAAAGCGAAAAGAAAATTTATAATAATTGGGTCGTGTGGATGTTTTTTATCGATTTCGATTTATCAATATTCTGGATAGCTTACAGTTATTGCTTATTGGCGGACGCATATGGGAATTTGTTTTGCCTTTAAAGTGGTTTATTGTTTGTTTACTTCGCTTCGATAGCTTTAACTGTTCGAGATGTTCAGATCGAAAGTTGTACAGTCATCGACATTCTATTATGATGCAGTCAACATCTAATGAAGTATGAGACGTCCGGTCTCTTCAGTTTTCGGATTGAATTTTGGCTGTATGTGTGGAATGTATTCTCTCACACATGGACACACAGTACTAGGCTGAATATGTAATCTGTTACTTCTATTGATCATAGTATTTTCAACAGATCGAACAGAAAATCTATTACTTCATTGATTTTAACTCTTCCCGTTTCCATATAAAACCACACTAGCCGGACCTTATCGTATTTTTTTGTCGCCACTGTCACTACCAGATGACGAATAGATTGTGTTTGCTGTAAAAACTTATGTTTGACTTGGTAGATGTCGCCAAAATGTAGTTTTAAAGCTGAATTTACGTGGCCACATAGAACTAGTACCTTATCTCTAGTGGCACCATTCATGTTTTAAAACTAATAACACAATTAATGGCACCAGATTGCATGTACCACAGTCAATGTGATATAAAAAAAATGGCGAGGGGACACAAACATTTTACTTTTCACATAACGATTACATGTGTGTAAATATGCATGGTTTATACCTGTCATCTATCATCACTTCAACGTGACTTTGTTAATTCTATTCGACACAGAGATGATGTTTCCTCCTAGGCCAGCAATCCTTTGGGTCGGTTGTGTTTGTGATCCTAATTTGCTTCCATTATTCGTTCGACCAGACAGGTGTGTAAACTGAACGTGAATAGGATAATGGGCATACAAGCGACACAATAAACGAAATTAGAAATTTTCCATCGTAAAAAGCCGTCAACTTGTTTCTAAAATGACGGACTGTGGGATGTGGATGCTTCAAAATATTTTGACTTGTTTTGGAATGGCATTAGCTGGTGTTTTTGAAAACAAAACACTTCAGAATCAAACGGAATTCTTTCCCAGCAACGTAATAAGCCAGAAAATTCAACCGGTGGGCGTTTTCTAATTCGGAAATAAATCACATATTACACACGGATTCATTGAAAATGTGACGTCGACAGTCGTAACGGTGACTTTTCTTCGGTAATTGACGTTTCGACAATTGTACAGTTTGCATATCCGAGCCGATGGCGACACGAAACAGTTACCGATGCAAGTAGATCCTCTAAATTGTTATTTAGCTTACAGTAGCTTCGCAGTGTTACTTGATTATGCAAATGAAATGAATGAACGAAATAAACGAAACAAACGAAAGTAAGCAAGTAGCTCAAAAACGACTGTAGCGCTATGGCAATGTAGGAATGCCTATGGCAAATCATGGGGCTTCTCTCCTAAAATTTTATTCTGGATTTATACCACAGTCATAAGACCCATGCTAACATATGCTTGCTTCCTTTGGAACCACAAATGTGACAGTCCACAGGTAATAAAAAAACTGGAGAAATTTCAGAGAATGGCATGTAAAGCGATAACAGGTTCGTGGAAATCGACACCAACAGCCGCTATGGAAGCTCTACTAAATCTCCCACCACTTCACATCTTTATTAAAACTGAAGCTATTAACGCATTACATAGAATAACGGGTCAAGCGGATCACAATCTCAGAGAAACAGACCACTCCAAAGTTTGGTTCAAGACAATCAAAGATATACCGGCCTTAGGAATGCCTTCAGACAAGATTTTACCCAAGTACAAATTTGACAGGAAATTCAATGTTCATATACCACCGAGAGAAGACTGGGTGACCGGCAAACTTCCACCAACGGGTCAGGTAGTCTACACGGACGGATCACTGATAGAAAATCTGGCTGGTGCGGGTGTTTATTGTTCCAACACAGAGATTGAAGTATCCCTCTCCCTAGGGGAGTGCTCTTCGATTTTCCTAGCAGAGATTAGAGCTATCATGGAGGGCTGCCGCCTTGATTGGGAGGGAATCGCTATGGATTATACTTTATCAATATGCACTGACAGCCAAGCAGCTTTAAAGGCCCTATCGTCATTCAAAATCAGCTCGAAACTTACTTTGGAATGCTGGGAAGAGCTAAACAAAGTAGCATATAACAGACAGGCTAACTTAATCTGGGTCCCAGGTCACAGTGGGATTAGCGGTAACGAAAGAGCGGACAAACTAGCCAGGATCGGCGCTAGTAGCAGACCGATTGGGCCGGAGCCAATCATGGGGAGTCCTCACTCGGCTACTAAACAGATAGTATATAAACTGAGAGACTATGCTTTCAAGAACTATTGGCACAAACTACCTAGTTGTCGTCAAGCAAAGTGCTGCATTAGTATCAGCAAGAAAAATTCAAAATTCCTACTAAACATCAGCCGCACAAGACTGAAGATTTTCACTGGTGTTACTACAGGACACTACGGCTTTAATAAACACTTAACTACCATCGGAAAAAGAACGGATCCAGGCTGTGACTTTTGTGGATCTGACATTGACACAGCTGAATATTACCTCTGCACCTGCCCAGCTTTTATCAACAGCAGGCGAACACACTTGGGCGGATACACTGTCAGGTATGACCTGATAAGAAATTTGCATCCTAGGGACATCCTGAACTATATCTCTAGTACAGGTAGATTCCAATAAAATAAGATAAAGCGTTTCAAGCTAGCACAATGGGCCCACCGGAGGCCCCCGTGCGTGTTTCCTACTAAGGTAGAAACGGCTAACCATTAAAAAAAAAAAAAACTCAAAAAGGACCCGATTGGGTTTGAAATACGTAGAAGCATCAAATGAATTCGTGTTTATTGCAGATCCAATGCGAAAGTTGATAATCACAAAGAATCCACGTAAAATGTTATAAAATATTCCTTTATGTAATGGTCAACTTTCGCATGGGGTAAGCAATAATATCAGTTATTGTGGTTTCTGTATTTGTTGAAGAGTTTACGTGCCGTGTGAATCAATAATAATTCTTTACGTTACACTCAAGTGACAAGAGAATATTTTAGTATCAAGCAAAAAGGGTTTGAAATTTCTCATATTTCTGCTCGATTTACTGTCGCTCCATTAGTATTTACATTGCGTTTGCTTGACATATCATTGTTGTAATGGCTGTATTGTAAGATGTTATGCGGGGAGTGGCAGTAAATATGAAAATTTGTTTGCCGTCGATTTTCGTACGTTGAAATACTCGCAAATTTTACATGAAAAGAACTTTTTATAGCGGGTGTAACCGCATGTAATGGCAAAAAGGCATTTTTGGCTTCGTTTTTTTCGTTGATAGTAAAAAACGAACGAAAAGATCATAAACGCTACATGCCTGTCCCGAAAATGGAATTATTTTTTTTTTCATTATCTATCACTGTCTGTCGCACATATTACAGATTAATTTTCTCCCGACAAATATCTTCATCACCATTTTTCACCACATAAAAAGTCAATTTATTTTAAAAACATTTATTACACATCCCTTAGATGATTTTTCTCGTTCATCCAACCACAAAACAAACAAATTTTCGAAATCAAGTACTACAGGAGGGTGACATATTTTTCTTCATTTTTTTTTTCTTTATTTTTATTTTATTTCATTTTTTTTTATCTCGTGCCTTCGTTTCTCCTTTGTGGATAATAATTTTCACTGCTTGGAAATGTGGCAAAAATTTTTTTTTTTTTCGTAAACAAACAGTCGAAGAGAAGGGAAAAACAAAGAAAAAAAAAGACGCAGAAGAAGAAGAAGAAGAAAGTTTTAATGGCGTAAGGGGTGATAAATTATACAACAAAATCTTAAAAGGAAGTTAGATGTACACATTCCTATATAAAGCGCAAACACCGACAGATAAGCAAATTATTTTTTATGAATGGAAAACAAGATATTATTCAATTTTCATTGCTTAATTAGTTTAGCTGGGGCGTTGAAAGGTAATGGTATAGACGTTTTTCGTTTTGGTGTTGTGTGTTCTCTCTGGCATAATCTTAACATGAAATCGTTGTGGGGTTTCGTCGGTTATGTGTACCTAATAATTTCGGGTTTTTTTTTATCTTCGTCTTCTTCTTCGCTCTTCTATCTCCAACAAGATCAAAGGAAAATTAAATTGAAATATAAATTTTGTGGATGAAAATTTCTATGGGAGAAAAAAAATCTTCGTGGAAATTCTCTTAGATCTAACATTGCGAACGTGTTTCTATTGAATATTCACAAGATTTTTTTCTTCTTCCCTCGGTCTGTCTGTTATGCTTGATGTAACATTATTGTAAATATAATTTGAATTCAAGTTCATGGAGTGTATAGAGAGAAAGAGAGCCGCCCTTTTTAAAACCGTCTGAACGTCATTGACGAACGGGATTGTATAGAAAATGGAATATTTCTTAGCCTCTTTATGTGTTGATGATGGCTTTTATCAATACATATTGGCCCATATAAATACGAATCAATAGCAGGATTAATGACTCAAATCCAATTATAAAGAGCGATACACTTTCGCCGCTCTTTTTCGTTTCGTTTCTTTATGTATGGAAGTCTAATGTATTGCCTTGTGAACAACACTCACTACGTTTGGCCTTCGATTCTATATCAAAACGAGAACTTTTGTTGGTGGCATTCATAGTCCGGATTTATATGGAGAGATATGTTGACTCAGACTCAGTGTTTCTACTTATTTGTTGGTTGGTTTGTTTGTTTAGAGGTCTCACTAACAGTCTGTTACAGAGAGAAAAAAATCGAAAAACGGCAGCCAGGTCTCTGACTTTCCAAGACGTTCCCTGCCTTTTTTTGAGTCCACTGACTTTTCGGATAGATTCGGGATTTTCCGGATATCGCCCAATTCACATGACTTCAAGATTTTTCGTGACTTTAGTTTAGTGACTTTTCGCGACTTTCTGTGAGTTTCAAGGACTTTTCATGATTTTCTGGACTTTTTTCGGCAAGCCACGACATTCCGGCGCTGTTTCCCTAGTGTCTTTTACTGTCCAATGGCAAGTTCAGTCCGGACCACCGGCCTAACATGTCTTCTAAACCACGCCTCTGTGACACTGTAACTGAAATCTAGTACGTTATGGCTTATCCCCTCTGTTATGTAGACGATGTTCCACTTATACGTAATTGGTGGTAGGGTAAACATTCAGGTTGTAGCATGTCACCGTGACAGTGAACAGAAACCCTCGGGGACTTTTTTCGGGAAAACGTTTTCCTAAATTCCAACAACATTTTTTGGAAAAATTCAAAAAAAAAAAATCTTCTAAAAAAAGGCACCGGAAACTCTCCAAGTTCTTAATTCCAGTTACGAAAAAGTGGAGTCAGGAAAACTTCAATCTCAGAAGTTTCTTAAGACCTTAATTACAACATAGCTAACGCCGACCCATACGAAACACCTATTCGTATCAAAAGCCTTTAATGTGAAACTCTTCATTTCTCTTACTTCATTTTCTTCTCTGCTGAAAAACTATTCTTCCTTTAAAATCAGTTACATTATCCACTCTTTGCCTTGTTATCATATACAACTAAATTGCCGGAGGCAATATAGACAGCCGCGTACGAAGTCAAATTTCAAAAATTCCTATTTAAACAGCTATATACCGCTATATTTAACTATATTTCACTATAAATAAACATTTCACAGATGAATATGCTATTATATAGCTCTATATGCCTGTATATAGCTCAATATAGCTGTATATAGGTATATATAGATGTCCATATATGGAATCCCTGAAACCCCACACACATAACAAATTATTTCCATGTTAACAGAAACTCTCTAAGTATCATTTTTCCCAAGATATTTCTATTTTACTAAAATCCAATATGGCCGCCGGCAGCCATTTTGTTAGGAGACCGGAAATAGTACCGACGCTTTACATTCGTTAATACCTTTCAAACAAAAAAAAATTCATGAAATTCGGTCAAAATTTACTCGAGATATTCTCAAAATACACCACGTTCACTGTACTTCCGAGTAGCCAGATAAGAGCTCACTCCAAGAGACGTAGCTCACGCTCCGGAGAACATAATTTCATAAAAATTGTTTTCCCTGATTGGTACGGTCAATACCTATCTAATAAAGCTAAAACAGACGAAATATGTTCAAATTTGGCCGACCTACAAGCAAAAACTGCTTCCCGCCCTGTGCCTGTTTCACACCAAGGGGTCTAACTCACGAGTCGGACATCCGATTTCCATTAACTTTTTTTTTGTCGATCGGTATTGTAAATACCTTTTATTTGACGTATCACTTACAAGTTTAACGTTTAAATGTCCGGAGATATCTTCGAAAAACCGTAAAGCACTTATTGGGCCACAGCTAGGGAGGGGTCGATCCAAAATCACTCATCTTCGAACTTAGCCTGTCTTTTGACATTACCAAACGGGAAAAAAAAGAATTTTCAAAATCGGATGCGTTTTACTCAAGTTATCGTGCAGACAGACAGACGGACAGACGGACATTTTTTTTTTTCGCGGATTTGACATCTCTAGACAACCACAATAGGTTTCCCCTTACTCAGGGAGTCCAATTCGACGTGTTACAAACGTATGCGTAAACCTATAAGACCCCAGTACTTCGTACGGGTCTAAACATAATCCTAGCCTCAATAGAGTTACAAGAAACTAGGATAGCTAGAAGATTCGAACTTACGTCCAAATAGAAGAACATTTGACCACCTTTTCGATCTGAGAGAGACTGGAGCTGGCCTTTCGACGTTTTGCATTAAGTCTGGTGTCCCCTTTAAAATGTTCTCTGTGAGAGAGCACGAAGCTTTCTTACGACGAAAATTTTTAAGTAAAAATCAAGCCTCAATATGCAGTTCAGAAATTCCATTTTTCATGAGGCCATCTCGACAGTGGTACTGATACAGAATGCTCTGAGAACACTATACCATTTTGCTCACGAACAAGTTTAGTGAATTTTAATTGAAATAAAAAAATTTTCCGACATGTTTGAAAAAGTAACATGCAACCCTGTAACTGACCCGACCTAATTAAATTTCGTAAAATCATTTGCAGCATCAAACTGTTATTCAATTTTCTCTCCCATTGGTAAAATTACAATTTTACAGAAAAAAAATGATATTTCAATTGCCTCAAATGAATTTAATAAAAAATACTTTTCATAATTCCACATTTTTCGATAAGCTTTGCTGGTACTTACAATAATTAATTTGTATAATAATTAGAAACAACGAGAATCGTAATTATACATCAATTGTTCTGGTCCGATTGTATTCAGTGATTTTATTTTCAACTGCAACAATTTGCTAATTTGAAAATATAATCTGTGGAAAAGCTCCTAAATGAACTGTTTCCACTATTCGAATAAATGTTACAGCAATTATTGGTTGTTATTGTTCTCAACCCCACAGCAGCTGCAAATTAATAAACCAGCAACCCAATTTTAAAATATAGAAAAAAAACCAGCAAATTTTTTCAATATTTTCACTCTTAATAATTCTCATTTGGTGAGCGTAATATTGCCGCGTTTTATATCATTAAATTTCATGGGGAAATATTTTTTTAGTGGATCATTAATTTTATTGCATTTATGGGGCCTTTTATTTCGCCTTCTTTAGTGTCGATGATGAAAATTTAGCACAAATTAGAACGGTTTTTTCTTGGAAGAAAGTTTCCCTTCTCTTTTTTCTCAGTTTTTTTTTTATTTGCTGCAAATTCTATTCAGAAAAAAGGGAATATCGAAACAGAAGACAATACAATAAAACAAAAAAAAAGTTAAATTGGTTGTGATTCAATGAATTGAAAATGTGAAATGATGCCGATTATAAATTCAATTGTTTCAGGGGGGTCGTATCTTTTACATTCACATTAACATGAACCATTGGAGTGGGGCGAGCTTTCCAAATAGAATTATGAACTTATGACCTTAAGAACTGTGTGAGTGTCATTTGCACACCTAGGAGCGAAATCAGTTAATTTCGGCTCTCATTTGAACTTCTTAGTCTCTCACCGAAGGAAAAACAAACTTTCTCAGAGCTTGGCTTAGAAAATTTATTAGACAGCTGGGGAAAGCTTCTTCTGATGAGTTTGCAACCGTCACCTCCCTTTCGGACGACAACGCTTCAAACTAGGCAAAAAAAAATCACTCGTCGGTTACTTAAAGATATATTCATGTGGTGACGTGCCTGAAATGAATTCGCATCGGTTACTCAACAGATTTAACTTTCCTGGGTCAGAGGACAAAATTGTTGTTTGAACCGACGTACTTAAAGAAACCAAAGGTCAAGCAGCTGTGTCGCCATAATATTATGTTTGTCTTGTTGCACATGCAACAAGGTTTCAAGGTTCGCACAAAAGTTGTACCTTATGACCCAAAAAAGTAGAATTAGTTGAAAATGTGCAAAAATTAGATTCGTTTCAGACACAGGTCGTGTAGGGGGGATTAAATCTTCTACTTCATTAAGCATCACAGATTGGTCGAATGAAAAATCTTTTATTTCATTAGTGTTAACATTCACTTTGCTGTATAAGACAGTAAACTCGTAACAGATGTCTGCCCGTTACGAAAAGTATCTCATTTGTTTTAGTGTGATGGAACCTATCATACCTTCCAATTTATAGATTCACTTCACATGCAGGGTCTATTTTAGAGAATTATATTTCTTAAAATATTTTAAAAATTCATAAAAATTGCGAATATTTCGGAATTGTGTCCGAATATAGAATATTTCGGAATTGTTTCAGAATAATTCGGAAATGTTTTAGAATAACTTGGAAGTGTTTCCGAATAATTTGGAAGTGATACTGAATAAATCGGAGCTATTTCCGAATAAAGCGGAACTGTTTCCAAATAAATCGGAGCTGTTTCCGAATAAATCGGAGCTGTTTCCGAATAAATCGAAATTGTTTCCAAATCGGAACTGTTTCCGAATAATTCGGAAGTGTTTCTGAATAATTCGGAAGTGTTTCCGAATAATTCGGAAGTGTTTCCGAATAATTCGGAAGTGTTTCCGAATAATTCGGAAGTGTTTCCGAATAATTCGGAAGTGTTTCCGAATAATTCGGAAGTGTTTCCGAATAATTCGGAAGTGTTTCCGAATAATTTGGAAGTGTTTCCGAATAATTCGGAAGTGTTTCCGAATAATTCGGAAGTGTTTCCGAATAAACCAGAAGTGTTTCCGAATAAACCGGAAGTGTTTCCGAATAAACCGGAAGTGATTCCTAATATGTCCGAATTATTTCCGAATAATTCGGAATTGTTTCCGAATAAATCTAAAGTATTTCCGAATAAATCTTAAATGTTTCGTAATAAATCAGAGTTTTTTCAGAATAATTCGGAGTTGTTTCGGAACTGTTGATGTGATATCAATATTACCATTCGTTCGTCGATACATTCGTTCGTCGAATTATTGTACACCGAATGCAGTTTTAATTCGTTTGGCATGTTATTCCACCAATACCTGACATCAAATACATTCAATATACTAAAACGTAGCTTTTGATAATTCCCGACGACCAAGTGTGTGACAAACGAACACACAAACACAGTTGTTCATTTGACCTCTGCCGCCTTTGAAAAATATTTCCTTTTCAAAACGGCAAAAAGAGATTGCATCCAAAGTACACACACAAACCAAACACACAAATATATCTTTCGCATAATAAACTGGATACAGAATACACATTATTTCTGGTACGTTTGCATTCCATTCCTTTGAAATTTAATCCACAGTAAAAGGCAGCAAACATAAGTATATGTGCTGCCATATCGCCACAAAATGCAAACCAGATGCATATACATTTGTGTATAGGAGTACAGGATGGGATGCAGTTTTCTGCACACACCATATCATGTACATTGAAATAACAAAAATTATTCTGTCAACAAAGGAAAAGCTGTTTGTTTTTCGATAATATTTTTCAGGATAAATATAAAACCATTGCTACCCCCGGTATCCAATTTTTTTATTATTTTTTTTTTCCTCTGTTCATATGTCGGCATTGTGTATATCAAATTTACGCCTTTAACGATGTCAAGCTTAAAGTATATAAATAAATTGGATGTACGCTGAAGAATTTATTGCAGCTCTTCTATACGCTCCTCATATATCTTATGCCAAAGCTTTATAAGCATAAACCATCGTTATGCCTGTTGTGTATGGGATGTGTGTGTTTGTGTGTATTTAGTAAATATATGGCGCTCAAAGATATTGCATTACTCCACACTTTAGAGATCCATTATAATGACAGCAAACACAATCAATAAATATCTGGAGAACTTTTTAGAGATGGGATGTAATGGGAAAAACGGAGCTTTTGTTGTCTATAGAAATGTTTGGAGCAGAAATATTGCGAAATTTATTGTGTATATGAAATGAAATAAAGCTGTTGGTGCTGCTGCTTGTGTTGTTGCTCTTTTTGTTGTTGTTGTTGTTCCATGTCCTCCTCCGTCGTCTTCTTGGTTTTTACTTTTTGCTTTAACATTTTTGATGGGTTTATTCATTGCAGAGGAGAAAGAAGAGAGAGCGAGTGGTGCACAACAACAACAAAAAAAAAACCTTTCAAAATTGTGACAGAAAGCTATTAACTCCACGGCGGGTATGGGGGGACTTAATTAACGACAGTAAAATCGCACAGTCAGTATATATTATATGGGACACAAAAGCTGTCTTATAAGCTTCATTTCATGGTTTCGTATTTTATTAAGTTAAGTTGTAAAACTTTACTGTGCTCATCAATGCATTTTGTGTTGTCTTCCTTTTAACACGATCCTTGAACCCATGTGACACTGTGACGTCTATGTGACTGACATTACGCAGCACTTTGTCTCATTTACATTTTTTAGAAATTAGCGGAAAGAAGTTTAATTCGTCTAACGAAATCGCTTTGTTTCCAAATTCCAAATGTTCTCTGGCAAATGGGGTTGGATGGGTTGTTACTACAAGATTGACATTTTACATTGACAGTAAAGTCTGGAAATATGTTCAATGTTTTCCAAGCCTAATTTTTGCGATCCAAAGAAAATTAACCAAATCTGAGAAGGCACGGTGTGCCTGAAATGAATTTTATTGGAAAAAATTTCTCTGGCTTTATGTGTCATAAGAAACAACTTTTGTTCGAGGGAGGCGCGACGGTAGATATTGAAAAAGATGGCGGATTTTAGTGGATTTTCCTACATTTTGCCTTGGTGCCACTAAATCTTGAAAATAATTTTTTTTTTACGTGGCAGCACTATTGCCGGGTTTTGGATGAACATTACATCAAGTTGACATTTTTGCCAGTTTTGACGAGAATGACAATTCTTTTACTTACTTTGACTTGGTGGCAGCCAGCAAAATTTTCATAACCCAAAAACCGCCATCTGCGTCAATATTTTCAAAAAGGCCTCGTTGCGCCTCCTTAATATTTGAACAAATGTTTTTTTCTTGTTAAAAAAAGCCTGCTGGGAAGTCTCATGTGCAAGATATATTCCAATTAAATTCATTTCAAACGCACTGTTAAAGTAGATTTGAGAAAGGGCCTAAAGGTAGGCAATAATTGACAGAGGTCGTGAAGAACAGTACAAATATCCTGCATTAGTTTGGCTTGAAATACTTCCCAGCTCTTCATTCGTGTCTGTTAGTTTGCGCCCATAACCTGAATAAATTCTTACTAGACAAACAAAATCATGAATTCACAACGCTCCTTATGCGACATTAACTTTAAAAAAAATTGAACTCAGAAAAGAACCCCATATGTGAATAGTGTCACACCCGTGGAAAAGACGGAGAGATAACTTTCGAAGTAGCTTATTGTTTGCCTTTGTTTTTCTTTCCATTTATCAGACGAGGAGAAAAAGACGAATATCAATTTTATGACTCTGTTTTGAAATGCCAAACAATTCTGCATCTCCAAACCACATGCACAAAACACTTTATTTTCAAGATTTGGGCGACCCTGCAAAATGTACGAAAACTACACAAAAAACCGCCATCTTCGTCAATATTTTCAAAGGGGCCTCCTACTGTTCAAACAAAAGTTTTGTCAAAAAAGCCAAATCCGCTGGGATTGACATTCTACATGTGAGATGGAGAAAGACTCCAATTAAATTCATTTCAGGCTCACTGTGAAAGAGGATTTGTGAAAGTGTAGGTAGGGAATAATTGACGTCTAGAACTTAGAACAATAGAAATCTCCTACATTAGTTTGGCTTAAAATACTTCCCAGTTCTTTAATTGGGTCTGTTATTCTGCGCCCATAACCTGAATAGGTTCTTGCCAGACCATCAAATCATGAATCCACAACGATCTTTATGCGACATTCATTTTTAAAAATTGAACTCAGAAAAGACGAAGTAGCTTATCGTTTGCCTTTGTTTTTCTTTCTATTTATCAGACGAGAAGACAAATATCAATTTTATGACTCTCGTTGACATAATAATAAAAATCTGAATAATTTCCTAATCATAATCTCTCAATGAGAAGGTATACAGTCATACCACAGCCACAAGATGATAAACACACATACACACAATTTGATTTGCATTTTTATGTTCTTAACGCTGTTACGTGTTCTAATAATGTACGTAGAATACATAAACATAATAACCTTCGCTCCTTCTTTGTCTCTCTCCATTATTATACATGTCGTTACACATGCCCAACATCACGATTTCATCATCATCATTACATAATATTAATATGATTAACTTATAACTCCAACCCTCCGTCATATATATCATCGTACCATCAAAAAAAAAAAAAACACCGAGCCGTTGCTCAATGTACTACATGCAAAACACTGATTACGAAATATATAAAATCTTTGCTTCCATCAAAAAAATATGGTTCCAACTTCCCAAGCACACCATAAAAAAGGGCAAAAATATTATACCGAAAAGTAGTGAGTACCTGTTGAAAATGTTCTCTCGTTTTGCCATTATAACAAGAAAAAAAAAATTCTCGTGTTGCCCTTCATCTACTATTTCAACCAAAACACAGCCGACAAGTAAATCACGACCTTTGTACCCTCGTACATTTATATATACCGAATATACACATCAGGAAAGTACCATCTCACATCTCCCATAATTTATACGATGTGTTCGTACACAGCTGATTATATATACGTATATACGTTAGTACACCAAAAAAATGTAATATACCTATGGCGGAGTGGAGGAGCAACGAGAGGTAGAGGAAAAAAAGACTCCGCTCTCGTGATATTACCGAAAAAATAATGATAAAGCAGTTTTTTTTTTAAACAGAAAAAGCTTTATAAGCTATTATTCAAGTTGGATGCGAAAGATGGCTTGGTTGAAGACGAGTAAAGAGCAGCAGCGAAAAAAAACCATCTTCCCTTTTATCTGCTATCCTTCCTTCGAGTGACAGTATAAGGGTGGAACGAAGAATAACTAATGAGATATAACATTATACGTGTACCAATGTTTCGTTATGTGTGCCACGAATTGTTCGTTATACTCTCGATGTTAAAGTATCTATATACGGCAACGGGAAGTCTATAGCACCATAACGGTAATGTATGTACGAAAACATCGAATGAGAATCGAATTATATGTTCACTTTACCTTGCGTGCCAATTTTGTGTTGTATTTCTCTTCCCTGTGTTGCTACAACGAATACAATAAATCGAAACAGTCCCGAGAATATTCATCCACCACATTGAATTCGCGGAGACCAATCTTCGCTTTCTTCACACTTCCCGGACAAGCGGAACAATCCTCTTCTTTCGGTGTTTAGTACACACACACTTTCCCTTATAATTCGGCTGATTTATTTATGAAGTGGACTTACATGCATGAACGGAATTCTCGCATAACATAGAACTCGATAGAGTCAGATTCAATTAAGCAGGTGAGCTGGTGGTGAAGAGAAACGGATTGGTTGGAGTTTTGTTGATTGTAGATTTCCATGCCGGTTTCGTTTCGTTTTAATTCTAATGGATTGGGTGAATGTCCATTAGACTTAACAGACCGTAACACTTTGTGGCCGTTTGTTGGGTGAATCATGGTAATGTAGAAAAGGATAATGGAATGTCCTCCACGCAGAGTAAAATGTCCGTTAAATGTTTAGTAAGATAAAAGAGGGAATGAAAAATTCGAAAAGACTATTTGGATATTCTGACATGCGTTTCGTCTCTATAATGATACTTTGGTTATTCGCACCTAGAGTTTGCCCCCCCCCACTTGTGCGTTTGTGGTTATCACAAAATTGTTATCTCATCCAATGTACATTTACCATTACAGTAAAGTGTGCTGACACTGCATATCATCCACAAAAAATGTATGGGTTAAGTACTAGATTTTGTAAATGACGAGCACAATGTGCACGTTTTCTTAGTAAATGTTGAATCAAGTACTTCAAAGTCTATGAAACAAATGTAAATTGAGTAATTAAATGCAGAAACGGGACGTGTGATATTAGGGAATTATAAGAAAAATGAAATTTCATTATTTTGGTTCCGTTTCAAATAGACTGATGATGTAATTAACAGTTTTTTTGACAGTTTTAAACAATGAAAAAAAACCATCGTCATCGTAAGCCTAGTCGAAACGTAGCTAAAAGAATTAAATTTCATTTTTCTTATAATTCCCTAAAGTGACACGACTCGCTTTTGTATGTTTCGAACTTGTGGAACTAAGTTAAAATGAGGAACTTTTCTAACGTAGTTTTCCCAGGTGTTGGTTGGCTCCCCTTTTTTAACAGTTTTTGGTTAAACGAACACTATCTTTCAATTTCAATTTTAAGTCCTCAAAAGAATATGTTGGATCTAACCTCACATTTCATCATCCAATCCGTGTGAATAATTCCCTGTTCTCTTTGAAACGTTTTCCAGTTGCCGACAAAGTTTGAGCTTAAAATAATAACAAAAAATAATCGATTTTATTTCTATCATTCAGGATCCGGGCGCATCGTATGACATTAATGGCAACGACTCTGATCCCATGCCTCAGGACAACGGCGACAACAAACACGGTACAAGGTGTGCCGGAGAGGTGGCTGCTGTCGCATTTAATAACTACTGTGGCGTTGGTGTAGCTTACAATGCAAGCATCGGGGGTGAGTGGAAAACTATTGTATTATATTGAGTAACGGGATACGGTTTAGAGCTTTCACAACCGCAAAATTGCATTTAAAATGGCAAAATTGATATAATACGTATGTATCCATTGGAATGCATTGGAGGTACATAAGTAAAGTAACCAGCCCGACATTTATACATAAAACGGACTTTTGTATGTGCAAAGTATATTGAGATGGATAAAGTGTATATATGTGATGTGGTGGGTGGTGATAAGAGAAAAATTCATTTTATAGAACTATAGACACAATAACTGGAATATAATGAACAATGAATTTATGTGCCATTCATAATGGTTCGTAGGGAATTTTAATTTAATCTCGTTTTCAGTACATTTTTTACCACTATTTTCCCCATTGTGATCACAGCTAACAAGCGGTGTGGTTTCGTTTATTATATATATTTGTGTCCACTCATCGCTCCGACTAACAGAGACGAGAGAAAAAAAATTTAATTTCACCCGAAATGGTGGTAGCAGATTTTTTCTTCTTTTATTCAATTTCGTAATAAAACAGCTTTTTTCGTGTGTGTGTGGTGCTTTCAAATTTTAAAATGAAAATGTCAGAGACGTCGTTTTATCGTTTGTCAGCTCAGCGCTTATATGAACGTACAATAGTTTACCTTACGATGAAATGCGCACCGAAATAAAATGCAGTACGTGCTGGGCTTATTATGCAATGATATGGTCAACATTCGCATGGAGTAGGCAATAAAGTCTTTTTCGTTGAAATTTTCACTCCTAGAGTAAGTCTGACTCCGAAAAATGTCAGGCACTTAGGCTGCAGTTGTATATAGGCCTTCGACACCTAAAACGGTAGTTACATTGAACGAGATGCGAATATGAGCCGCGCAACAAATCCTTATATCTAGATTTAGCACCTGTTGTTTGCTATGAATAAATTGTAGATTTTTTGACTCAATTCCCATCTTGGCAAGGAATCGTATTCACCCTATTCTTCATTTTTTTTAAATGCTGCTATTCACAGGGTGTCCAGCCCGTGATACAATGCAATTTCATAACTCCTCAAAAGCTTTAAACAATTATTTTGGCCCACATATCATCAGGCCATGAAGACAGTGGTGCTGGTAAGGAAACAAATAACTGGTCATAGTTTGTTGCATGTACGAGTCTAGCGAATTATAAGCGAAATGAAAGTAAACTTTGATTCCATCGCTAGCTTCATGTGACTGCATACATGCTACTAATCTTGTTGCGTTCCAATATTATTTCTCAGTAACGACACTGGGTTATGTTAGCAAAATTCGGATTGCGTTTTTCAACCACCTCGTTAAAAACAATCGACAAAAAATCAGAGGTCGTTTGTAGTCGACGTTATTGGTTTCCCTTTGTATTTGTCGGAGTCCTTTATATTCAAACATAAATCTCTAAGCAAGTCAACTTCAGGCTCAATCCGACTGGTATGGTTAACTGACATTGATCTGATTGGATACGTATTGCTACTGGAGTATTGAAATGCGTAATGTAAGGCTAGTGATATGAACCAATGAACATTTTATTGGCTGGTCCGAAGTACACGTTATCCCCCAGTACCAGTTAACAGTTAAAAGTCGAGGGAAATGTTATTTCGAGGTCAAATTGCTGGATTTCCGATTTTTGTTTGAAGATCCTTAAATTTTTACCGAACAATTCAGTGTTGCCAGACAAGGTTACTCAAAAAGTATTTGAGGAAGTTAATTTTATGATCTCTCCTGCTCAATTAAAGTGGTATTTAAGGTTCGGTCATACATTTGACACCTCTGAAATGAATACTTATGGAGTTTTCATCGATAGTGAACATTTATGGCAGCACTGAATTGTGGATGTCCTTTTGTGACGCAAATTCTGCTGTTGTAACGAATGTTGAACAGAACCGTCTTATCACAGTTATTCTTTTTCTCAGTGTAAAACAGCGACTTTGTGATGTCAGTACACAGATGTAGCGCTGTACATGGAACGTAAGCTAAACAGAGGTTTTTCGATGGTCGCAGACGAATCTCCACTGTGTGTTATGTAATGTGTGTTCAAAAAAACCCATTGGTCCTTTTGTTTGTGCGGATACTATTGTTCCTCTAATGGTATTGTTTGCTTTTCCAGTTTTCTCCGTACGAGAGTATGACGTTTTTATTTTCCATTCTTTATTTTATTTAATCTTTACCTCAACATCTTTCTTGCTCATTTCGTTGGTAAAACGTGTATTGTCTGCCATGCATCGTATGCGGATCAAAGGGGGTTGGCATAGTTTTTTTGTTTGTTTGTTTTTTGCTTCTCTCCACATTTTATTATTGTGAATTTGTGTGTTCCTTTGTCGAGATTAGTGAAAATGACAAATGTTCCCGGGAAATGTGTGTGAGCGAAAATGTATTATTTCGGCGAACATATTCTCTGTGTGTTTGTTGTGCGGATTGTACAAAAGGATGTGATTGTAGAGATGGATTTCCCATTGTTATAAAGCCGTCACACATTATATTTGCGAATGGATATATCAATTCTTCAGATCTGATAAAGGATTATTCTGATTTTGTGAGTGATGGACGTGATATGTGTGTGTGGGTGTTGTATCCATCAAATCTGCTCGAAATTCGATGTTCGTAAATTTATCAACTTATGAAATGGAGACTTGATGGAAACGGTGAATAGATAGAATGTATTCTCCACACAACCAGACCATTCAATGCAATAATTTAATCCGTCTACGGGTGCTTTGTAATGGAACACTTTTGTTTGTTTTTTGTATTACTCTATGTCATTAAAGGATTTTCCATCTTTTACTCTTGCATAAAGAATTTTCGGCGTTGGTGTCCGATGTTTTACCATCATTTTCATATGTTAAATCGCCTTTTAATAAATTAAAAACCTCGCTAAAAACATGAAAAATTAAAACTTTGCAGCTGTCAAATATGCCAAATTCCAAATTGAAACGAATCCGAGGGTAAATTTAATAAAAATATTTTTTTTTCTCAATGCAGGTGCAAACCAGCAACATTTTTAAAATGTGAACAAAACGGGTTAGTTTAATGTTTCCATTAATATTTAAATGAATTTCAACTGATCGTTGAACGTGTACATTATAGCGGTAGCGGATTCAATTAAAACGAAAATCATGTTGAAAATCATGTTCCACTCTTTCCGGTATTATTAATTTATGTTTTATTATGCACTTTGGCACTTGTCCCATCGGTGTCACTGTTAAAACATTTAAAAGAAAATTTTCCGTTCCAAAAAAATCATCGGATTTTCCTCAATAATTCACATTATAGGGTGGTCCAAATTTTTGTGAAAATTTTTCTTAGTGGCTTCCCCCTAGCAATTACGAAAGGTCATACCAAGAAACTAAGACCGGTATAAAAAAAATTGGGGATAAACTGCTGTAAACGAGCTTACATGACAGTTCACCACACAAGCAAAACTCCTCTTACACACATATACCACACTATACATTAAATATAGCTAGCATGCTATTCAACATAAAAACGTATAAGGTAAATGATGGAGAGTTGACCTAAATTGACAAAGCCAAACTTTGAACTTGAATTTCTCATCGATTTTGGAACTATGTTACATGGAACCACTTTTATTCGAAAGATTTATCTTTTGTTTACAAAATTAACATAAATTTTATTAATTATTGAAGATTGCGTTTAAGGAACGTCATTGGGAAATGACAGGACAGTTTCCCGAAAATGTATGGAAAATTTTATCACAAAAATTCACCGAAAAATTTCAAAGAAACTCACCTCTTATGCTTTCCATTGTATTCGGTCATGGTCTCTTTAGGTCGCCAAGGCATATTTGAACACTAAACACTTTTTACTCGATGCAAAAACAAAAAGTTTTTTTTGTTTTGTCACGACAAAAACACAGTAAATATTTCGACACAACTGTGACACTCCGCTATTATAAGTACTAGAATGAATGTTTGCTGTGTTCACTTCGGCGGTAAAATATTTTCATTCAAAAAAGTGTCCGACACTTCAACGATGGTAGACATTTATTAAAATTGTAACCTCTCCCACTTCTTTAGTAAGCTAACAAGACTTCGCTGAGTCTAATTATGTCATCTCTTTGAACAAAAATATCGGATGAGGTCGAATAATTCTCCGCTGAGCTTTAACAAACCTCCGCTGAGCTCTAATAATTCTCCGCTGAGCTTTGACAAACCTCTAATGAGTTCTAATAATTCTCCGCTAGGCTTCAGTAAGAGTCCGTCAGACCATAGCACGTTGTAGTAAGGCAATGAAGCTAAGCGAACACTCAATAAGCATCAGCGGATACCTAATAATTGTTGCTATGATTTAATAAGACTCCACTTAGCTTTGGCAGATCTCCGCTGAGTGTCCAATTCGCTCCATTAAGCCTTCCTGCAACTTGCTTAGGCCTAACGGACACTTTCTGAAGCCTAGCGGAGAATTATTAGAGCTCAGCGGAGGTTTGTTAAAGCTCAGCGAAGAATTATTAGAACTCAGCTGATATTTTTATACAAAGAGGTGACATAATTAGACTTCGCGAAGTCTTCTTAGCTTACTAAAGAGGAACGAACATTTATTTACGCTCAGCGCAGCCTTACGAGAGGCTAAATTTTTAATAAATGCTCTCCCATCGTTGAAAGAATGTCCGCTGAGCTCTCGTAACGTAAAGCTTTTAAAAATGGTCGGTGAGCATTATTAACTGTATACGCTACACTTTGTCAACTGTTTCATGATTTTTATAATATGTCCGACACTTTTTTGAATGAAAATATTTTATCGCCGAAGTGAACACAGCAAACATTCATTCTAGTACTTATAGTAGCGGAGTGTCACAGTTGTGTCGAAATATTTTCTGTGTTTTTGTCGCGACAAAACAAAAAAAACTTTTTGTTTTTGCATCGAGTAAAAAGTGTTTTAGTGTTTAAATATGCCTTGGCGACCTAAAGAGACTATGCCCGAATACAATGGAAAGCATAAGAGTTGAGTTTCTTTGAAATTTTTCGGTGAATTTTTGTGATAAAATTTTACATACATTTTCGGGAAACTGTCCTGTCATTTCCCAATGACGGGCCTTAACAAAGTTAATTAATTAATAAAAATGCAGAGTTAACCTACATGAACCGTGAGTTGTCCGATTTCATATAAGTTCAACAAATCGTGAATTGTCCCATATACAAACGTCATAGGACAACTCGCGGTTTATTGGATGGTGAGTTGACCGATCATTTTTTCTTCATACAAATTTACACGGATCACTTTTCCACTAGGTCAACTCTCCATCATTTACCTTATATCATTTTGTCTGAACCAGTGACTTTGGCGCTAGAGCTCTCGACTCATAACCGAGAGGTCCCGTGTTCAATTCTTTTTCCTTCATTCGTTTCTATGTAACGTTGCTCATTCGCAACGTTAAAAATATCGAACGAACTGTCACGTGTAGATAAGCGGCGAGGTGTGTGGCGGAGTTTGAGCTGCCGTTATGATTCCTCTTTACTCTTGTTGACTTCTTACTGTGTCTACACACAACGACGCGAAAGTGACAGATGCGAAATTTTTCTTTTGTTCTTTGAAATTATTCACTTCCGCATCGCTGTGTGAAGACACAATTACAAATGGCAAGCTTATCAACTGATAATGATTGAATCTGTTTTACTTCTGTTGTTTAAATTATTTTCAACGCTAGGCAAGATCCTCTACTTCAATAGCCTTTCCGCGTTCTGATTTCATCGGAATCGTTGTCGATAACAGATGTCTGAGGCGTTTCTAAACACGTATGTTTTTGTTGTGTCTTGACTGATAACGGCCTGGTGCTGTTACATAGTTTATTTGAAAAAGAGGCTGTTAAAAAAAAAATTCACTCCACGGTTCAGTTGACATCATCGCCTGTTGTGTTGTAACGAAACGATCGAATTGAATTGGATGCATGGTATTAAACCGGATCCAATTTTATTTTTATGTATCAAATATCAATAATGGAAAATTTCCATATTTCAGTGTTGAATTTTCCTCGGTTTCTCGTTATTCAGCGTTACTGCGTAACGTAATTGGATTTATTCGGAGGATACAGTTGAGGGTTTTCTTCTATGTAAATGGTACGCTCTTTCCACATTTTCACTCTTTTTATTTAAATGAAAATGGCATAAGGTCATAGTTGTGACGTGGGTTAACGTTAGCACGTAACTCCAATTAAAATTGATAATTTTTTTCGAAATTGGAAACTTACCCACTCGAAGTTCCGTGGTGCTAGAGTTGAGAAAAGGATGACTTTAAACTGCTCATAAACGGCAGGCGTGTCACTTTATATTCATGGAATCTACTACTTCAGTTGCTCAAACTAATTTTTGGTATTTAATACGAAATTTGTTGTCACATTGGTTTTGAATAAGAGATGAAGATCCACTGCTATGAGTTTAAGATAAATATCGGCAGACTGAAAGTTAGTTAATGAAACCAACATTTTCTCATCGCTACAAAGTGGAATGGAAAACGGTATTATCGCATCCTACGTGCAACAATATGTTTCCAAATTTTGTTTAAATTCTGTTTCATTAACTTGTTATAGTTTGACGTCGTTTCAAAACTTTCCCATAATATATCCGTTAAATTCATATTAACCTACCTTCTATCTCTGCACCACTTTCTCGAGCGCTTTTTCTCAGTTTGGAATTTAATAATTTTCCGTGTTCCACGAAACGTCTCACAAATTGCCTCTGGCATATCTCAGGGCAGAACAAGTAAGGCAACAAAAATAAATAAATAAAAAAAAAGTTACGAGACCTACACGAAACATACAGCTATCGAGCTCAACAGAAGTGAGAAAGCTTTCAATGATAAATCGGAAACAACAATTTCGAGTAAAGTGAGATTTATTAGACAGACGTTTTACGTTAAAGTAATGGATTTATGTTCTTAATTGGAAATAAAACTGTGTATAAAGAAGTGATGAGCCAATTCCGTTACTTAAAAAAAAATTGGAAAACTTTGAATCCGGAGGAAAAATTAGTTATTTGTTTAGCAAGTAGAGAAAATAGGAAATTTCAACAATAGCTAAGCTTAAACCAGAGCAACGTTTAGCCCGGTAAAGCCAGTGCGAAGTTTAAGGCCAGAGAGAAGTTTATTGACAGAGCGAAGTTTAGGGACGGAGTGAAGTTTTAGGCCAGAGGGAAGTTTAGGGCCAAATATAACTTTAAGGCCTCTGCGAAGTTAAGGGCCTGCGAAAAAGTTTAAGGCCAGAGCGACATTTAAGGCAAGATCGACATTCAAGGCTAGAGGGAAGTTTAGGGACATGAGACGTTTTGCTTGTAGGTCAGAGGGAAATTAGGGCCAAAGCGAAGTTTAAGGCAATAGCGACGTTTAATACCAGAGAGACGTTTAAGGTCGAGCGAAGTTTAAGGCCAGAGCGACGTTTAGCCCAGAGGGAAGGTAAAGTCAGAGCGACGTTTAAGGCCAGAGCGAAGTTCAGGGACAGAGTGACAATTTAGGCCAGAGGGAAGTTTAAGGCCAAATCTAACTTTAAGGCCTGAGCGAAGTTTAGGGCCTGCGAAAAAGTTTAAGGCCAGAGCCATATTTAAGGCAAGATCGACATTTAAAGCCAGAGTTTAGGAAGTTTAGGTACAGAGCGACGTTTTACTTGTAGGTCAGAGGGAAATTAGGCCTATAGCGAAGTTTAAGGCAAGAGAGACGTTTAAGGTCGAGCATAGTTTAAGGCCAGAGCGAAGTTTAAGGCCAGAGCGACGTTAAAGGCCAGGTCGAAGTTTAGTTCATTCGCTCGAAAACTTCTAATTTCTTCCGACTAGCGAGAAAGCGCTGAAATTCTCTCACTATAAATGTGATTCGAACAATAGTCATCAAAACGTCACTTTCTTACCGTCTTTTGAGTGAAGAAAATACGGCTAATCACACCGCACACATGTGAAAAAACTTTATCGAACCGATATTTACACACTGTTTGGCCGTGTGCATCCATCCCGTCTGTTGAACGATTCAAAGGCAAAAAATGATAGAATCGTTCTGTGAACGATACAAATACCGCACAAAAAACACTATTCACATTGCCATGATGACGGCTAGGAATATATGAAAAATGATGGAAATATGAAAATGAGAAGAATGAAAAAAGCGAAAAAAAAAGAATTTTTCTTTCTTCCACTTTGCTTCATTTTTATTTGACTGTCTTTCGTTATATATATAACAATATGATTGCACAATAACTCATACAACAGTCAGTATGCTTTATGTTATGTAATGAAAATATTAAGACTTTGCAAGCATAAATTGATCATAAATTTTTGAAGTAAAGTTTCTTTTGAACATTTTTTGATGATAAATCAGTTGTGTTTCACGAGTGCGAAACATCTAAAAACACACAAGAATTGAATATATATGGGTATTTGTAGTAGAATGTTTCGCTGGTTTATTGTATATGGTGGTGGTATGTACGTAAAATCGTAAAATATTTAAAATCATTTTGCGATATTAAATCAGAACATAATAATTTAGAGAACATAAAATCCGCGATTTTTATTAAGTTTGCTCTGGGGCACTGTTCACAGAAATAATGACGTCACGCTCTAAAGGGATGTTAGGGCCATTTTTTATGGGAATAGTTACAGATACTACAACTCCATTTTATTCGTCGGCAAGTTTGTTTTCTTTTCGGCTACAATTTGTTCCGTTATTGAGGCTTTGGAATCGACAGTGGTGAAATTCTTCAGACATATTTTACGACGGAAGGGTTGTCAGTACCACAGCTATAATTTACGTTTAAAATTTAGACAGAAGTGGTCTCTATTTTTGGTGGAATAACTTCACTCTGGTAAATATACATAAAATGTCATAGCAGTGAAGTTAGTTGACAAATAAATGGAGCGCTGACATTGCTAATTTTAAGACAAAAATCTATTACTTCAGTTTCACAACAGAAATTCCCAGTAGCACACAATTTCAAAACTTCGATGGTTTTCAAATCTAATTTCCGCTACTATCGCAATTTCAAACTACTTATCGCTCTGGCTTTTACTCATAGAAATATTATCGTTTCTGCGATGCAGAATGCGAATGTGAATGATAACTGGGCTAGGCTGAATTATAGAGAATTCTCTCTACAATACTTACAATCTGGGCTAATTACAAATTGGGCCGATTTCAAATGGGACTGATTACAAACTGGGTCGATTTCAAGCTGGGTCGATTTCAAACTGGGCTGATTGCAAACTGGAGTGATTGCAAACTGGGCTAATTAAAGACTTGGCTGATTACAAATTTGGCTGCGCTGAGCCAAACTGGACTGATTACAAACTGGACTGATTAAAAACTGAGATAATTTGAACTGATTACAAACTGGGCTGGTTACAAACTGTGATTATTACAAACTGTGCTGATTTTAAACTGAGCTGATTACAAACTGAGCTTATTACAAACTGGGCTGATTACAAACTGGGCTGATTTTACAAACAAAACTGATTTTAAACTGGGCTTATTACAAACTGGGCTGATTTTACAAACAAAACTGATTAAAAACTGGGCTGATTACAAACTGGGCTGATTAAAAACTGAGCTAATTACAAACTGAACTGATTATAAACTGGGCAGATTTAAACTGGGCAGGTTACAAACTGGGCTGGTTACAAACTGAACTGATTGCAAACTGGGCTGATTACATACTTGGCTAATTACAAACTTGGCTGATTAAAGACTGAACTGATTTTAAATTGGCTGATTACAAACTGGGCTGATTTTACAAACAAAACTGATTTTAAACTGGGCTGATTTTGCAAACAAAACTGATTAAAAACTAGGCTGATTACAAACTGGGCTGATTAAAAACTGAGCTTATTACAAACTGAACTGATTATAAACTGGGCAGATTTCAAACTGGGCAGGTTACAAACTGGGCTGGTTACAAACTGAACTGATTAAAAACTGGGCTGATTACATACTTGGCTATTTACAAACTTGGCTGATTACAAACTTGGCTGATTTTACAAACAAAACTGATTTTAAACTGGGCTTATTACAAACTGGGCTGATTTTACAAACAAAACTGATTAAAAACTGGGCTGATTACAAACTGGGCTGATTAAAAACTGAGCTAATTACAAACTGAACTGATTATAAACTGGGCAGATTTAAACTGGGCAGGTTACAAACTGGGCTGGTTACAAACTGAACTGATTGCAAACTGGGCTGATTACATACTTGGCTAATTACAAACTTGGCTGATTAAAGACTGAACTGATTTTAAATTGGCTGATTACAAACTGGGCTGATTTTACAAACAAAACTGATTTTAAACTGGGCTGATTTTGCAAACAAAACTGATTAAAAACTAGGCTGATTACAAACTGGGCTGATTAAAAACTGAGCTAATTACAAACTGAACTGATTATAAACTGGGCAGATTTCAAACTGGGCAGGTTACAAACTGGGCTGGTTACAAACTGAACTGATTAAAAACTGGGCTCATTACATACTTCGCTATTTACAAACTTGGCTGATTCAACACAACTTCCATTCGTTATGTGTGTTCTATCTCGCGTTGGTAACGAAACTTATATAGAAAACAAAAGCTTTAAGGCTACTTGTACACTGTATTCTATATTTTGTAAACAACACCAGTGTCACAGTCTCAGTTTGACGTCACTTGTAAACCATTTATCCGAAAGAACACAATCGCAATTGCTTATCCCAGGTACCATTATTAGGATTAAAAATGGATTTTTTTTGTGAGTGTTGCAAGCTATACATAGCATTCTATTGAAACAATTCATATCAACAAAACAATAAGACGAGAAGCTTATTCCTTTAAATATTACTTTATACGTATACCAGCGGAAGAAACGGCAAAAGTAGTCTCTGTAGACCACTTTGAATAAAAGTTGCAAAAGGCGCCAATCCTCCCAGAAACGAAAATAAATTGGTTGTGTTTCTGGAACTGTCTTTTTTTCCCTAACTGCTCTACCCTGTTGAGTATATTAAATGACATAGTTTTACATGTACAATATTTTGTGTTCGCTTCTTCTCTTCCGGCTCGCATGAATATGTATTTTACATAAATACACACGTGATACGTATAGAGCCGACTGAGCCGAGCGGCACAAAATTGTGAAAATGTTTGGATTTTTCAGGGAAATGCCACGAATATTGGAATTTTTATGTCTTTCACTTTTACAACAAAAATTATTTCCTTGGCATATTTTTTTCTGGTTGGAACGGTGGATATGTAGGCATTTTATGCCGACAACACTGGATTCGCTACTAATATGAAAAATACATTCGACGAGATGTATGTACCCATTCGCCCTTTATCCTTGTGTCTTACGTTTTTTTTTATTATTTCGGTTTCTGGCATTTGTATAATAAAATATGCAGCACGGTTTTTCGCTGTGTTTTTCTTGTAATATTGGAAAGCTCACGGGAATATCAAAATACAGCAACAAGTACATCATTTCGAAATATTTTTAGTATTCGAATGATTCAACCTTGATACCAAATGTCGAATTATATACATATACCGTGTGTCTGTGTGAGTGTGGTGCTTCTAAACGAATATCAAATGAGAACGGAAATCAATAATTTCGGCAGATATGCCTCATGAATGATTGAAGAGATTTCTTTTCGGGATGTTTGAGTGACTGTCTCGATAATCATTTTCATGTTGAAACGATGTCTCACATGATTGAAAACCGAAGTTTTGACAAAAATGCAGTCAAATCATCTCTTATTTTGTCTGTGGTAGAAAAGATGTAGCGTAAGATACTAACATTTGAGCACATAGATTGACTTCTTCACCACTAGATCCGCATGTGTCATCAAATAGAGCGATGAAATGATGTGCAAGTTTACTTTCATTTCATTTATGATTCACTAGACTTGTACATGCAAAAAGGTATGACCTACTTTCAAGAGGGTGGTCGTCTCTTTATCACTGTCAGTGCGGCAGAAACAGTTTTCAACTTAGATTGAAGCTTTATCGCTCTGCCATCCAACGCATAAAAAACTTAGTGCACACTGTTTGGTTTTGTGAGAGAATTTCATACGTTTACTCTCTCAAAATGTTGTATCTTTTTTGCGTTACGTTTTTTATGCCTTTGTGAGACGATGCTACTACTGTCGTGTAACATTCTCTGGGATCATCCAAAGATGACGTTCACTTATTTTCAGTGCTGCCAGCAGATGAAATCTTACTGAAATATGAGTTTTATTCAGTCAATTGTGTGTCAATTAGGGAATAGACTCATGAAAGCGCATTTTTATCGAGATAATAATGAATTAAATCTGCTGGTAGCACTGAAAGAAATGGACGTAATTCATGGATGATCCCTTATTGATCGTCAACGTACGAGCGTGACTTTGTAATTAAAAAAGTCTCTTCATACCATGATCTCATCACATTAGCAATTTTTCCGTCTTCAGATAATTTCAGCATAAAAAACGGCTAAAAGGGTTTAAAAAATGATTTCGCCTGGAATGTCACAATTGACAGATGATCGAGGGTCATTGGGGCCAAGGGATGGAAGTCTTTTTTTTTTTTAATTAAAGTAAGCCGCTCTACTAGCGTAGAGCACGCACGGGGGCCTCCGTTTGGGCCCATTGTACTGGCTTTGGGGTTGGGTTAGACATTCGCTGTTGTATGGGACTATCCCAAACTAACGGTGTAGCTCGGAATGTCCTCCGATTGCATAGATCTATTTCCTCAGGCTCTGCCTGAGTATGTTTTTGTCAACACATTACTTCATCTATTTATTGATGAAAGTGACAGAAACAGCAGTGAAATTTTTAAGGCATCGATATCAACGAGCATTAAAATCACTGAAGCACATGTCTGAATATGAAAAAGAACAAAAAGTCTTGTACAAAGCGTATACAGTCTATATGGAAGTCTTACTGTAATTATCTTTCGTTGTTCATATTTTTTTTTGCTTTTTGTAGTAGAGCACTTGCGTCACGCTTAATTACTACGATTCTACCTCGTCGATCATTTTAAATGCAATTTTTGTGGACTCTCTAGCACAATAACATCATTGTCCGTAAACTAACTTCCAAATGATTTCTTCCAGGCGTTCGCATGTTGGATGGCAGTGTTAACGATGCAGTCGAAGCAAAGGCACTCGGCTTAAATCCGAATCACATCGATATCTATAGCGCTTCCTGGGGACCAGAAGACGACGGTTCGACAGTTGACGGTCCAGGTCCGTTGGCACGTCGTGCATTCATTTACGGTGTGACCAGTGGCAGACAGGGTAAAGGATCGATATTTGTATGGGCGTCTGGCAATGGTGGTCGCTATACAGATTCGTGTAATTGTGATGGATATACGAACTCAATTTTCACCCTTTCTATATCAAGTGCTTCGCAGGGAGGGTGAGTACAATTTGTCATGTTAAGATTCTGTTTGTTGATTACGAAAGTTATGTTTTGAGGCTAACTAATAGCTTGACTGTTTAAATTGCGATTATGTTTAAATCTGAATGCGACAGTGGGGGGAGGTTGATGTATAATGACGATGTGATTAATTTTGATGGGATTTTGGGATAGGTTTCGGATATGGATATTGGGTTAATTTATCGCATTCGCTTATTCCAGCTACAAGCCATGGTATCTCGAAGAGTGTTCATCAACATTGGCAACAACATACAGCAGTGGTACGCCAGGACACGATAAGAGTGTGGCTACAGTTGATATGGACGGCCGATTACGGCCAGACAGAATATGTACCGTCGAACATACAGGCACGTCTGCATCAGCACCACTTGCTGCTGGTATATGTGCGTTAGCTTTGGAAGCCAGTCCGACTTTAACGTGGAGAGACATGCAGTATTTAGTCATTCTAACGTCCCGACCGGATCCATTAGACAAAGAGACTGGATGGATACTGAACGGAGTGAAACGAAAGGTGAGCCACAAATTCGGTTATGGACTAATGGATGCCGGTGGAATGGTCAGTTTGGCCGAACAATGGACTATTGTGCCGCCACAACATATTTGCAAGTCTCGTGAAATAAACGAAGATCGACCGATTGACGGTTCCGTTGGATACACGCTACAAACGCATATGGATGTCAATGGCTGCGCCGGGACAATAAATGAAGTCCGGTTCCTGGAGCACGTTCAATGCAAAATCACTTTGAGATTCTTCCCGAGAGGCAATTTGCGTATTTTGTTGACGTCACCGATGGGAACGACGAGTACGTTGCTATTCGAACGGCCGAGGGATGTTGTCAAGAGGTAACTTTCAATGCATGCACTTACTCGACAAAGCTAACGTAAAATCCTTGCAGCAATTTCGACGATTGGCCTTTCTTGAGCGTACACTTCTGGGGAGAGAAAGCCGAAGGCCGATGGACACTGCAAATTATTAACGGCGGACGACGACGCGTCAATCAAGCTGGAATTCTATCGAAATGGCAACTGATATTCTACGGAACGCAATCCAATCCCATTCGCTTGAAGAACGATCCGAATCTCCGTGAATCGACCCAACGCGCTCCATTTGTCTTTCCAACCGATTCGGATCTCAGCCAACAGCCACTCGGCTACAATTACAACACCGATCTGTATTCCGGCTATGTAAACTACCAGAATTTGTTTAACGGTGCGGCCAGTAACAACGAACAATCCGTGTCGACATTGGACGGCCATAATATACCGACACCGCAACGGGAAATCGTCATGGCAGATTCGAACAATAAAATTGTTTTGCACGATTGTGATCCGGAATGTGATCAGCAGGGATGTTATGGTCGTGGTCCCACACAGTGTGTGGCATGTAAACATTATCGTCTTGACAAGTGAGTATCACGTTTTTCTACATCAAATTACTATATTGATTAATTGGACGCAACGGTCACCCTTACCTTGAAAACATAATACGATTCCTCGGTCACAGTGCATAATTTACGGCAATTTTTCATTTTCTTTTTATTAATTCGTGTCCGTGCAGTCTCGCCTGCTTTAACAGCATAGGTAATTGTTTCCATAAATGAAGGGAAACTAGAACGCAATATAAAGAACCACGAAGAGTGTACATTGACCATGTAGTATTAACAGACTCGCAAGTGTGATTTTGACTTTAACCTTTAATAGACTGATGACCAACTGTTTTATAATTGGGTCTACTACTTCAATTGATCTAAGTATTTTCAAGAGATTGATCTCAAATCTTTTACTTCATTTGTTTAAAACAGGATTTTTGTTAAATGTAAGATCACATTAGTCAGAGCTTGTTATTTATTCCTGAAGTGGTTATCGATAACAGATGATAGCCGTTCGTCTTTTGTTATTTCTTTTATTTTCATAAATCTCAGTGATAGAGACCGCCAGATCCGTCAGTGACAACTCCATATCAAGACAATGTTTCACAATATTCGTCACAATGTTTTGTTGAATGTGAGGTTCGTGGATCACGGCTAATTTTGGCCATTTTTATTCTGAAAACTCCGAAAAATTCGTTCAGGAAAAATTCGGGAAAACTCCGAAAAATTTTGGACCAATTCGGAATCTTTTTTCTAACAAATCCGAAAAAGATTCCGAATTTGTTCGTAACTTTTCGGAGTTTTCCGAATTTTTTCGCGTTAAAATTCCCAAAAATAATTTCTGTCTTGAACGGGGATGCATGCAAACGATTCGCACAACATCATAATTATTCAAACACAAAATCCAGCGATTCAAAATAGCGTGTTTTGCCTGTTTTGCAGTACTTTTTCAAGCTCTGGTAATTTTGAATCAAAAATGGTGTGCGACATACAACAGCAACTATTGGCGGCAAAATAAGAAAAAATACTTATTTTCCTACTTTTACTGTTTTCTCGCACCTCATCCACTCAAAGGTACAGCTTATCGGAAAATTGCCGTCGCCATTGACGAATGACAATGATAACTGCCATTTTCTTATCGAATCTATTACTTCGTTTGATTTAACAGTTGGAAAATCTGCTATTTCAATAGTTTTGTTTCACATTTTCCTATAAAAGACTGCAATAGCCAGAGCTCATCGCTTGTTTTTATCATTGCTTTGCATGACAATAACAGATGACACTTACATAGCACATTGAAATTCCATTTATATTGTCCTGCTGGTTCACTTACTCGAGGCAATTACCTTCATCGTTTAGATTTTTTTGGTCTGACCAATAATTCACTTCATGGCACACGTCTGATCTCAAATGTGTTCTTGCATTTTAATTCATTTCAAACATATCTCTCGTATCGTACAAGTCTAATAATAATTGCAGTACACCACCGTCTATAAAGAGTACATATATCCATGTAATTTCCTTTGTATCAACGGTGGACGGGGGTGCGTGTCCATCACGACTGGAACATATTTTTTAACTTAAATAACCGCGATTACAAAAAACGTATACATTCATAAGTAGATGTCGGGTGTGGGTGTGGGGTGGTTAGGTTATGGATGTTATAAGCGTTCGCTGTATCGTAACACGGCGATAAATCATTTCTATTGAAATTAATTTCACTCCATTCAAAACCATAATTTACCAACCAACATATACTCTAAAAACAAAAAAAAGGAAACCCATTTTTCCCTTTTACATTCAAGCGCTGGCTGGTGTAATACATCACCATCCAGCGTGTACATAATTCATCGGTTTTTTTTTTATTCTTTCTTTCTTCTTCTCTCTCGCCCGTCTCTCTGTTCTCCACTCGAAATTTTATTTATTAAAAACCATAAAAATGAGATAAACCAATAATTTTATTTTTCCATTATAAAAATAAATAACACCATCCAGCACCTGCGTCAGTCGCTGTCCGCCAAGAAGTTTTCCCAATCAGGGTGGCGTCTGTTGGCCATGCCATGAATCATGCGAAACTTGTGCTGGAGCTGGACAAGACAGTTGTTTGACGTGTGCACCAGCGCATCTGCATGTTATCGATTTGGCCGTTTGCATGCAAGTGTGTCCGGAGGGATACTACGAAAGTAAGTAATTGAACAATTTCATTCCCACTTTTTATAACAAATTGTTTTCCTGTCTCTTTGATCTGAATTATGGATAACGTTATTGTACCCCTGTCTCATCAGGTAGAATGTCACTCTATCAATTACTTGTTGAAGTAATTAAAAATTTTACTGAAAAAAGGAACGCGATTCCACTAGAGACACTTACAGACTGGGGAAATGGATGTTGATTCAATGTTTCGCAAAACATTTTCAAATAATTAAATAGAAACTGAAAGAACCGAGCGAATATTAGAATTATAAATGTGGTTGATGATGCAGACATTTCATCAATGTGCCACCCAATGTGCCATTCATTCGCAATCTAATTTGGTGGTAATATTCAGACCTCCCACACTCAAAACTAGTTTCTGCACTTGAGTCATGGCTCAGTGGTTAGCCTTCCACCAAAATGATCCTGAACGGTTATATCGCATTGATAATGTCGTAAAGTTCACTCAAGACCAGGTTTCATAATTGGGGTAGTTGGGGTAGTTGGGGTAGTTGGGGTAATTGGGTAGTTGGTGGCTGCAAAGATTTAGACACTGAATGACGTATGACGTATGAGGATGAATTTGTGTTCATAGATCTAGTCTGCATTTAGGTGAGATATGTCAGATACTAGGTCGGCTAACGTTCTCTCAGGAATTAGTGGTCTTGTTCGAGTCGTGGTCGCGGAAGTCGCGTTAGGGGTGACATTTAGAAAATGTCAGGATTCAGCCCATTCCAAGTTAGTGCCAGTGGTCCAGACTGATCAGTAACATCTATTGTTTAAAGTATCGTTACGTTTCTGAAACAAAATCTGTTACTTCATCCGTTTAAACATGCATTCTGCCATATAATAGGACACCAGCCAGAGGTCATGACTTATTTTTGTGGTCGTCATCGAAAACAGATGACCAGTCTCTAATAGATCAACGGTCGAATTCGGGTTGGCAGTTTTTTTTTTCTTAAATAGAAATTAACCCAAATTTGTGGGACTCCTAAAAGTAATTTATCTTGACGGCAGTATCCAATTCAGTTTTGCAATAAAAACTTTTACTTCATCGAGATGTACGTAACATTGTACGGTCGTACATATGTCTACAGGCTTGAAATGCGAAGAGTGTCATAAAAACATTTGAAAAGTTTCCGTCTTGAGTGAGGAAAAATTGAAAATTGGGAAGTTATTTGGTTGAGTTTTTGATTGATTTTTTTTTTACATTCAAGTTGGAGATGACGATGAGTTTGACTGAGACTTTTTTTTTGTAGAGTGATGCTCAGATGTTCTGGTAGATAAAGTGAGTCGAATAGTATCAGAGGTTGTTGGAAAATATCCAAAAAGGCTTTTCAAGTTGAACAACTACTCCACCGTCGGTAGTCCTACAATATCCCTTTGGCCCTTCCCAGTTCTTTGAGAGTGGGTACATTTTTGTTACAAATTTGATAGGAAAATGAAACTGAAACACTGTACGTTACCGTGATTAAAACAGAGCAAATAATTTTGCCGTTTAGCAATCCAATTTGCCGCACTATTTATTTGCGTAAATTTGTAATTACAGAGGATGTCATTTGTAATTAAAATGAAAAAAAAAGAGGGAAAAAAATTAAATTTTGTTTGGTTTAATCAGTGACATACATCCATAGTAATAGCGAACTTTTATTTACGTGTATTTGCATATCCAAGCACCCTTCAGGTGAATAAATGTCGGGACTTTTAAGTGCGGCTGCGAATTTGTTTTACTAATCTTTTGTGATTTGCCTTCGCACAGTCATGAAATTACAACTTCTAGCAATTAAAATTCAATTTATTCTGATCAGTCCACATACGAGCAATATCCTAATATCCTAAAAAAAACCTTTCAAATACAACAGAAAGTAATGTTAGATGAAGCTGTTGACAGACGTTTCATACATAGTCTTTGAACCTATGGAAATATAATCCCAATTCGCAATCGATGTAAGCTTTCACAGACTCGACACATCCTTTCACAGAATCGATTCATACATTCAATACAAAATTGAATCTATTCCTTCATTTGGTTCATCCAAGTATTTCCAACAGATTGATTTCAAATCTTTTACTTCAGTTGTTTTAACAATCGTTTTGCTACATAAAACGGCTAGAGTCGACCATAGTTCATTTCTTATTTATGTAGTCGAATTTATGTACAGTGAAGTGTAGATGAAACGTAACCCTCTGTACACTGACAAAAAGGAGTTGAAAGAGTTGCTACAGGTAAGAAGCAGGTAGCTTTATCTCCAGGTAATCTACAATAGCTGCCGCAGCTGTAGTGCCTCATACAAAAAAGACAACTGTGGCAAATAATGTACATTACCTGAAGACAAAACTACCTGCTGCAGGTAAGATTTTCAATTCTTTTTTGTCAGTGCATTATCAAATCTTGTTTCCCTACTAAAATTGGGGTTACGTTGAGTTGCAGAAATTTGAAAATTTCGTTGGCATAGGATTTTCTATGAGACTGAGATTTCGCTGGATTTCCGAGAATTTTCATCAGTTTTTAAGGAATTTTGTAGATTTTCGTAAATTTCTGACAATTTTTTTAAATGATTTTCTTCGATTTTGAGGTTGTTTGATGAAAAGATTAAAAAAAAAAACTATTTCTGATGACCGCGAGCGTATTTTCCAATTTATCTGCTTCTTAGCTTACGTTGTAACCTCCAGAATTTATCGGTCTCATTCGGTCGATTTTTCCGAAATAGTGTTTTACATAACAAGAGATAAAAAGTTGAAAAGTCCACATTTCGTGCGCATTGCTGATCCGAGGCGAAGCCGAGGTCAATAACACACACAAGCGAGTCTTTTGCAGTTTTATCGCCAGTTATGTAATGGATGCTACATGCGTCGAAACCCGTACTTTTCACGTTTCAAGCGCTGCTTTCGACGCCCTTATCCATTACATAACTCGAGATATAAATGAAAAATCTCGTTTTCGTGTGTTTATTGACCTCGGCTATGACTCGGATCAACAAAATTCACATAAAAACTCTACCTTTCATCTTTTTAGCACTAGGGTTGTAATGGACCACTTTCGACCCTAGATAAAACAAAAGTATTTTCAACCAGAAACACAACACAAAGGAATACTCTGTTTCTCCGCCAATGAAAAAAATAAAATAAAAAACGGTAGAAAAATAGACTAGCCTGCGGGTAATAGTATTCAATCGGATAAACGTCTTTCCGCGAATAAACCGATTTTGTATAAACTCAGGATGTCAGGGATAAACTTACTGAACTAAACTGAAAAATTTGTGTGGACTAATAAGCATTATACATGCTTGATGTCTGACAATGTCATGCCCGACCAATTTCCATCCATTTTTATTATTACAATTTTTTTTGTAAAAATTTTATTTGCAACAAAATACTCAAAAAATATCCAATCCCACTTTACATATGGATCCATGCAAAATGTGTGTGCGACTCGCGTTACATTTTATTTTATTTTTTTATATAAAATATATATCATACACCCAAGCGAACACAAAAATATAAATAATAATTTAAATTGAACATCAAATTCCATGAAATTGAAGAATATTTTTAATCGTTTTTCATTTGTACACATTTTTGCCATGGAAAATTCCGGAAAAAAAATTGATGTTTGATATTTAATGCTGTGTGTTTTGCCTGTTTTTATGTCATCGGGCTGTGTACTATATCACATAAATACAAAGTGTTTGCACTGTGTTTATCGTGATGTATGCGTGTCTATATACTCAGTAGCATTACATATATATTTATCATGCAAAACAAATTCAAATATCAAAAATATTGCGCAATTTAAATATGGAAGAGGAGAAAGAAAAATCGCATAAACTGAAATCAATTTAATAAATTCACTTCAGCGAGACATATGATGCATAATATCATACTTGATGTTGTATGTACTACCACCACAGATGATCCCATTTACCCAAAATTTTAATAAACATTTTATTGCGTAACAAGAAGAAAGAACGTAGGATTTTACTTTGAATGCGATGTCATTTGCTTAAATTGTTTATTTGTCGAAATAAACATCTTAAATTTTGGATGGATCACATAAGTGATGTCGTTCAGTATTACTTCATTCAGTGTGCTCCATTTCCATAACGACTCTAAGGAATAGACATCCGTTTCGTTAATTCCCTTATAGATGTCGTTGCAACACGAAAAATAATAAAAAAATTTATCCGGCGGATTTTCGCCAAATAAAATGCCAGTCCATGTTAGTCGTGTAGTTAAATGCGAAAGGATCTCATGCAACTTTAGCGAACTATACGAAATATGAAATTTAGTCTGTTCATCTAACTGAAGGTGTTAAGAGCAATGGACCCTCTCCAAATTTGTAGCCTACATTTAGGCGGAAAAATATTCGTTTTTTGATGATTTCTTTGAACCAAAATCTTTTTTTTCTTAAGTAGAACCATTAAAGCATTCGAAAATGTGTTAATTTTAAATAAATTGGTTGGTGACTCCAAGGGGGTTAGTTTTGACTCACAAGCCAATTTTTCCTTTAAAAGTAACACATTTTTGCGTCCTTTAATGGTTCAACTTTTTCAAAATAGGATTTTGGTTCAGAGAAATCATCAAAAAACAAATAATTTTCCGCCTAAATGTAGGCTACAAATTTGCAAAGGGTCCATTGATCTTCAGGATTGAATTAAATTTATTCCGACTTTAACTTAACGACTGATTAACATTTGCACTCACCACTCTCCGTAGAGGAATGTAGTTTTTAATGTCTATACAACAGTCGACTGTACACAATAGTTTGCTGTCTAATAACCAGCTTAACCAATCCAGTTTTATTCATAATTAAATGTTGTACGGTCGGCTCTTGTTTACAGATTGAAACCTAAATGCCTCATTCAATATTTGATAGATCATCTACAAGCTACGATACTTTCAAACATAACCTCACTTTAGCTTCGTTAAATTTTTCGTTCATTTATTCATTTATATGAGGTCTTTTGAACGTGGATGGTATTTGTTAACCAAGAATGACATACTTTAAGATTATCTGTAACTGCAGCTATACATAGCGACGCGAAAGAGATCCAATTCAAATTGTTCTTTTAGCTGTTCAGCACCTATCTATTCGTGCTGTTAATAATTTAAAAATAAAATCACTTTCACTCCTTTCAACCTCTCTCAGAATCCAAGAATTTCCTCAATACAATCATCGAGTCTGCATAAGTCATTGCTCGCCCGTAACATAGCAGTCTAAAGAGTAAATGGAATTCTATGTATGTCAGTTAGCTTGCAATCGTTAACTTCAATCAATCGTTTTAAATAGACCGCACAGTAACCAGACAATTAAAACATTACTTTTCAATTAACATCAATCAGGACGCATCAGATACCTTCTTCCCGATGTACTCATCGTACGTATTACGTATATCTCGTTCCGGACATCCCATTTAACCACTACCAGTTATAACCAGCAAAATCACTTATCACTTAGCAAAACATTTAACTCTACGAGAGACGGCAGCTCGTTCGCAGAAACCATAAACAAGAAATTACTTTTAACACCACGGTGTAGCTATGCGAAAACTTTCATAGTTTCAATGGCAATTTATAATTTTGTTTATTTATTCAAAATGCTTTTGATAAAAAGTTTTTGGTGTATGCGAAATTCGGTTTTTGTTCGACTAAAATATTTTCTATTCTGCTGCACCGGGTATGAAATGATGGTTTTTGTGATTTGATGCGTAGGAGTGGCGGGAAATTGCGAAAACAAATTTTAAGATGAAATTGCCGAGCAAACGCTTTGAATGGGAAATTTGATCTGAACAATGAACTTGCGCGAAGTGCAAAAGACTTGTCCTCTTCGATTGACACTTCCCGCAGGTTCTATACAATAAAAATTTACCTGTCATAATTACCTATTGGAGTTTTTCGAATTATATTCAGCAGAATCCAGTACCAATGACATAAACAACAGAAACAGCAGGGTCGCCATATAACAAAAAATCGTTCTCTTCCTTCGAAAAATCAGTCAAAACTATAACTCAAAACCAAAAATTAAACTCGTTGCCCATTCCCGCATCTCCGTGTCTCATATCTGTAAATTGAAACTACACAGCCGAAGCAAATTCGCTAGAATTGTGTCAAGCTCTCACTACACAACTTTATTCTTAGTGTTTGCGAAACTAATTATCGCGAATCCTACAATTATTATTTTACGGTATGTATAGCAATGAGCACATGACCTGTTCTTGCACCAACGACCGGCTTCGGAAAGCTAATACCGAGCCACAAAATTCGGTGAAAATTCTTGCAATTATTTTATTATTATAGCCACATCACCATAACAATTTTAGCAGGAGCGGAGTTACGTGGAAATCTTAATTTTAATTTTGAATTTTCGGAATGCATGAAAAAGAAACATTGGTTTGGTAATACGGTACAGTGTGCTGTACACGAGCCAGATATAGTATACATCTGTAGATGATCACCCACTTCCCCCATTACAAGCGGATATAATGCATAGCCATTATGCTATCCCATCTTTTAAAACAATGGAAAATAGTTTTCTTCTTTCATCGAAACAGAAACGAAGAAATTTTTGCGGTAATTGTGTGCTGTGTATAGTTCCAGTAGTGGAAGTCTTCTTCCCACATACAACGTGTTTTTATGGTGCTGGCGTGTTCCCTATGCAAATTGCTCGAAAGTGCAATATATGAAAATGAAGCCCCCCACCCGAACGATGATGGAAATATCTCGAATAGCTAATTTTCCCTTTTTATTCTCATTTGCAATTCAGAATGTACAATCAGTGAAGGGTAATGTGATAACACGATCCATATTCTTATGCAGTTAAAGTACCCCCCTCCGTTGCATCAAAATACTTTTCGAAGAATGCATGCAACATTATTATATGACACCACACTGGGCGGGATGGATGGGTGTGGGACGTAGTTGTTTGGTAAAATTAAAGTATACAGAGAAAATGGCTGGGAAAAGTTCTTTTTGAACATAATAATCACGAGAAGGAGATGATGGTTATTCTTCGAAATATTTTTGTAATAGACGAAGAAATGCAAGCAATGTTTATGAATTTCTATGCATTTTATTCGCTTGTGTTCCTAATTTGCACAATTTTCCCTTTGTGGTGGGCATACATTTTGTGGCAAAGCATTTTCTGTTGACACCTAAAATTTCCACTTTGCGCTTCGCGAAATGTGCAACAAATGGGGAAAAAATCCATTTGCAAAGCGTTTCGAAATTAGAATGATTTTGACTCAAAGAGATGTCGCGGTCGCTTCGCTAACGATATATGAAAAAAATCCAATTTCCATATCACTTCAGTTCTCATTCACCGGATGCTTCGAGTGCATCTCTATCACTTATTCTCTACAGAGAGTGAGAAGTGAACTTCGCGGTGATTTCGGACTTGGCATTTATTGAGGTTTGTAAATGAGTCCACATAAAATTTGTTCAACAAATGGACATCTAGATTTCTTTACGCAGCGCATGCGTAACCAAACTTCAGAAAATAAAAATCTAGATCTTTATTTGTTCAACGAAATTACCAAATTAGATGAAGAATTTCACTTTTCTCCCATTGTAATCGTCTTTACGACCTTTTCGACGACAGTAACAATTGCAGTGCATGAGTAAAATTGTATTGCCGTAACAACCGATCACTAAAACTACTGTAAATACGCAAAAAGATCAAGCGGCACCCAAGTTTCGGATGGTTTGCACGTTTGATTCTATTGTAACACAATTTCAATTTCAATAGATTTTCACTGTGATGAAGTACTTTTCCAACATTCATGCTGCCATTTGCACCACATACCATCAATTCTACAGAAATAGTTAGCGCAGCACTTACAAACACCCGAAATTTGGATTCCGTGGGTTTTCTGATTCGCTGAACATTTGAATTAGGCCTAATCAATTCTGCGCTGATAGGATCGACAATTATGTTGCGCTATTCATTTTAATCCGATATTCACCACCGGCAAAACAATGGAAAGCGTAGCGTAATAGTCGATCAACGTAAAGTTGATTGTGTGTTTTCGATCTTATCTTCAGTGTGTATTGGCACTTGAGCTGCAGAGGGCGTAACGTTTCTATGAAAGAGCAAAGATCACGAGTTATCATTCCATTTTTCCACATGTTTTTGACGTATGATTTTTGCTAATAGCGTTGCCAGCTTACACCTAAAGCGCCAATACATTTTTGTTCTAACATGAATGTAGTTGATCTCCGCAACAGATAGTGCATATAGTTGGTTGAACCTTTCTTGCGACACATGACCTGGCCAGGTCTGGTCATAGTGTGAATTCATACGATTTCCGAGTATCTTTTTGGATTTTTACATGAAAATTTTTACTTTTTGGGACTTTTACAAATGAGTTGTATGTAGCCCCCAAATGGCCTTTCCAAGCCAGCCACTGACAATCGCTTTGATGTCTGAGACCGACGAAGCGGTATTACCAATCATTTTGGAACGCTGTCATCTCTGAGAGTTTTGTCATTTAGTTAAATGTCTCGTTCACTTCAGGCAGATTTATTGTCCAAGTCTGTGCTGGTGTATATGCTGCCAGCGTGGTCAAAGTGGTATATAATTGGATAATCATATCAGCATTGTTCATCACACCGACATAAAGCGGCAGTATGAAATCTATGCCACTGATATATCTGGGACTATTTTAAGGAAAACATTTTCTTGAATTTTCCAACATTTTCCCGAAATTTAACACAAAGATTGCAAAGGAAAATTGAGGAAAATATGAGAAAATCTATGAAAATTCAAGGAAATGTTTTCCCAAAATATTCCCTGGATAGTACACAGTTGATCTATTCTTATTTGGGCCCGCTCACCTTATACTTAGAGACGTAAGTTCCAGAACAAACACTCGTGTTAGGTACTTAGTATAAAAAACATGACACAGACTGTTGCACTATGACGGCCGCCATATTATACTATGCAGGGACTATTTTTGGGAAAACATTTTCTTGAATTGTCATAGGTTTTCCCATATTTTCCTCAATTTTACGGTCTGATTCTCACGTGGACAGTCTATAATGTTACTACAATAATGACATCACATCACTGCATTACGACAATCCCCATTATCTAAGCTGAATTTCTTGCTGTCATAATCAGCCTGTGTTCATTCCCTTGCTATGTATACCTGCCATCATCATCGTCGTTTTTTAATAAATCGATAACAAGATTGATAATCATAAATTTATTGTCATAATGCATTTGTCGTCAATTAGTTCGATGCTGTTTGAAAATGTCTGACCCTCTTCAAAAAATTGAAACAGTAAAGTGAAAGAGAAATGGTTTATACGAAAATTGACAAAATCCTTCGTTAAAAGCATACAATATCCTAATGATCCCTATGACCTAAACCCATAACATTTATTTTTTGTAACAAAGTAAATGAAATGAGACGACGACGACAAAGACTCCGGTTTCTTTTTAGGTATTACGTAAATGTTTTCGTTTTTTTTTTTATTATTATTCTGTTCGCTCTGTGTAAATTTTGACATAACTTTGCATCAAAATTGAAATTTTATTTACTCTCTACAATGTATCCATTAATGAATATAAATGAATATTTTCAATTAAAAAAGTAATTTCAGAGAAGCTTTTAATAAACTTTAGAAAGAACTTTTTTTTCCCGACGACTTTTCATATTATGGTAGACGCGATATTTTGGTATATATGTCGTTCTATATGAATGTATATCCTAGTGCTACTATACACTCCCATATAAGTAAAAATGTATGCTGCTGGGGAAGATGGATTATATGTACAAAGTATTTATGAAGAGTTTTTCAAGTGCTCCCGGATCTGGAGTATGATTCTGTGCAAATTAAACCTACGACGAAAAAAAAAACGTTAAATTTTTTTCCCTCTCCTCTCGAAACACAAGAGAGAATCTGATAATTAATTAAGTTTTTTATGGTTTTCTAGGCCATTCTTCGAAGGAAAAATATTTTCCAACACAATTTGAATTTTTGGTGAACTTTTAATAAGCACTTCTGCTGTCGGTTCATTTGTTTTTCTTAATAATTTTTTTTTCTCCTCTTGTTGCCTTCCTTATTTCTTATAAATAATTAGTTTCGTCCGCATCAAGAGCGCTAGAGATTAGGGTGAATTGGTTTTTCGGCTGAGTACTCAGCTGTATAATTAAGATGGGAATTTATCATCTCAGACTAGTCCAGTAATCTAGTCCTCCATAAGAAAGGTAATTTATCAGATTGACGCGGTTGATACGAAAGTATATTAACCACTGAGCAGACGACCATTTCATTGTAGCACTTTCAATTGAAATACAATTCACGCAGAGTTGAAATACTTTTCCAACATTCCCGACATCATATTCACCACATTCCATCAATTCTACAGAAAGTGCTACCCCGAACGAAATACAATTATTAAACGTAAAGCTTGTGCAGAATCAGCAACAGCTGAACTTTACCAGACACGCTCTACTTGTATAATATACAATCAAAACACATTCTAAACATAGATGACCTTAACGTATGTAGCCTGCCTTTGAATTGTTTTCGATACAAAGGTATTGTCTTTGTTGACCAGCTGGAGATGTTCAGCTGTTGCTGACTCTGCACAAGCTTTACGTTTGATAATTGTATGATCCTGCACTTAAATTCACAAGAAACTTGGGTTCCGTGGGTTTTATGATCCGTTGAAGATTTGGATCTGCCTTCAGTGTTTCTTTACTTTATAGTTGATACTTCACTTTCCACATTAAAATTTCACTACGCCATACACTTTCGATTTTGGTGAATTTCGTAGTATGGAAAAGGTGTGTTCCCACCCACCTATTCTGTTAAAATGGAGGCTGCGTGACCTTCGTAAAGTTTTAATTCTTGGCTAAAATGTAGGAGCAAAACATCTTTATCCGACCTAAGTTTCGGTGAGACTATCTAATGTTTTTGGTGTGAAAGTTCTTCATTAGTAATGTCTGCATACTTAGAGAGTTACTTCCTACACCACCCCCAAATGCTCCCAACTCCTACCATAAAATTCAATTCATTGAATTCATTGAATGTTTCATTCAACTATCACATAGGCTCCGTTTCAAATTGGTGGACGATGTCAACAGAAGGTTTTTTTTATAAATTCAAACCAAAAACATCAAATTTCATTTTTCTTATAAGTCGCTAATGTGACACGTCCAGATTCTGCATTTAACTCTTGTTTGTCACATAAATCGCAGCGATACGAACTCAAGCGTATCATGTGGACAATAACAATCGGTTCACCCTAGTCTCTATGTAACTGCAAGGGAAGTGGGAATATTCTACATTTCGGTCAAGTCACTAAGTTCTACTTTTCGAAAATCAAAGAAAACGGAACAAAGTTATGGGAAGAAATTAACGATGGCGAGAGGGACGTAAAAATACAATTTGCGATGCCAAGCTATACATACGTATTCAAACAACATACATCAATTAGCAGCCGCCGCGCCGAGGGTATATACATTTTAATTTAAACGATAAAGTAGGAGCAGACCAGTCAAAAGCACTAGTTATATATTGATGGTACGTAATACTAATTTCATTATTCTCTTGACTTTTTAATGGAAAGCAATTACGCGTTTTATGCGATACGGTTTCGCAAGCTCAATACGATCATTTTTGTGTTTATTACCAGCTGTACACAGTGATGTGAACGGAACCGTGATAGATTTTCTTTTCTACCTTCCCGACCCACATGTAGCGCGTTCACTTAAGCTATGATGTCACTTTCTATACACACCTTTTCAATGTGTATTTGTACGACATGGATCATATATCACTCATTCAGTTTTTTTTTTCCTGTGTGTTCCATTTTCATTTCCCCGTGTACCCGCTGTACCCTATGTAAGACGAGCTTTTGTAGAAGATGAAAATCTTCAAAGTTAATTTTTTTTCTCATTAAGAGATAACTGGATGAAATGGTCTCGGGTTTTTAACGAGATGTATGAGTGTTTTAATTAGAGAGGCAGACACACACTCATTTGCTGTACGAATTTGTGATATTTTTTTTTTGTCAGAACATTTTTTTGAAGAGATAAAGGTTTTCCGTTTGTTAAGTTAATTAAAGTTGAAGGAACGAAGTGAATTATTTTTGTGAAGCGCGCCACACAAAACGATAAGTTTCTAAGATAATAAAAATTTATAATTTCACTTCGCTCAACAAATGACTGTATGCCATGCCATTCACACACTCGTCGCATCACCAATGTTATTTTCAGTTTTAAGTTAATTCAGAATGCAAGTTAACGGGTGCAATAGTCTTCAGAAGAGTTCGCTCTCGGAATAAGTAACCTAATTAATAGCACTTCTCACTGACGATGACAATGAACATACTGATGTCACTGCATCATCAGTTCAAATTGTTTCGGCTCTAGTGCGGAACAATTCGGTTTGAGTGTTTAAGTAAAACATTTACTTATCTACCAAAGACTCTGTTACTCGTAACTTGTTACTTGTCCCAATGAGTACGTCACTCTTCGCGTGAACGATATGCTCACACGACCAATAGTTACATGTATATCATTTACTTACCAGTGTCGTCTCGAAATATAATTAAACCTTATCGAAGGCTGTGACGGAAACGAGCTCTGCGTTGCCTGTCCCGAATTTTTTAACTTGAGTCATTCATGAAAGAAGTGACTGCATGAAGTAATAGATTAAATGCTGCGAAAGTAAATCATGACATGAGGTAACCATTTTGTGATAAAAGAAAGAGCCACAAGCTTCAGTAACTGTCTTTTCTGGCAAGTGTAAAGTTTATATATCCGAGCCGAAGACGAGGCATCCATCCAATGTATTCTGGTTTATTGTCTGTCCCGAGCAGCATGTGAATATCACAAAAGAATTGACGTAAAGTGAAGAGTCATTCAATGGAACATTTTCGCACGAGGGCAAACTGTTGTGAAATGGTGAACTGTCGCATGGGGCAAGCAATAACATTCTCTTTTCATGTCTTGGGTATAAATTTCAGAATTTTTCCCTCAGCGTGAAAAGTTGTATTCGCATCTGTTGTGGACGGTGGATCTTACGCACTTTGGCGTTTCGCCCTCACTACAGATACGTAAATAACTGTTCAATTAAAACCAACATTCAGTAATGTTTTGTCGCGCACGATGTTATGTCAATCTCAGTTCCGGCTTGGCCGGAATCGCAGTCTGTCATCTAATGCATTAAATTACTTTCGTCGGAATCTTGTTGCTCAAATAACTATTAATGAATGACAAGCGTATCACGGCATGATCGTTCAATCGGTTAAATCTGTTACTCATGCTGTTTAATCTATTGCCAAGTGCAAAATCTTGTACTTCATTGATTTTAATTTGTATAAGAACACATTAGCTGGAGCTCATCATTTATTTTTATCCTGGTTTATCGGTAACAGATGAATTCACGGTTGCAACAGATTTTTTTGTATCTTTTCCTCTACAGCTTCCGTTAGATATACTCGAAAGAGTTCCTGTTAATTGTCTATTCTCTTTGAATTGATACCGTACCGCCAAAAAGGTTAAATAGAAAATTCATTGAACGCTTTGCATAAAATCCGTTTAAACTCTAACCATTTAACATGATGTACAGGTGTACAGATGTAACTCCGTGTAGAGGATTGGCACTATGAGTCTGTGAAACAAAGCCAACGATCTCTCAGTAAAACATCTTCTTACATATCAAAATAGTTCGTGAATGAAATTTCCTTTGGCACATTGTGTGCTTGTGCGGCTTCTGTGTTGCATTCTGAGCCACATTTTCGTTCATTTGTTGAATCAATTAATTATTGGCTGTGTTAGGTAGTACTTTGTAAGTAATTTTGTACTTTGTTTCGTTAAGTAATTACGTATCCAAGGAGCTAATAAATTTCTTGATATATTTATGAGCACAACATGACTGTACGTACGTACATTAAAAATATAAAAATGGCAAAGGGAAGAGAGAAAAAAAAACTCCGAAATGTATATCAAAAGGTTGAAAGGTATTAGGTGGGTAGCTAGAGGTAGCTAGGTTATGTTACATAAAATTGATATGGTTTCACTTTACTTGAGGTGAATTATGTACGATACGTGACTAAATGCCATTTCGTTGAACATAAAAATAAAAAATTATTTCAAAATGAAAACGATTTGACGATTAAATGTTTTTAACGTACTTAAAATACAGTTCGCATTTTCATTTATTCCACCGAATGTTCTCCAACCCCTGCCTGTGTTGGTTTATGTGGTTCAATCAATCAACGGTTAATTTATTTATAAATGATTTTTATTATGATTCTACGGTCATATGGGAAATTAGTTGTAAATTTATCGTTCGTTTCCATTTGGATATAAATGTCGTTGGCTCAACTCTTTTTCTCTGGTTTTCGTTTCATGTTGACATTGATTAGGAAATTGAAGGAGAATGCACAGAGGAAAGTCTTGCGTTCGATGGAAATTGTTTTAGGTTAGATTGGATCTCGATTGGGTCTCCCCCAGCGGAGCAAAGATATAGCGGATCCCGACTTTCAGGTGAATTTATTTTCCTTATGTTGCCATTATCGTATTTTCTTGTGCCTAATGTTGTTGCACCTGCTAAGTGTGAATGGAAGCGAATTCACCTCATTACTAGCTGCAACGAGACGCAAACGAATTCAATATATATGTGCAACATACCGATACTAAATTCAACAGAAAGTAGAGATCCGTGCGTAACTGCGCATCTGCATTACCTTAAGTGTTTATAATACTTTGGTCACGTTACGTCGGTGACACACCACTTTCTATAAAAATTCACCACGCCCTTCCAAGTCGATCGATTTTGGTGAATTTTTGTGGAAAAGATGTAAATTTCGATCGGTGGCTTTTAGTTCACTATTTGTCTTTGAAAAGTCACAACAAAGATTTCAGAATATTTCCTCCTGTGACAGGGAATTCTGCACATTTTACCTGGGACAGATAATATTACTTTCCAAATAAAAATGGGTAACTGGAAACAAGGTATCTGGCGCAGTTAACATTTTAATACCTTTTATTGTCTGCTCCATGCGAAAGTTGACCATTACATGGCACTTTGTCCTGTGCGAAAATGATCCATTACACGACAAATATTTTCTGTTCGTTTTGAGTACAGGAAAGGGCAATCAAATTTCCGTCTAAGTTTGGTTCAGCTGATTATCAGCTGGTTTACTAGTACAAATCAAACTGGTTATGAGTGTTTATACTAATGTAACAGAATACGTATGCTCGCAGTAGAACCATTTAAACATTCATAGCCAGTGTTGTTATGGATAGGTGAATCAGCTGTAAATCAGCTGAAGTAACATTCGGCTGAAATTTGATTGCCCTTGCATGTAAAATCCTTTGTGAAAATCAACTTTCTCAGGTGGTAGTAGAGGTGTGCGGGCCGATGTTTTTTTGAAGCCCGTCCGGCCCGAAGCCCGGTCCAAAATTCGTTTTTAAAGCCCGGCCCGAACTGGCCCGACGTATTTATAGCCCGTCCGGTCCAAGCCCGATCGGGCCGGATAAAAACTCGGACGGGCCGACATTTTCGGGCGGCCCGAAAGCAAATTTCATATAAAAAAGTGCACGAAACTTTGAAAATCGGGCCAAAAATTTGATTTTTTAGGTCCGGTCCAAGCTCGGCCCGACAGATTTGAAGCCCGCCCGGCCCAGGCCCGGTCGGGCCGGATAAAAACCCGGGCGGTCCGACATTTTCGGGCGGCCCGCACATCTCTAGGTGGTAGGCAACAAACTAGAATTACATCGGAAGCTGCTGCGTATAGGAATTAGGAAACAATTTTGTGATACTCGCAATCTCACGCGTGTGATTTTTGGGCAACGTGCTTCTTTCCGACAAATGTAATTGAGTTCCTTGGCTATACAAACTCTTGTCGAGAAGACAGTTAATCGAAAGATTGTTCTATCATGTAATGAATTACTTTCGCATCATCCGATGTAATCTGATATTCTGCCAGTGAATCGTATTACCCTTGAGAAATAAAAGTCGGAAGCGGGCGTGGAAATAAGTTTTCTTCCCAGTAGCTGATCCGAGTATTCAAATTCAGTTCACAAGTCAAATGAATCCCTCGAAGATCTCAAATTTTTAGCCCCGTACGAAGTACGAAGGGGCTTATAGGATTACGATGCCGTGTGTAATTGATGGAACTCGAAGCAGACGGTAAGGGCAAAGTGTTTGCCTATGTTCATAGATGACGAATCCGCAATAAAAATTTGGGCCGTCTGTCCGTCTGTCCGTCTGTCCGTCTGTCCGTCACGTCGATATCTTGAGTAAATCAAATCCGATTTCAAAAAATTTTTTTTTCCTGAAAGATAGTCAAAATAGTGAGGCTAAGTTCGAAGATGGGCATATTCGGGTCGGCCCTTCGTGAGTTAGGGCCACCTAAGTGATTTAAGGTCTTTTGGTGATATTTATGGCAAAATAAACGATGGAAAAGTAAATGACACGGCAAATGATGGGTATTGTCAATACCAATCCAGGAAAAAAAAGTTTTTTAAAATCGGGTGAGTGGACCGTGAGTTAGGGCCTTAGAAGTGAAAAGCTACTAGGGCCCTATGTGTATTTTACATAGAACTCAAGTAAATTTAATCCGTTTTTCGTAATTTTTGGTTCATTTGGAAGGTAATCGAACGCCGAATAGAAAGTTGTTGAAAAAAAATTAAATTTGGGTCCTTGGACTAAGGCCACTACTAGGGCCCTATGTGTATTTTACATTGAACTCGAGTAAATTTCATTCGTTTTTCGTAATTTTTGTATCATTTGGAAGGTAATCAAAGGCCGAATAGAATGTTGTTGAAAAAAAAATTAAATTTGGGTCCTCGGACTAAGGCCGCTACTAGGGCCCTATGCGTATTTTACATACAACTCGAGTAAATTTCATCCGTTTTTCGTAATTTTTGTTTCATTTGAAAGATAATCGAACACCGAATAGAATGTTGTTGAAAAAAAAATTAAATTTGGGTCCTTGGACTAAGGCTGTTACTAGGGCCCTATGCGTATTTTACATACAACTCGAGTAAATTTCATCCGTTTTTCGTAATTTTTGTTTCATTTGAAAGATAATCGAACACCGAATAGAATGTTGTTGAAAAAAAAATTAAATTTGGGTCCTTGGACTAAGGCTGTTACTAGGGCCCTATGTGTATTTTACACTGAACTCGAGTAAATTTCATTCGTTTTTCGTAATTTTTGTGTCATTTGGAAGGTAATCAAAGGCCGAATAGAATGTTGTTGAAAAAAAAAATAAATTTGGGTCCTTGGACTAAGGCCGCTACTAGGGCCCTATGTGTATTTTACATATAACTCGAGCAAATTTCATCCGTTTTTCGTAATTTTTGTTTCATTTGGAAGGTAATCAAAGGCCGAATAGAATGTTGTTGAAAAAAAATTAAATTTGGGTCCTTGGACTAAGGTCGCTACTAGGGCCTTATGTGTATTTTACATATAACTCGAGCAAATTTCATCCGTTTTTCGTATTTTTTGTTTCATTTGGAAGGTAATCGAACACCGAATAGAATGTAGTTGAAAAAAAAATTAAATTTGGATCCTCGGACTGAGGCCGATACTAGGCCCTATGTGTATTTATACTCAATAAATTAAAATTTTAGGTCAATTCGAAATTTGTGTTAAATTTAAAAGGAACGTCGTACGGGGCTTCGTAATTGCGCTATGCGCAATTTTTAAGACGTACACATTTCATAAGAATTTTACTTTACCGACGTTTACGGGCGCAGTAGGTTTACGGTAAGAGTAGGGCGACGGACGAACTAGGGTCACGTACGCAATAGATGTACGGGTTTGTACGGGGCTCAGTCGCTGTTCTGACGGCTCGTTTCTCTAAATTTTCCTCGGTGTGTTGTGTATGGCATGGCATAAGTGCAGTATCCATTTGGAAATTACTTACAGTCAATTTAGATACGATTTCCTCTAAACGTCGACAGTGATGTGTTCCAATTGTGTTGGTAGAATAAACTTTATTCTCGATAAAATATCTACCGCAATAACCGGCTTCGATTTATTATAATATGGAATCTGTGTGCAGTGCATGTGCGGTTCCGAAATATTTGTTTGTTCTGTTAAAGCACAGTTTATAGCTTGTTACAATTCCGAATTTCCATATACCGCAAAGCCCCGACCGGAGAGAAGCGCTGGCAACATTTATCCAATATAAATGTTTCATGCATTTGAAAGCGTCGAAACGAACAACTAATACAGAAGATGGTGCACGTTTTGATTTACTTTCGATAGGGTGATCGATTCCTTAGTTGAACATTTCATAGATGACAGAGTACGGCTATCGAATCTACTACTTGATTTGATTTAACTATTTCCGAAAGACTAAAATCAAATCTTTTACTTCATTTGTTCAACCATACATTTTGCTATTTCATATGTCGTTGAGTGGAGCTCGTTCTTTGCAATTATACTTTATTGAAAATGTTTTGACTGACAGTGCTCCTCATTTATATACTAAATTTTCAATTGAGTAAGGCTAACGATGATGGCGTTTCAAAATGAACTACATGAAAGCCCGCATTGGAACTGTTGTGCGTGCCGACAATTTTGAAGAAAACGACTGGCCTCGGTTCAAACGTTAGTTCTTGCCACGATTTAAGTCGATCATTTTGTTTATCCACAGCCATTTTCCAGTCTTTTTTATCTACTGAAGTTTCCACATAGTAACCGTACGTCCTGTCGTCTTGATCCCATAGCAATAGACGGCATGAACCAATATGATATGGCTGGGCTAATTGAATGATGATAGAACCTTGTCCTAATTCCAAGACGTGGTGTTATTCGTGTACGACTTTCTTTGAAATCTTTGGGAGATTTTAGTCTTACCTATGGTATGGTATGTGTAGCCAGATCCACCGGTATAGTTTTTAAAAGCACCATTCAGAACTACATCAACAGTATCACCAGAATTGACAAGTCCATCGATCACCTTGGCACCTTTTTCTATCGTCGCAACATTAACTGTTGGCGAAATCAATCCGTTAACCAGACTCGGTTCATTTTCCGTGTAAAATGCTTCAAGTTCAACGACATGAAAGTCCGTATTGGCTGTGTTATGTGTGCCCACCAGTTTGATGTATCGAACCGGACACGATTTGAAGTGTAAATTTTGCCACGATCGGCAGAAAAATGCCGAACCATCGTAGACTCGGTTCCAGCTTTTCAGATCTACCGAAACGTCCACACAGTACGAATACGAACGAGCATCACGATCCCACAGAAGGATCTTTATGTGATTGATCAAATAGATTGATTTCAGTTCGACAATGATGCAATTGTTGACCGTGTCGGTGATATGGTGATAAGTATAGCCTGGAAAGGTTTTAAATTCAAACAAAGGTGTGACAGGGGACGTCAGTGAAATTTGGACATGAATTTTGCTTCAGGTGTTTTTCAGCTAATACAAACCCCTCTTCACACGGTCTTACCATTACCACATGCGTACGTGTATCTACTTCACTTATGTAAGCAGTTTTGTTTGTATGAGTGAACCGATTGTGAAACGGCTGAAGTAAATTTACGTTTAAATTTCAGTGACGTCCACTGTAACTTAATAAAGAAATCTGATTACCGGTAGATCCATCATAGGTTGTCACATTACCATCAAGTATTTCCAAAGGGTTAATACCACTCCTGATAGTTTTGGCATTGAAATTTTTAGCTGAAGCAACATTCTCGTTTGGTTCTAAAAACAAAGTCTAGTCAAGAGGCTGAACAAATTTATTCGAAGTTAAAAGCGGATATCGCCTTTCTTGCGGCGATGTTAGAATGGTACGAAGTGGTACACACACTGCACACCTACCTAAATTGAAACGATAGTTCATGTCGTGGTTGATAGTTTTTTCGCGTACAATTTCAAGCAAACGCTCGGAATCTAAAGTTGAAGTCTCTTTAACGATGGTCAACAGCTCTTCCAGATCGATCAGCTTGAACCGAACCATCGGAATAATTGCCTGAAATTCACCGTCTGAGTGCTCGTGTTTGCGCCATTCGAGTACGGCTTTGAAAATGTCCATTTCTGGAGCGCAAAATGTGTCTCGTTTTAACACGGAAGCCAGTGACTTTGGAGCTAGTGTGTTGAAGTTTGTCGATTTCAACACTTCGGTCGAATGTCGGTCCATGTATAGGAGCGCAGCTTCTTCGAGATCGGTTAAATTATACAAACACGCTGCATTGAGTGCTGCACAACAGTTGTCCAGCGTTAAATTGTCTAAGAGATACGCTGAGATTCCGGATTCCAAATCATCGATGCCAAAGTCGTGTGCCAATTTGAGAAGATCCAAAACATTGGAATATTGAATTTCACTGAGGGCGAGACGTCCAGTGTAGATGAACTTCAGCACAAGCTTAAATGCTTCGATGGACACATACAGTTCAACGGTAGACGAATTCAAAGCCATCATACCGTCGAAATTTCGCTCAATAGTCGTTGGCACATCGCCTATAGTATAAAGGATTGCTCGAAAATATGGACTGCGTGCAGCAAGAATACATTTGTGGGCCGGTATCTTAGTTTGACCGACAATCAATGTAACATCAGAATAGTCTGAACTTTCACACATTTCTGCCAGTTGTTGCAGAAGTTTCACTGAAAGACGAATAAAAGGAAAGTGGAAGCTTTACTGCACTGATGACAGCATTAGTTAACATTTAAGTCAAGCCTAAAAGTTCTTTGTAACTTACATGAGCAGTCCAATTTATCATTTTTAGTCAACATTTTCCTTTGGTTTCAAATTCAAAATATGGAAAGAAATGTTCAATCACTCAGTAGCTCCTATGTACACTGTGCACGTTCACTAACTTCAAGCAACTTTATATAGAAATCACTGTAGCGCGTCACTTCCTTAATTTGATATCAAACCACAATCGATTGTAATTGCGGTCGAATGCAGTGGGCGACTGATAACATTGTAATCAATTTGGTTGCAAAATAATGAAAAATTCAAGTAAATTCAAGTCCAGCTAAGTCCAACGAAGAATTGCAACGAGTATGTTAGTGATTGCCGTGAGTGCGCCTTCTGTTTCAAATCATACCGCATAGCGGGTCATTTTAACGCTTAGTGTTTGACGTCAGCGTTATTTTGATCAACTATCAGTTGAAAATATTCAAATTTTTGGCGCACTTATGCCGTGAATTCAAAGGGATTTTGTGTGTTTTCATATCATGACGCGTATCTGACCTCCGTGATATCTCTTACTTATCATGTGACTGGGGGTTGTGCAGGTATGTAACGTTTCGAAATTTATTGTGAAGGTAATTTAGGTGACAAAGAGGGAAAGCATGTTCGGTAAAATCGAAATTCTCGTTAGACATTAAATAGCCGCTGAGTTACAAACTCATGCAAATTTTGTCGGTTTATGTGTCAGTTTGGATCAAAAGTCCGTCAAAGTGACGTTTTAAACTTCAAACGTATAAAAAACAGAAGGACTAATAGAAAAACGGAATTGAGTAAAAATAAACAATTTTCTCAATGAAAACAAACTAACAGGTATGGTCTAACTACACCGCAGAGGACAAAACGACTTTACAAGCGGATTCAAACCCACTCATTTTCATATTATTTTGACATCAATAATGAATACGTTCAAAATAAATTGATCGATTTTGAAGAATCGACCATACATTAGATTTTCTGACTACTTCGAAAAAAACAATTCGTTTGACACGTCACTTTGACAGATGTAAAAGACCAACTTTTTATAGAATCTGTATGTCTACTTAAAGTGAAAGGCTAACTCATACTTCCGACTCCGAGGATCAAAAAAAAAAACTCATTCATGACAGGTTGTCGTTTAAATTTTTTTTTTGTCTGTCAAAGATGCAGAACATTAATGAAATAGAAGATTACTGCGGATTAAACGTGTGTCTTTTCGACAAGTGGGGAGTTTGTATATCAGAGCCGGTGGTGAGTTTTACAACTACACTTGTCAAAAAGACAGCTACTGAAGCAAGTTACTCAAAAAGACACAAGTGAGTTTGCGAGTATCATAAAGTTGTTTTTGAATTAATAAATTACTTTCTCAGTATACAACTCGGTATACAATGCATTCCAGTTTATTGTCTGCCCAATGCCAAAGTTTATAACCACAAAGGAATTCACATAAAATTAACCGATGATTGTGTAATGGATCATTTTCACCAGTGGCAAACTGTGAACTAATGGTCAACTTCCGTATGGGGAATTAAATAAGAGTCTTTGCAGTCCAATCACTATATGTCGTGTGCTCAAAACACATGTTCATCAAGCTCCTATTGTAAAATAAAATTAAATTTTTTGGCACAGCTTTCCTACGAGACTAGAATGGAAGACAATGAAAGTTATTGTCACGCAAACCTTAACTGGCTATTAATAAAAAAAAATGAAAAATTATTTTCAAAATGAAACTAAACTCTCCCCACCTCCATCCATTAACCCAAAACATTTCCCTCGTATTTTGTAAACAATTTTTTATTTCTATGAAAAAAATTTTCTGTTCGATCTATTACAGATTACGATAATAAAACATGTGTACCATGTGAGGCTAATTGTGCTTCATGCCAGGAGAGACCCGACCATTGTACTAGCTGTGACCACCACTTAGTCATGCACGAAAACCAGTGTTATTCTGCCTGTCCGGCACACACCTATGAAACAGAGGATTACAAGTAAGTTATTAATTAATTTCAGAGTATAACAAGCTTTTTGTTGTGTAGTTGAACCCTATATTCCAATTACATTTGTGTATGTGTGTGTGTAGTGTATATATGTTCGGTTCAATCATATGTACAGTACACTCCGATCCGACCTATTCATTTTATACTACATGCAGTTATACACACATGGTATATATCTATATATCATGATGGTACACATTTTTGGTACGGTGTGAATAAATATCGGGAAATCGTTGTTTTTGAATATTATATTATATTATATTATATGTTTGACAGAATGTATTGTGTCGTTTAATTGGATTTTCTAATAGAAAAGATGAGTTTGAATGTATGTGTGTGTATGGCGAAAAAAGGGTCTTTCCATTTAACCAGTAAATTGAACCTATATCTGAACAAATGGAATATTAACCGGATATAGATTATGATGCTGACCCGTCTTCAGAACTAATTAAAATATGAGTGCGGGGTGAGCGACTTATTGAGTTTTTTTTTGTTGGGTTGTTGATGATGACAAGGTCAAGCCATCAATGTGTTTGATGTCAAAAGGATATTGCCAGGGCCGGGTAAGCTCATGAAGTGAGGAACACTGAGAACATTTGAAAGTTTGTGAAATTAGACCGTAATAATCTCTTTAAAACATAGCTAACGCCGACCCGTACGAAACACCTATTCGTATCAAAAGCCTTTTATGTGAAACTCTTCATTTCTCTTACTTCATTTTCTTCTCTGCTGAAAAACTATTCTTCCTTTTAAATCACTTACATTATCCACTCTTTGCCTTGTTATCATATACAACTAAATTGCCGGAGGCAATATAGACAGCCCCGTACGAAGTCAGATTTCATAAATTCCTATTTAAACAGCTATATACAGCTATATACCGCTATATTTACCTATATTTCACTGTAAATAAACATTTCACAGAGGAATATGCTATTATATAGCTCTATATGCCTGTATATAGCTCAATATAGCTGTATATAGGTATATACAGATGTCCATATATGGAATCCCTGAAACCCCTCACACTTAACACATTATTTCCATGTAAACAGAAACTCTCTAAGCATCATTTTTCCCACTTTGTATCACTTTTAATAAAATCCAATATGGCCGCCGGCAGCCATTTTGTTAGGAAACCGAAAATAGTACCGACGCTTTACATTTGTTAATACCTTTCAAACAAAAAAAAATTCATGAAATTCGGTCAAAATTTACTCGAGATATTGACAAAATACTCCACGTTCACTGTACGGCCGAGTAGCCAGATAAGAGCTCACTCCAAGAGACCTAGCTCACGCTCCGGAGAACATAATTTCATAACCTTTTTTTTTCCTGATTGGTACGGTCAATACCTATCTAATAAAGCTAAAACAGACGAAATATGTTGAAATGTGGCCGACCTACAAGCAAAAACGGCTTGCCACCCTGTACCTAGTTCACTCCAAGGGGTCTAACTCACGAGTCGGTCATCCGATTTCCATAAACTTTTTTTTTGTCGATCGGTATTGTAAATACCTTTTATTTGACGTATCACTTACAAGTTTAACGTTTAAATGTCCGGAGATATCTTCGAAAAACCGTAAAGCACTTATTGGGCCACAGCTCGGGAGGGGTCGATCCGAAATCACCCATCTTCGAACTTAGCCTGTCTTTTGACATTACCAAACGGGAAAAAAAAGAATTTTCAAAATCGGATGCGTTTTACTCAAGTTATCGTGCAGACAGACAGACGGACAGACGGACATTTTTTTTCGCGGATTTGGCATCTCTAGACAACCACAATAGGTTTCCCCTTACTCAGGGAGTCCAATTCGACGTGTTACAAACGTATGCGTAAACCTATAAGACCCCAGTACTTCGTACGGGTCTAAAAATTTCTGTGAACCTCTGGCTGTATGGATCACTACACAGGGCGCTACAAATGCATACATAACGAAGTAGTGAGATGAACCGTCTCGTCATTCTGAATCATTCCATTTGTGCGATGTTTTTTTATCAACACGAAGGATAAGTGACTTAAAACCGTTTTAGTTTAAGCAGTCAGACAGCTTCGAAGCGAGGACCACAGCTTTGATAATAAAAAGTTTTTTATTAGAACATTTAGGCTTTTTAGAGAGATATTTTTAGTAGCTTTCGAATGACATCAAAATTTGCCGATGTTTGTCACTGCAACTGGACTTAAAGCTGAATTTTCGGATGTGAAATCACTGCCTTTGAACGGTCATAAAAGGCCCAGTGGGAAATCGAAGCATAGCAAGATGGGGCTCCAGATGGGGTTTGAAAGCTACTGATATTACCTTTTGGTTGATACTAAACACGATAATATTCGTGGACGGTCTAACAAATGGAGATGGTTTTCGTATTTTAGAAATATCTTTTGATTTTGGACCAGTGCCGGCACCGTTACGTGATGGGTATCGAAATTCTTTGTACTCTATCTCATGCTCACATCGATTCCTTACACAACAATAAAAAATCACGAAAAACGGTTGCTTTTTCCCTGATATTTTACTCACGCCGTTTTCTTCCGATTTTTGAAACACTCCGGGGCGTGGTTTATGCAGGGACTATTTTTGGGAAAATAATTTCCTAGATTTCCCAAAAAATGTTCTTGGGAAAATTCTGGAAAATCTTTTTCCGGAAATTGTCCCTGGGTTTAACCCTCACAGTTCACAAAACAAAACTCGTTGGGACGTCTAAATACCTAGCTGTAGGATGTTCATTTCATTCTTAATACCTTGAATATTCGGTGTTGATTGAGGTTCATGTTCGTACGAGTTAGTGAGTGAACATGGCGTTTTCACGACATGACGAGACTTTCCATTTTTAGTTGAAGCAAGATACTCCTTGGGTTCTTGAAAGAAAGTCTAGTTAAGATGCTGAGCAAACTTACTTGATACTTATGTCCAATGCGGATAAAACAATAATCTAGAAGTTCATTTTACTGCGTTCGGTCTCGTATTGACACTCAACATAACGACCAAAAATTCAATAAAATGAATTTAAAAATCGAAATTGATATTGCATAAGTGAGATGCAGGACAACTTTTTTCTTCGACGTGTTTTAGATGGACGTGCGACGCGACGGCTTCAACAGATTTCGAATTATTTCGTCTGACAAAAACTTTTTTGTTACTGAGAATTTCGTGCTACGCTCCAGGTCACGTATAACCTGAACTCTTAGACTGGTTCTGTTAAAAGGGAATAAATATTGTCTGCTATTAAGAGGGAGGAGCTCTGCGATTTCAGGCAATCCATGCAAAAATGTCTTATTTTTTTCTCTAAAATAACGAAAAACGAACGAGAATAAATTGCACTAGCTCGCACAAAACTACAATAAAAGTTATTAAAATGCAGCAGTGTCTCTGTGTGAACTTTTTCCCTCACTTTATTTAAAAAAAAATGAAAATCCAATTTTTTCATCTCGCCATACATGACATATTGTACACCATCTGAACACAGCGGACAAACTTTTATTGCAAAATTTAAGCTAAAGTTAAAATTGTTTTAATTCTCTGCACATTATGCGCAAATTAGCCTTTACGGGTGATGTGGTGTCATGTAGATTTTATCGCCATTATTAACGAACGAACAATAGAATACGAGCCATTCAGATTAAAATTATTTTGGGAGCGTCCCGGCACGATTATTACACAGCACTCAAAAAGGCTGAGAGTTTCATAATAATCATTTACGTAAACAATAAACTCTCTAGCACCACCCCGGCCATAAACATTTAATGTAAAGGTGATTCATCGCATTGATAAGATTTAATTTTACGACCGATGTAAACGGCGGCGACGACGGTGAGAAAAAAAAGAACTCTCCCTTTCTATACCCTCCTATGTCAATGGCTGTTATGAATTCAATGTAACATTAAATTGTAATGAAACAAAAGAAATAATTAAAATTAATCAGTCACATGGGCCTTTACATGTGAGACATGTGTGTGCTACATAATGAATATATGGGGCAACCACTTTTTTCGACAGCAAAATAATCAGTCTTACATCGGCCTTCACTTCGTTATTTATTTCTTCGTTTAGAGACACCACTAACAGCCTTTCACCACTGCATTGGTTTCGTGGGACTTCTGAACCACGCTTCGAAGTATGCAAATACTCTCTGAGAAAGGCTAGGCGCGATATCTCGCCTAAATGTAGGCTAGACGTATTATACACAAATTCATCCATGTTCAATTTTACCTGGCACAATCGAAGATCAGTGACAGCACGCACTGTACATGGCAGAACCATTGCTACTAGATTTGCTAATAAAACCATCAAAACCGATTGAAAATCAAAATTTTCTGTTCAAAAGCCACCGTTTTGCTGGCGGGAACCGCCTACAATTCCAATTGTTTTTATTGTGTGAAAGCTGGGCTGTCGTTGACTGTATAATTACAGACTTTTTATCGTTGGAAATTGTGATTTGTGATTAAATCCAGGCACATGAAAATATTATGGTCGAATTTAGAATGCTTAATGCGGTATACTCGCTCGCTAATTGAATTGGATGACAGCTATGACACATAAATGATTTTAATGGATGTGACACACGTAATCGTCGAACACACAACAATACAATTAGTGAAAGTGACGACCGTAAGAAAGTAATTAAATTCGAATCACAGATAATTGATTTGGTCATTATGGATAGGTTGCTAGAGGAAAGGGTACAAGAATTCCAATAAGCGTATTAAAATGGTCGTACGTCGACGACAATACCCAGCAATCATTCATCGGATTCCTTTAGACTAATTTATAATTTGTATGACAAATGGAGTAACAGTTAACTGCAGGACATTGTACACAAAGTATCTGATCTTTTCGCCACCTAACCTTACATTTTTATAATGAATTATTTTCGCAAGGGGGCAAACTGTTATGTAATGGTTAGCTTTCGCACAGGGTAGACAATAAAAGCATTTACTTGAATCGTTAATAATTCATAGCCTGCAATGATAGATTTTAATTGTCATTTTTGTCAAAAACCGAGAATTTCTGAGTATAATAGATCATTTTCATTATACGGTACTTGTCAACGTAACCCCACTTAATTTTTCGTCAAGTAGTCCTTAACCTCAATCAATTGACGTTAACTACGTTCAATTTACTGATTTTTATATGAAAATCGTTCATTCAATTCATTCGATATTTTTCGACATGTCTGACAGTTGGGATCGTGTCTGACGTTTACAAGGTCATGAAAATGATCTATGTCAGCGCACAAAAGTCGTCGATTTAGCTCTGAGTGTATTTAAGAGGCATCGATGCTTAGCTAATATTGTAGCCTACATTTGCGATTTGCGTGTCTCGTATTTCAGTTTTGATTTATTTCATCAGAATTCTTTTCGAAAAATTTACGACCGCGAATGTAATGTGTTAGCTTGGTGGTAGGCGTTTCACCAGCAGTTTAACGAAATTTTTATAAACTACTGCAACCAAATCTATTTTCTGTTGAAAGCTATCACATGCGGGGTCGTTATTGCGGTCCTATATTTTTGAAACGGCCTTCTGGTGGAATGATATCATCAAAAGTAAACTAAAATCCAGTATTTAAAAATCGCCTAAATGTATACTTTTCAGCAAAGCATCGATGCCTCTTAAATGAACGAAAATTCTTTGTTCTCAATATAATCTCATCTCATCAATGCGTTTCGGATAGGCTATATCCTCGCTAACCATTTAATAAAATCAAAAAGTAAAACCAAACTCAATTAAAGTAAAAAATAATTGGAAAACTCGCCAGCAGCACGTCCTATTAATTCCTAGAACTGTAAATAATCAAATCAAATCAAATAATCAATTACAACTGATGATCAATCGAAATAAAATCACGTCAATTATTGGATGGCTTTAGGATAATATGGTTAAAATGGCGATGATGGTTTAATCTTGTTTTGAATTGATTCCATCAATTGGTATAACACTATTTCGATAATTTTGCACCCATTTCGCTTTCATCAAACGCTGTCAGCGTTTGAATTGTGCAAAGGCGGTATCAATAAATCACGTCCACTTTTTACAGTGACATCGTCATTATATCATTAAAAACTCGACAAATATGCGTTTTCGTGAGTCAAATATGTGTCTTCCCTCCAATTAGGATACATACTAAGGCAGAACGCATTTTACTCATGAAAACGTACATTTTTTGAGTTATTAATGATAATTTAGTTATGCTGGCAGCACTGAAAATGTGGACGTGGCATTATCCACAAATTATTTGAAAAAATGTTTACACGCATCGTGATACGAAAACACGGGAAATTCCGAGTAGAACGTTCTTCGAAACAATGGTTTTTATAAGGGTAAATATAAGATGTTACAAACATTCCGAGTAGCCAAACAGATCTTTTCCTCAAAAGCGACTGCACACATACAAAGGTCTCTGTCTGCTTATTTTGGTTATGTATCTTTCATATCACCAGTCAGTCATAGTAGTGTAAATATCTATATTCATCTCCAAGGGATCATTCATAAATGAAAATCGATTTTTTCGGTGCTGTCAACATATTTAAATCATTAGTAACTCGGGTGGGACCGTCCAGGTAGCTCAATCGATAGAACAATGGACTCACGCCCTATATGTCACGGGTTCGACTCCCGTGTCAGTCATAGTTCATAGGGTTTTTCCTAATCGTAAATGATTAGTCTCTGCTGTTAGTTACTAGTCAGCTCTGTCGACCGTAATAGGTTTCTACGAAAACACCAAAAAATGCTGAACACAGTTCTTGTACGTCATACGCATAAGTCTCAATCGTGATTCTAAAAATGTCAACTACTAGCGACACCTATGTTCTAATAGATAAATCATACGATTCACAATTGTAAAATCTATCGAAAATATGGGTAATGGACAACAGGCCCATTGGCGGCTTAGGTGCTTGATAAGCATTAGCTTTCCTGTCCATCGTATCCTATACTCCTATCCTAACTCGCATGCTTTTTGTGGATTCTATTCTTTCTTCTACCTCCCAATAAGTGGGTGATTTACGTATGCTGGCAGCACTGAAAAAAACGTATTTTTGAATGATCCCCAATGTTAATATCACTTGTGCCAAAAAAAACGATTTTAATAGATTGATTTCAGCAGTATTCAATCCTGCGCTACCTATCCACCTCGACACATTTTTTTTACTTAACCAAGCCAAATGTCAGTCGTCACATTATACTTTCTTCTCCGGCAAATTGCCATAAATTTGAATTCCATTTTACGGTAATAACAACTGCTCCAACATTCATGTGTACCTCATTTTGCCATTTTCATCTCTATGACATTTTTCTGCTGCTGCCAGAGACTATAAACTTAATGGTGTTACACAATAAAAGCACTGCTCCATGCTCATACACACACAAAAAAAGCGGAGAACACAAAAAAGTGTAAAATGCATGACAGGAAGTATTTTATAGTTATGCTTTCTATGAGGCCCCGTCTTGAGAGCAATATCTCTAAAGAGGTAATGTGCACAGCATAATTATTATTATTTGCAGTTGTGCAGCTAAACATTGTGACACAGATGAGTGTTTGATATGGAATTTACAAAATGTTGAGAGTTTGACAAGTTTTTAAGTGTCCCCCGTCAGAGTGAAGAGCAAATTCAGTTTTGATGGAAAGGTAAAACTTCCAGGTTAAATGTAATTGTGTGACTGTTACCGATATTTTGTTCGGAAGGAGGGAAATGACAGTTCATTACCAGCTAATGCACTCACAAATAAATCCTATTCTCATCACTCTTAACTCTAGCTAAAGGTTTCCATGTTTCGGGGAATACACAATTAGCAGCAGAGAATTGTTTCGAAAGTCTTTGCGACCACTTCGGTAACAATATAACAGAAAAAATGAAAATGTTTAACACGGCGGAAAAGTGGTCATCCATGTGAAAGTCGAGAACAATAATAAGACTGGCGGTAAGACAACAGTTCCTTCATAAATGTTGAGGAATGAGTGAAATATTATTTGTCTTACTTGGGGGATAGAAGTTTTAGCACATTAGTTCGTAATCGACGTCAAACATTATTCTAAGCAAGAAATGGTTCTTCGGTACACTTCTAAAATGCACTAATTTTTTGAGAATCGGAAAAATGGAATTTACCTGAAACAGACAGTCGCCAAATATTTTAGAAACATTCACTTGGTAGAGTAACTAAATTTACTGCTGTGATCGAATACTGTCTCAATAGCGCAGTGTATAAGTTGAGACTTCGCATTGAATTATTGAATTGCCTGTTGTGGGTTCGAAACTCAACCGCAACACAAATAATTCGTTTCATCCGGTTGTTTTACACAATAATGACATCTGATTGAATCGGTTATTAAGTTGCGCCTTGGATTTAGTACCGACAACGTCTCTTTGTGTTACATGTACTTCGTTCGTTGGTAATGTCATTCAGTCAGTTAGGCGAAAGGCCCGTTGTGTGTTGTCTTTTACTGACAGCGCCTGTTTTGATATCTTGATTTTGGAGGCTTCCTGACATTTTGGGTAAATTCAATTTTTCCAATTAAGTTTGTGGAAAAATCGGTGCCTCTAAAGGCCAGGTCGACCTGAAACCTGAAGCTCAGATTATCTGAATCTGATTAGAACTCAACGTGTCTGAAAATTTTTACCTGACAGCTATAGAATTCTTCATGTTTTCTGGTGGTTTGTAACTGATTCCAAAAGAATTTCGTTGAACAAATGAAAATCTAGATTTTTATGAGGCAAACTCGCAACAAGAATGAAAAGAATGAAATACTAATCTACCTGAGTTTTTACCCATGGTCGAATTTCAGGTAAATTGCCAAAAATTTCCAAAAACTGCGAACATCCGAAAACTGAACTTTTCCATCATTTCGAACGGTTTTGGCAACTACTGAGCTCAGCCTTGTGTTTTAGCCGGCTCTCAATGATTTTGTTTTCAAATGAAGTCGATGAAGTAAGATGAGAGCGTCAATTACCAAACAAAATCATTGAGAGCCGGCTAAAACACATGGCTGAGCTCAGTAGTTGCCAAAACCGTTCGAAATGATGGAAAAGTTCAGTTCTTGAACGTTCACAGTTTTTTTTCGAAATTTTTGGCAATTTTGGAAAAAATTTCCAAAAATAGGCCCTGGTCTGAATCTGATTAGAAGGGAACCTGACTTAATATTTTTACCTGACCTGAATATACCTGAAATATAATCAAGGCAAATCAGGTCAGATTTCAGGTGGAATTTCAGCATGATGAGATTCCTTGCGATCAATTCCTCCCATCGTTCTTCGAAAGGATATAAGCTGGACTATGGCCTTTACACCACTCCCAACACCACTGACAATCCAGTTCCCGATGTAACTCCCACATCATCCCACATCTGCCATAGAGCGTGGTTCCCCAGAAGCCTTTTGCATTAATGATCCCAATTTCTTTATAAATGTCCTTGTCTCAGGACCCATGCTACCTAGTGATTCAAAAGCAATAGGTGTGAATCCGTCATCTCTAGAAATTCCTGGAGGCTGTACTAAATTCGGAAACCCTGCAAGATAAACCATGTAACGTTTTTAACGTTTTAAAGTTTTCTGCACGTTTTTACCACAAAGACATTTATGTTCTTCGGATAATTGACAACCTAGACGAAGACCAACAGCAATGCCTTTTTGAATTTTTTACCTACTTTTTTATCTGCCTTTTTAAATTTTTTATTTCAACGTTTACATTAATTCAATGAAAAATAGCAAAATTATAACACACATACGAGAGATCAAAAATAGAAAGCACCGATAGAAAATAATAATTTACCGATTAAAAATACCGAAATACCGATAAAATATAATAAATTACCGATAAATAATAATAAACTACCGATAGAAAATAATGAACTACCGATTAATATTAATGAATAGATAATGATAGAAAATAATAAGTTACCGACAAAAAATTAAAAATGATCGATAAAATGAACAATCTATCGGTATTTCAGCACTTTTTATCGGTGAAAACTTATCGGTAGTTTGAAATATTTTTATCGGTACTCGGGAATTTCGCTATCGGTACTTTATTATTTTTTATCGGTACCGTGTTTATCGGTCATTTATTATTTTTTATCGGTAGTTTTGAATTAATTTATCGGTCGTTTATTAGTATCCAACTGAATTCAGATCGACCCTAAATTCAGGTTCAGATACCAGACCTGTAAATCAATTCTCAAATCACAAAATGAGTCAAATTCTTTTATTTTACTAATTATTTTTAACTTTATGCAGTCTGTTCATCTCATTTGAAATTACAATTTTATGGCTTGGTGTTCTGTGAGTATACTACTCATCGAGTCGACTTGTCGTTCTTTTCCCTATGCATCTGATCGAATTTCAAGTGCTGTGAGTGTTTCATTATAGATTAATTTAACATTCGTCACATAATACCGATTTAATGACATCGGCGAATTTCCCTCTAGATTTGCAATTTACGGCAACGAAATATGGTTGAAGTTTTTCCTTTTAGGAATTAGATACACACAGTCACGCTTGCTCGCCTGAACAGTGAATTAAAATAATTGCATTTCAATCGATAAAAATTTTGTATCATAAGTAAAAGGAAAATACCAACAGCGCCTGAGTAATATAGGGTAAGCATACCAATTTTCTGACGAGTCGGAAAGCTATTGTTCTTTCATTTGTTTGTTAAAAAAAAGTTTGAAAGAATGGACGACCAATAGATGTCGGAAGACTCAGTCTTGTCCGTGGATTGGTACACTTACCCTACAAATCGAAATTGCGATAACATTTTCACCGTTTTAATAGGAAACGAAACATTGCATGATACCCAGCGACTGTGAGGTCACCGGTTTAATTAACTATTATTTACGATTACAGCCATTTGAATTTAATACTTGCCAGCCTGTGTGTATAGCCTTGCTTGGCTCTGCACGCAATCTTGCAAGAAGAACGTTCATAACCTACATCGCAGAGCGTCTGACCGAAGAATTAGTCGCTAGGTCCTATTACTAAGACATTCAAGTCTTGTGGGCATTTTAGAAAACTGAAACGGAGTCCAACTAACTTTAACAACTCCAAGCAAAACTGTAATAGTCGAGACTTCATCGACATTTTCTGGACATTTACCCGCACTGATGATGAGGTCATTGAACTGAATTTACACTGCACTTATGCACTTGTGTAGGTTACCCCTCGCCTGACAAAAAAAACGTTTTGTGTATGCCTGCTATCAGCTTTTTATAATGCATACCCATCCTGTGCGCTCCACCAGACAGCCAATTTCAACTTCATCGAATTTCAAACAAACACAGCTGATTGCAAAAAAAAAACCATTTCAAATATCGAGCGTTGTATCACCAAATTGTTTTATTCAAAAAGAATATTTCCATTCGTTTCGGAACGGTGCACTACATGCTCATAACATTCTCATAATTTCTATTTCACATCCTTTGGACAATGTGCTTCTCACGTGATTTTTTGTCAAAGCAATAAGAGACGGGTACAAAGAACCAACTGATCTGAGAATCTGGAACGAACATTTTTACGATATGAATGGCATTTCAAAACGAATAAGTGGAGGGGTGGAAATGAATCCATCGAGAAGAAGAGGTGGTATTCAAAACACTTTTAGGACAAACTAAAATCTGGGCACTGTCTGGTTCAAGTATCTCATATTTTGTTGGTTCTGTTCACACTCTAAAATGTAACCAACTACAATGGTGCGCAAAGGGATAGAACCACAATTTGACCGTTATTTCAAGTTAAATCCGTTCCAATTCCACTGTCGTCAGGGCTTGACTGACTACCCAAAAGTACTTCGAGCAATGAGAATTTGTAAAAGGACTTTTGTTCATACAACAAATCTAAAATACCTATTGGTATCGCCAGAATGCCTATATGGCCACATCGGGCTTGTCTGTCAGATTCCACATCTTCATTTAAACATCTACTACTTCATTTATGCAAAGTATCGCAGTATGTTTGATACAAAATCTATTACTTCAATATGTTCATCATACATTCCACTACTTAAGCGAACAATTAGCCAGTGCTCATCGTTAATAATTATCGTCGTCGTCGATTGCAGATGATTAGCCAATTCTTTATGTCGTGAAAATTTGGAGAGGGCACGTAGAATGCAGGAAGGTTCATATCAATGAACAGTAGGGGAACAGTCATCAACAGTCCATTATCGAATAGGGATTAAAATTAAAATGATTTTTTCACAAATAAAATCTGATTAGAAAAAGAAGAAGTTGGGAGCGACGTCACATCCGGTACACTGTGTGAATGCCGGAGTTGTGTGAATAAATCTTGTAAAAATGTAATCCTTTGTGCCAGTGAGTTCCTTTTTATTCGCATTTTTGCTTGTTCCCTGCCATTGAACCGTCTTTCACAAAATTATGTGTGTGCTGACGTATTTCCTTTATGAAACCTGAAGCGTACAGAAATTGAGCGTTTTCTGTTTCTTAGCTGTTCCAATACGTTGTCAAATGATAGTTTTTTCTCCCACACTTCGTAACGATGCGAATATACCGAGCTGCACACACTCACCCATATATAGCATCAAAGAGGTTTATTAAACGAAATTGATGGCGAAAATTATTTGAAGGAATCAGAATCGGTGAATTTTCAACAATTTTTTCTTTCTTTTTTGGTTCAGATGATGAAAAGTATTGGATGTGGAAGTGGGTGAAACAAAATGGGAAAATCGGATTGCTACACATTCAGTCGGGTAAAAGAATCGGGAATCCATAAACGTTTCAGAGTGTCGTCGATATTTTAATGATTTGTAGCAATTCGATTGTCTTTTGTCTTTTGCTAAATGGATATTTTATATGTTCGACGTGTATATGTGGCATGGTGTGGGGAAACATGCTTTCGGCAATGTGGAAGCACATATATATAAGCAAGTGCCAGATATAACGGAAGTCTTTGAATACAAATACGGTTATAGCAGAGACAAAGAGAGAGAGAGAGAGCCAAATCTTGTGAACGAAAAGTTTATTTTCGATTTGATATCGGTTTGGTAAAGATGGTTTCACCCCGAACTATATCATACGAATATGTCTGTTAGTATGTTCCAGGTAATTTGAAAAGTTTTTGTGCTATCGAGATTGAAGTTTCGAATTCTGCTTTAAGTTGTAAATCGGATCGTAAGTTAGTCAGTAGTTTTGGTTTGATTTTGATAGGGAAATATCTTTTGTCACTACCGTATGCTATAATACGTAGACCGGAATTGTCACCTACGGTTGTACACTTCCATTTTAATGAGAACCATTGTAATGTTCCGATTAACCGAAAAATCTGATTAACTGAAATGAAAGAGAGGGGCAACAAAAGGTGTCAGGCTGATGTTGATCGAAATCAAACTCAACGTCATAATTTACTCTCTGTCTACCTGCCACTACTGTTGATTCCACTATTGTGGAATTCACTTTGAAAACAATAAACAAAATTTCTTGTAATACCAGTAAAAGCCAGTTTCGAGATATCTTGCCACAGTTCAGCACAGTTCTGGTGATGAGGTGTATGAAAATTTACTTTCATTTCGCTTACAATTCGCTAGACTTTTTCATGCATGAAGGTATGACTAACTTCTTATTAAGCTAGCAGTGTCGTGGTAACTTGTCCATCATAATGGAAACTGGCGGGTCAGATGAAGTGTATACAAATTTACCTTCATTTTGATTACAATTCGCTAGACTTTTTCATGCGTAGAGATATGACTTTTAAAGTTGCTTGCCCCTTTGGTACTGTTTCCTGATGGGATGGCATTTTAATAAGGTTCATACAAATTAAAATTGCATTTTTTATCGCACGAAACCACTGTAAAAAACATAGCTAACGCCGACTCGTACGAAACACCTATTCGTATCAAAAGCCTTTAATGTGAAACTCTTCATTTCTCTTACTTCATTTTCTTCTCTGCTGAAAAACTATTCTTCCTTTAAAATCACTTACATTATCCACTCTTTGCCTTGTTATCATATACAATTAAATTGCCGGAGGCAATATAGACAGCCCCGTACGAAGACAAATTTCATAAATTCCTATTTAAACAGCTATGTACCGCTATATTTAACTATATTTCACTATAAATAAACATTTCACAGAGGAATATGCTATTATATAGCTCTATATGCCTGTATATAGCTCAATATAGCTGTATATAGGTATATATAGATGTCCGTATATGGAATCCCTGAAACCCCACACACATAACAAATTATTTCCATGTTAACAGAAACTCTCTAAGTATCATTTTTCCCAAGATATTTCTATTTTACTAAAATCCAATATGGCCGCCGGCAGCCATTTTGTTAGGAAATAGTACCGACGCTTTACATTCGTTAATACCTTTCAAACAAAAAAAAATTCATGAAATTCGGTCAAAATTTACTCGAGATATTGTCAAAATACACCACGTTCACTGTACTTCCGAGTAGCCAGATAAGAGCTCACTCCAAGAGACCTAGCTCACGCTCCGGAGAACATAATTTCATAAAATTTGTTTTCCCTAATTGGTACGGTCAATACCTATCTAATAAAGCTAAAACAGACGAAATATGTTCAAATGTGGCCGACCTACAAGCAAAAACTGCTTGCCGCCCTGTGCCTGTTCCACACCAAGGGGTCTAACTCACAAGTCGGTCATCCGATTTCCATAAACTTTTTTTTTGTCGATCGGTATTGTAAATATCTTTCATTCGATGTATCATTTACGAGTATAGCGTTTAAATGTCCGGAGATATCTTCGAAAAACCGTAAAGCACTTATTGGGCCACAGCTCGGGAGGGGTCGATCCAAAATCACTCATCTTCGAACTTAGCCTGTCTTTTGACATTACCGAACGGGAAAAAAAAAGAATTTTCAAAATCGGATGCGTTTTACTCAAGTTATCGTGCAGACAGACAGACGGACATTTTTTTTTTCGCGGATTTGGCATCTCTAGACAACCACAATAGGTTTCCCCTTACTCAGGGAGTCCAATTCGACGTGTTACAAACGTATGCGTAAACCTATAAGACCCCAGTACTTCGTACGGGTCTAAAAACAAAACATTTTCTTCTTATACGTCCGAAACATGCACCCAACCATTGGTCTCACAATTACGTTCATATCCACTTCATGTTGCCGTTCTCTCCGTTGGTATACTTTAAATGTAATTAGATAGGTAGATAATAAGACGTTTTAGAGGGTCCGACTACGGTGTTGGACAAGAACCTGGATCTACGATCTTTCGTTCTCAACCTCCGGTTATCGTCGTTTATCAAACATAAAAAGCATTAAAGTTACATGATACAAGGTAGTAAGTCAAATTCGTTATCCAATAAATCATTAGTCATGGTGAGGCGGTTAAGGTTTAGCATTAGTGTAACACAATTTCTAAGAAATCTGGCCACCGTTGCATGGAATTTGCATGGAATCCTGTTTCTTCTTGAGCGGTGCGTGCATTTCGGTCGACTTAGGCTAAGCAGTCTTTGAACAAAGAAGAAAAGTTTTGTATGCCGTGTCCCAGTCCCATCATATTCACGCTATCCCATTAGTAGTTGGTATTTCCTTACCGTACCTTTTCCGGTGACTGCTGATATTCCTAGGACGGGCTCTGGTCCTATGTATTGGTTCGAAGCTCCTACACCAGCAAGTTTATGAAAGTTTAACTTCATTTCTCTTACAATTCGCTAGTCTTTTGCATGTGTAAAGGTATGACTAGCCTGTTACTAAGCTAAATGTTTCGTGGACTTGCTATCATGGAAACTGACGTGTCTTGTGAGGTATGAAAGTTTTCTGTCATGTTTAGGTTTTGTTTTGGTTGTCACTGTCGACATGGCCTGATGAGATGGCATTTTAATAAATTTCAGACAAATCGTCTCGTCGTCTTTCATCACTCAGATCGAAACAGTGGCCAAATACTCCACTCCTTTTTCTTCTTATACGTCCGAAACATACCCAGCCGTTGGACAATTAAGTATATTTCCACTTCATGTTGCCGGTCTCTCCGTTGATACACTTTGACTGTAATTACGCTTCAGTTTGTTTTCCACAAAATCATTCATTTACTTTTCACGAAAATTACATTTTTTTCCTCGAAATGAAACATTCGCTAGCTTTCACCTAAAACCAATGAAAATGACCGGAAGCTGTGTTAACTTTTCGCCCATAATTAATCAACGTCCGGAATGAATTACACAAACTAAATTTTCGGGATCAAATACGAGAGAGATAAAAAAAAATTCCTTCGACCAGGCAAACAGTCAAACAGCATCCAAAAACACACACATAAAACATACATTCGTTATGCCCGTTATCCCATTTTAATCATTTAACTTCCATATTCTTTATAGTAAAAATAGACGAGGAAAAAACTGCCACAAAACCACTCATTTGGGTTAGACCGTACACCATAGCCATACAATTATGTCTGTGTACGAGTTGGTATCCCGTATTGAAGAGTAGTGCAAATTAAAATCTAAAACTAAACACAATTCGGGGTAGGGAAAAAAAGCAAATAAAAATTTCCTTTCCCAGGCGTTTATATTGAAAGGAATTTTGTTAATTTAAGAGTATGTTTCTGTGTGTAGCTGATTCTCCACGTCATTCACCGTTATAAAAATTCCTAAAATACAGAACTTTCGAGCACACAGCCTTTTGTGATGCAAGCTCTTTTGCCATTCGGTGTGGTTTACTAAATACGTATAGCCCGACGTTCTGTTGAATGGTGTTACACCTAAGAGTTTCCATAGCCTTGTTCATCTTTACCGTCCCCGTAATCAACGAAGCGCAAAAAAGCTTCACATAAAACTCTAAACTCCGGGCATTATGTTTCATGTTTCCAGTTTCATGTTTAGGTGAAACAATCGATGATGGTTGAGTGGTGCGAGGCGTTTCTGGATTGTCTAAGCTAACCATTAACCGGGCGGACGGGAAGAATGGGTAGCCATATATGCACACAGAGAGAAAGAGGAGGATGGTTCGTGGAATAAAGAGATCATTTTCGGAAAGTAATCACAATAGCGCATTGAATTTCGCCTTGTTTAATTAAACACTTCTAGCTATTGCGAAACACGAGAGCAAATGGGGTTCCATTTACCTCAACAAATTCGTAACGACATTGTTATAGGTGCTTGTTAAAGTTTCATGAGTTTTGGTTTACATGTACAAATTTAGTAGTTTGCCCGTAATGTAAATATAGGTGAAGGTGGTGGTTTATACACAGCATATCTACATCCGAAAGCTCTTCGCTTGACTTGGTTTTTAAGTCATTTTGTGTATAAATACAGTACAAACACACACCCATACACTTAACGTAGTGGAGGAGAAATGATTTTAGCTTAGTGGCAAACAACGAGGAAAATACGTACACACAACACTCAAAACAATATTCAACAATGCCCTGTGCTGTGTATAGTAATGCGTTCTGTGTTATGCCATGCAAAATGAAAATTATCGACCTTTGTTGGATACGATGCTGAAGTTTGAGCGCATAATGTGTAATTGATATCGGGTCAGGGTGAAATAACTTTGGCGAATATAATTTAATGTGTGTAGAGTTTATGCAAAATGAATTATTAATACACTGTGGCTATTCGCACGCGCGTGCGAATAGCCATGACACTTGGGATTTGACTATTCGCACTCGCGTGCGAATAGCCATTCCACACTGTAGTAGACTATTCGCACGCGCGTGCGAATAGCCATTTCACATTGAACCTGACTATTCGCACGCGCGTGCGAATAGCCATTTTACATTGGGTTTGACTATTCGCACGCATTCACATTTTATCTCAAATCAAAACGATTCCATTTTGTCGTTATAGCGTTATTTATTGGCTGAAAACTTCAATTTAACATGTCTTTAGCGTAAATTCATTCAAAAAACATATACAAATATTTTGAGATCAGAATTAAATCGAAATATCCAAAACTTACGTTACATTAAATGACGGATTTTTTTTTAAATTAATTCAAAATAAGTAAAAGCAAAAATATCGAAAGGGTCACAATTTAATTTTTCCTTTTAACGACTTAATGTAACGACAAAGCGTTTCGTTCGATCTTAGCCTCCTACGAAATTTAACGCAAGATGGTATGTATAGTATACATTCTTTTTCATATTGGCACATTCATTGTTCCACTTTGGAACAAACCATTTTTTGCTGGAATAAAGCGAAAAACGTTTTGGAACATTTGAATTTACAATTATTTTTATTGGAACATTTTAATGCTGACAATATCGAAATGTTGAACATAAAAAATGATTTTTTCCGAAATTTTTTCATTAGTTTCTATTTTTTCTATGTAGTTCATGGTGCATTGGCTTGCCATGATCAATATGATTATCTGGACGAGCGCTGCGAAATTCAAGATTGTTTTGGGTGTTGACTGAAGAATCTTTTTAATGCTCAACTTTAATTTTAATCACTCTACTCACTTTTTATCACTCCTTTTGAGCCATTAATGGTAAATAATAATTCTGTTCTGAACAAATTTTGAACCCATGACACTAAAACCAATTGCTCATGAAGCAACAACTCTAACCATCACGTAATTTTCCGTACCTAGGGTTAAATGTATGGCGAATGTAGTTCTGTGTTTTAAAACAACCTTGTATGTAACACGTTGCGAAACCTCTTTTCGCAACTTGTTGCATGAAATACTATTTCGACACGTGTCTGTGTATAAATGAAGACACTCTCACATTGCCGTTTGTTGATCTATCAGTTTTACGAGTACTGGCTATTCGCACGCAAAATCGAGCGCCCATGAAAAATACGAATATGATTTTCGCGCGAAAATCATATTCGTATTTTTCATGGGCGCTCGATTTCGCGTGCGAATAGCCAGTACTCGTAGGCTTAGCTATTCGCACGCGCGTGCGAATAGTTAAATCCAATGTGAAATGGCTATTCGCACGCGCGTTCGAATAGTCTTCTACAGTGTAGAATGGCTATTCGCACGCGCGTGCGAATAGTCAATTACAATAAGGAATGGCTATTCGCACGCGCGTGCGAATAGCATCAGCCTTATTAATATGGATGGGAGGGAGGTTCAGCCACTGTAAAGATTTTCGAACATTTTGGGTTATGCGTTTTATTTTGCCGGTATCGGTTTACTGTCGAATAATTCGATAAATTTCGTTAACATTTTATTGGAAACCAATCAATTTTCGGCCCAATGCCGGTGCGGTCATTCCTAAACATTTTGCATGTGGAAATTGAGCTACATTATGGTAGGAAGACAAACGGCTTTGGACCGTAACGCTGTTTCGTAACAGGATTGTTTCGAAAATCGACTTTGAAAATTCGAACCAATTCCTCCTCTTCCATATGGTCAAAAGCAAGGCAGCTAGAGAGCTGCCTTGTCAAAGCCTAATATCACAGTGTCTTGACCGAGGATTCGCATTGAACTATTTTGAGTTGCCAGTTCGTGGGTTCGAATTTCAACCGCAACACTATGATTCTGTTCATCAGATTTGTCCACCAGGCATGAGCGCCGACGGAGAAACCTCGGCGGCGGCTAGCCGAAAAAAATTTCTCGGCGGCGGCGAAAAAATCGGCTTGTGCCGGCTTAAAACGGCTCGGCTGGAGGTTCCTTTTAACTTTTTTTCAAAATAGAAACGTTTAGATAAATTCATGGAAAATGAACTAGTAAGCATGAAAATGAAATTGTACGGAAAGCGAAAATGTAGGTAGATTAGGTTGTTCAATGTGCAAGTGGAACTGGTCTTGTTACAAGCAAGTCTCTGAGTCTAAGGTTCACTAACACGTCAAGTTTTAATGCCTCAAAACTTGAACTAAATGGAAAATCATGCTCCGGTACACTCATTTAACTCATTAACAAAATGGTTTTCGAGAAGAAATCGAAAGCTCACGAAAATCAAGTAAAAATTGAAAAGAAAAAAAATCGAGAAAATTCGCAAAGATCGATAAAGTATTCTCAAATTTGTGAATTAACTGATTGTGCGCCTTCGGCTCGTTCCGCAAAGGTCATACTTGCCAAAACAAAAAACTTAGAAGCGAGGACATAATATACCATTCTGGAAAATTCATGAAAATTCAAGAAAATTTTCAAAATTTTCTTAATTTTGAAAAAAAAAATCAAAAAGTACTTGAGCTGCTTAGGATCAACAGGAATCTCGGTTTTCAAAATTATTTCACCCATTCACCTTTCGAAATCTTTATTTCATTTTCCAGCCGTTTTAAGCCGGCTTGAGCCGTGTTTTTGGCACCGGCACGGCTGCGGCGCGGCTTGCTCAAAAATGGGCGGCGGCGGCTTGACCGGCGGCTTATTTTCGGCGGCGCTCATGCCTGTTGTCCACAATAACTGAACATCTGGTTGAATCGGAACACTGGTTTGCGGCTGTGATAGTATCTACGAGCGACATTTCTCCTTCTTCCGTTGCACTAAGTGTTCTGTGTCCGGTGCATAGTTTGTATTTTCGTTCAGTCAGTTAGGCGAAAAGCCCGTTAAAGGTCCTACCCGACAACGCATGAAAACCTTACAAACCGCTTTTCACCATAGGAAAAACCGGTTTGTAAGGTTTTTATGCGTTGCAGGGCAGAGTGTGTGTTTTGCCAAATGGGCAATTGGCCTTTTCGTCAATGTTGGTCCAACAGACATTTAATTCTTGAGTCTAAGAAGTTGACACCCGAGTCCACATTCTCTCACCAGTAGAGGTGTGCGCCGAGCGAAAATTCTCGGCGGCGGCTAGTCGAGTGTAGTGGTTCCGGCGGCGGCCAGCCATAACAGGTTTTTATCGGCGGCTCGGCTCAGCCGCAGCGCGCCGATCCATTTTATAGGAAATTTAAATTGTCTTTTTTTTAGTGATTACTGACTACGAGTGAATTAAGTAATTTTGCATTTTCTGTTTTCTTATCGAACCAGAATATCCTGCTATCAGTTACCTATAAAGACTCATATTCGCATTCGCAAAAACGCATTGAGAGTGATTTTTCTGAAAGTCCGTGTGCCGAAATCGAAAGTATTTTAATCGCGGTTATATGGATCGACATATCTTGTTCCCTAGAAGCACTTTTCTTACAAACATTTCTCCAGTTACACGCAAGGCTGTATACTTTGGGGAGGTCACGCAGATGCAGATTCGCGGGTTACACACCACATTTCATACAAAAACTTCACGACACCATACGAACTCAATTTTGGTGAATTTGTTTGTATGGAAAAGGTGTGTTCCCGCGTATCTAATTAAATGGCGATCTGCGTGACCTCCTCAAAGTATACAGCCTTGGTTACACGAGCGTACAGTGTCGTGTGGGGAGTCATTAGATAGGTAATCACATGTACTATTGAGCTGAATTGGGTTTAAAATGCATCCACACTGAAATATGTGCAGTTGAAGTTTTCAACCGAAAAAGACTGAGAAGTGACACTGTTCTTACAGAAGTTTCTCTAGGGTTTGGTTTCTAGGGTCGGAGTCCTTTCTAGGTACATCTACAAAATTCCACTAGAAAATGCGTCCGATTTCGGTAGCCTGTTTTTCAAAAGAATCCTTCTGCCTTCCGTAGTCAAAAATTGTTTTTAGGAAGACCATCGCGCAGTAGCTCTACTAAAGTGAGAGCCCTTTCAGAACAAAACATACTCTATGAATTTCATAGTATAAAACCTCCGATAGGTATACGTAAAAAAGAGTCTCTTATTAAGAAAATCAGAAATGTCTTGGGAGTGATAGCCTTTTAAATAATTAAAATCTGTTAATCGATTGTGCAGCTGATAATTCTAACATTTAATGAAATTTAAAATTCAAATTTTTCAAGCCGACGAAAAGCATCGGCGGCGGTCGGCGGCTGGCTGAAGTTTTTGTATCAGCGGCGGCATCTTCATTTACTCGGCTCAGCCGCGCCGCCGGCTGAAAACTCGGCGGCGCACACCTCTACTCACCAGATCCAAACGAAAACATTTTCCCACTTTTTCGTCCCAGTTCTGTCAACTTTTGTTCTGAATGTGACATTTGGTCAGCCAGAATATATGCTACTCCGATGAAAAAGGTGCAATTTGTGCAGGATATTTCGGATAGGACCTTTATCCGGACTTCCAATAAAACGCGACTTTGCCTTTCGACTGTTTATTGAAAAGTGACTCACAACTTTTTGCTCTTAAGTCCACTTAGACCTTGTGATCCATTTGGACTGCTTGTCTATCACTAGATAGAATTATATCAAGTGCATATTCCAACTCTTCCACTCAATTGATATAATTCTACATATACTCCCACTCAAACGACGTAACTCCACAACATCTGCAACGCTCCCACTCGATCAATAAATTGCCATGGACCGATGCATGGAAACTATTGTCTATCGACTATCGACTTGACCAATGAAATGATTGCCTACCGACTTTCAGTTTGACCATTAACACCATTTGAATCTACTTTTGTAACTGATTCTGCCGTTACCGCGAATCCCACTTTGCACAACCCAGTGCATTTTTGTAACTGGCATGAATAACATGATTTTGACATGAATAATGAATAGACTTGTACGATCAGAGCTAGAGTTCCAAAGACCAGTTAACTATAATATATAAATTTTTGACATATCCCTCAAGGCAAGCTAAAATAACTGATCCAAATTATACATTATATCCTTCTCTCTCATCATAACAGTCTATACCTTAAAGGTTTTAAAGAATCGACCCTACTTGGTATGTGCATGCATTGCTTTTAGCTGCTGAATTTGAGAAGTGGAAAATGGTATGACTTTTCAGAGTTGATCGGTTCTATAGCTCGTATTTCGAAAGACTTTAGTAAACAGTGCACACCTCTCCACCCACTCTCCACTTTATACACAATTCCTTTCCCAGCAGGTTTTGGGATGTGCTATACAAATTAAAGTTCGATGCCACATTTTCGCTCTTCTCGAAGTCATATATCATTTACCGGAACATTTTAAAACTGTAAATGTTGCTGCAACAACATGTGTGATACCAAATGTGGATACGACCGAAACGAGACATTACACACACACAGAGGGAGAGAGTAGAGTCACGTAAAATCCAATGCTATCATTGTGTTTATCAACTTAACATTCAAATATACGTCCTGTTACCGTTACTTTTTAAATTGCAATGTCACGTCAACTCCCCTGAAACGTTTTATTCGAATGATTGCTGTGCATCCTGAGAAATGAACAACATTTTTGCTTGCATTACTTCTCAACGTAGTGTGTACCTTCCAACTTCTAAAACTATGTGCATGTACATATGGAGTGTACACGGTGTTCAATCAGATAATTTCTGAATTATACTCACGACTATGTTGTGTATTGTATGAAATGGTCGTGCACCTTATATGTACACATCCAGCTGTGTGGATTGTGTTTTAGCATTTTACGTGTATCCACTTTTTGATATGTGAATTTGTGTAAGCAGCAGAAAGAGCACAACCATTTACAATTTATTTTCATCGTCTTATCTTGGCATATTTGCATATACAACACTGAACCCCTACGGCTGCTCATTTCCTTACATTTATAAATTGCTGCAATGGATAAACCGACACTTCTTTCTATTCCTCTGGTCTCGGTTACGGACGTCATATCAATGTCCTTGTCATTTTGGACGAAAATATGAATGGAGGTAGATTCAACGTTTGTTGCTTGGAAAGAATGGGCACTTTAGTTGGGTTTGGGTGGGTAGAAAAAGTGCGAGAACATTGACTAATAGTGCTGGATGTAATTTGGTTGTAGAGTGTAGATGCATTCTTCGAAAGTTTTGAAATTTCACCCTGTCGTTTATGATGTACTCGAGAATTGAGATGAACGCACAGAATTTTACTCAGTTAGTGTCGGGAGGACGGACAATTTTCGTAGGAACGTTTTCAACCAAAAAATCGTTAAATTTCACCCTCCACCAAGAAGAAGAGACTAACTAGAATGACTTAGAGTTGGTTATCAAGCGAAAAAGGGTCCGTACTCCTCACACTTAGTACGACTTGATTGAAATGACAGACTAAAAGGATCATTTGAGAGTTTGGCTCCACTCAATTTTTTAATATTATAATTTCCCGCCAAAAATTCAAATCGTACGCAGAGTGAAAGCACACGAACGGTAATGATTTAAATCGATTTTTTTGGCGCCAAATTGAAATTTTCTGCAGACATTTCCGACATAAATTTTTGAGTCCATTCACAAGAAAAATGAGAACGGGTCCTCGGGATTAGAGTAGACACACACTTACTCTAGCTACGCAGAACGACACGAAAGAGACCTAATTCTTCTTTTGTTGGACTGTCAAACGTGACAGAAGAACAAAAGAAAAATTTGGTCTCTTTCGCGTCGTTCTGTGTAGCTAGTGTAAAGGTGGCCCCAGTGTCGTCCGTTTTGCCTCCGTGTACGTGACAGTTGTCATATCAAACAATGTGCTCTATTGTATGAAATACCAACTGTCATGTACACGGAGGTAAAACGGAATGAAAACGCACAAAAAGCGGAATGACTGTGAATTTAGACTAACTGTTAAAGTTCACGAATTTCATTTTTTTCGGCGCGAAATTCAAATTTTTCGCAGAGTTCAAACATCTATTGATTTAGATTCTTGTGTTCATTTCCATCAGAAACGGCACGGGTCCTAGGAACTGGGGTAAAACGCGTCTTTAAAATGGTATATTAGTATGGGTGGAGTACATGCTAGGTCGGAACCAACGTGACAAAAATTCATGTAAAATTGATATGATTCTACACAGCCGATAGGCGCCGTTTATCTTTTTTTCCACCCATTCCCTCACTTATAATTCAAATTCATAGCGCATTTCTGAGCGACAAACTTAGTGTCTTTGAATTGCAACCGAAAAAGTGTTCAATCCACCCAATAGTTAAGTGTTTTTCCCAGAAACTCTAACCTCTCATGTATTATTCAGAGAGTCAGACCCTTAACATCTTCGGTATACGCAATTATTTCTGGATAAAACACTGCAAACATGCCCCACACCATCCATTACGAGCTATGAATATTTAAATGTATTCCTTTGGCCCGATTATTGTTACGATGAGCTTTTATTTTATAGTTGCCATTCAGCAGAAAAAAAGAAAGAGGAAATGCAAAATCTACTTGCTAGTCAAATCAACGTGATTGCCTTAGCATACACAAAACGAAGGCAAACACATAGCACCATAAAATTTATTTAGAATTCAAACAAAGAGTTACATACAGACACAATCGCAAAAAAAGCGAGAAAAAAAGGGAATCCATACAACGTCCTTATTTATTCTCCAAACCCACCGATCTCAATAACCACCTAAAGAGCTCTTTTGTCATCCACCCATATAAATATACATAAAACGGATGATGACGACAGAATATATCCAGCTATATGGATAGAACGTATTCTTTCACAGCTAAATTTTATGGCCATATAGCCAGATAGAGGAGCGAGATATGCAGACCAGACCAGAGCATCCAGCAATTTTCTAAAGTAAACCAAAAGTTTTATTTTAATAGCATTAAAGTTGCATAACTTGATAATGTTTACCGAAAAGTTTCATATTTTTAGGACGAAGAAAATGAGTAATAAAAACGGGAAAATATTACTTTGATGTAACCATTTTTGCGAATTTTTTTTTATTTCATTTCTGTTTTGGTCTTTCTATTTCGACGATGTTTTCGGTTTTTTTTTTGTCTTTTTACCATTTTTTTGCATTCTTAGCCATTTTCATTTTGCCGGACTTCTCTCCATTCCAATTCGTGTCTGCTGAGTTCTAGCACACAAAATCGCAGTGTTGAACGTTTTGGTTGTTTGACTCGCACGATACGAGTGTAGGAGTATCTTAATCATGTGAAGTAGTAGAATTTCAGAGACAAACACAATGCCGAAAAATTCAATTCGATAGTAGCGACATCGACTGCAGCATAATAATTAATTGCAGTTATGGGTCGTACACATATTACGTAACGTTGTTTTTTCAGTGTTGTCATCACATTGAAATCACTTATAGCTCGACAAGTAAGCACTTCTTTAAATGAAAAGTATGTTTTCCCCTGTAAATACAACCCCTAAACGGATGATAGGACATACTATTGATTTAAAAATTGTATACTTGTCGAGTTATAAGTGATTTCAATCTGATGATGGCAACACTGAAAAAACGTTACGCCATTTGTGTACGACCCCTAATTGCACTGAAAAATGTGACGTAGTCTGTAATATATGCACTCCAAGAACAGGCAAAACAACAGATTTGAACTAGAGGCTTCCTCGACGCAGTGGTCCAAAATTATCATATATTTTCAGTTTTTTAAGGTTGGTATAATGCCACTTTGTTATGGACGTTCCTTACAAAATCAGGTGCCAAATGACAGTTAATAAAGCCCGTTCCTTTGGCTGATCTTGAAGTGTGTTGCTATAACGCAAAAAACAGAGGTTCAGAAATGAAAATTCTGTTTCATTGCTACTGTCCAGTGAAGATCTACACTTAACAAAATTAACGAATTATCACATTTTGTTGAAAACGAATCGATTCGACAACAAATTTGACAGTCTTGATATTGTATGGTTTTATGGTTTTTCTTCCAGTAAACTGGTCGTTATATATGTGCGACAAAAATTTCGAGTGGGAAATAATTCAAAAATTGCATTAAATATAACAGCTGTCAGAATCTGTGGGACTTCGTAATTTTTAATAATTGTACAGGTCAAATCGTTTTTTTTTTGTTCGTTCTTGGTTGAGGATTACAATTTTCTTTTCAATATTTCCAATTGTTTTCTAAATCAAATTTGTTGTTTAGCGCTTGCGAGTCCTCCACTACTATCGCACAGGCACTGAACCATGTGTTCGGCTAGCCAAATGGGGAAACATGTATAAAATGAATCTAAAAAAAAGAACTGTACAGTGGAAGAAGTTAAACCAATTTCGGAAATTTTTATCTGCAAATTTTATTTGAAATAGAATTCGTTTCGCTTTTTTTTCCTCCGCTTCTTCTGGTATGGAAAATGTGGGATTTATGTTTTGTGTAATATATACAAATGAGTGTAATCTGATTAGGACGAGAAAAATGACGAGGAAAATGATATTTCTCGTCGTGGCTGGTGAATGGGTATGATGTATACGTATATGTTTAGGCAGGGCATACATCAGATTTATGGTTTTGCATAGTGTTGAAAAGCTCGGTTTATGTTCTGTTAAATTGGGAGAGACAGACAGAATGCGAGAGAAAACTTGAATGTGGGGGGTAATATCGGCGAGGACCAGCTGAATGAACGAGCGTTTCCTTAAAACGAAAAATGTTTTATGGGTAATTTGTAAACAAAACGAAACGTTTGCGGTTTGATATCCCTTTTTTTGTGTGTGTGTTGGGGTTAATATTGAACATACGATTTTTATCATTCGTAATGTCTACATACAAATTTCGAATTTCCCATCGTTTTTTTTTTGGTCGGCATATATTCGGCTGTACTTGCAACCATTCAGCCATAAAAACAACAATGATAAAAAGGGAATATCAACGAAAATATGGTGTTAAAAGGACGACTGTTATTAGGCGTGTTTTGTTTTGAATAAATGTTTTAAACTCACAGCGTGTATGCTTATAGGCGTCTACGAGTTTATGCGTAAAATGGACAATGAAACTCGAAAATTAAATTTCTTTGAAAATGCTACCAATTGAAAGTGAAAATGACAGATACAATCATTGATGACACTGTTGCCACGCTTATAAAATTTCATTTCAGTTATGATTCACTAGACGTTTTCGTGTGCAAATGGTATAGTGTCCTCGAAGCGTTTTAACATTTGAAAACTTGTGAAAAGCATTGTTTTTGCATTAAATAATTTAATTTAAAGTTTGTGGGCACTTTAGAGTCGAAAAAATTAAAATCCGTGATTTTTTGAACGTTTTCAAAAAAATCGATTTTTTCCGTTGAGGATTTTTTCCTCAATTTTGGGCAAAACAAACAGTCACACCACACGCATTTCACAGACGATTTTCAAAAACTCTTCTTTTTTGGATAGCCGGCAACATTCCCAACAATTTGAGCCCATTTGAGCAATAATCGAATAATTTTCTATGTCGATTATAGAATTTTCAAGTTTAAAATTTACTCAATTTTCCATAGTTGGCGAACTTTGACGACACACCAAACATAATGCTTCGGCCAAATGTTTCCAATTTAAACATTTTCTGTTTTATTGGACTCTAATTAGTAGAACAACACTAATTGGGGCAAAAAATATCTCGCAGCATATTGTTGGTAGAGGTCGAAATATGAGATTTTACCAGTAGTCGCAAATTCAGCTTCAGCGAATTTGCGCAAGTTGTTAATGAATTTAAAAAAATTTTAAAATCACTTTTTGACATCTAGGGATGGTAAGAATTTTTTGTGGACCCCTTCCATCCTGATCCCCGAACCATCGCACACCCCTAATCAATATGAATTTTATGAAGTCAATGTGTTCTGCCCCCCATTTAGGCGGTCTATTTTATTTCAAGTTATCGAAGATTTAAAATTTCTGAGAGAACTGAAAAAAGTGGACGTCCATATATTGATGACCTCAAGTGTCTACCATAGGATCAGCTGTTACTGACAGTCTGTCAAACGCCATTATTTCTTCTCACTTAGCACATCTACGACTTGTCTTTAGATTCACGTCCCTAGTACGGTCTGAATCACCAAAGTCTCGACAATCTTCTCCATTTCAAAAGCATTCCAACGCAAATGATATCATGCCCACACACACACACACACACTCAAATCTTCATGATTGATAATTAATGAAGAATGATTTCCGCCCTCAAACCTCAATTCGAAGTTCGACCTTAATTACCTCTTTTACAACGGGATAATATCCGCCTCAACAATAACATGCTTGCTCATCAATTCCATCATTAATTAACGTTGAAAAGCAATTTTTAACTCAAATACGTGAATCGAACTTTCAATCGAATTCCCAAATCACCATCCAACGTCTCTGCTCTACATTTTAATGTATTGTGTTCACCGTTTCAATGAAGTCTTTCACTTCCAGCGATTCGTCCGAATCAACCTCATTTAAATTTTTGCTTATGATATGCATAAAACTGGCAAGTTTGCCAATTGAGGAACAAAAAAAAAATAATACAAATCCGGGTGGCGAGGGAACGTTCGACTGCCGGAGGGAAAAATGTATGGTTTGAGGTGCTAAAGTTTTCCAATGCCAATACTTATCTGATGGGAGTGAAGACGGGCCACAATATGTGAAAAAGTGTTTTATACCCAGCACCCACCCAGCGCTGCTTCCACATATCGAATCTATTCCGATGAGATTGAAACTTTTCAATAAAATTCCCATTTTGAGTAAATGAAAAGTTTTGTTCGTTACCATGCCCTCGTCTAAACACTGTTCGTGTTGCGAGAAAATCGTAAAACGTATTTACTGTATGCAAAGTCCATTTGCAGCAAAGTTTCTCATCGCACCCATTATCACATTCATAGTAGTTAACTACACATATCAGCCCAACTTCTCCATTATTCCATGAAACCAAGTTTTACACATCCCACACAGACATTTCAATGTATCATCAAGTCTAACACACATTATAAAACGAGATAGAATGTTCGACGTAGATATCGGCGGATATTTTATGCATTGTTCATGTCTTGCATTGTTGAGAAACGTTTCACAATAATTTTTGCGAAGAAGACGAGTGAATGGGAAATTATGATGTCGACACGTACCCATCTTCGACGATAGTTTATACATCATCAATAACAATTCAATGACTGACGGCACCACATGAGTTTAGTGGAACATTATAATTTGGTTCGGTGGGCGAAGGTGAGGAGAGGAGGGGAACAGAGGCGACTCTATGGAAAGTGTATGATAAAGTTGAAGAGATTGAATTACTTCGTATGCTTTTACGTTGTGGAAAAGTTTGCTCTTTTTATCGTTAGATTTTGTGCTCTGTATCTACTTCCGCCAAATTGAGGAAAAAGTAGATTGACTCGGAAATTGCAAGTAATGATGAAATAAATTCTGATTACCTCGTCCCCCGACAACGACTTTCTTGCGACGGTTTAGCATCATCAAAATTCACAATATTTAACGATAAATTGTGCTGTCTAATGGAGCTAATTAAGTGCAAATTTCATTGTAGCACAATGTACAGTTGAAGTTTTCAGTTTTAATGTAAGTTAAAATTGTTCAAATGCAATTCCATCTTAAAATGGCAGGGATCCAACATGTCCACATTGTTCAACTTAAGGCCAAGTTAAGGCGTTTTACATCGCAATGTAAACATTGTGCGATAGTAAACGCCATAACATGGCCTTAACAGTGTGTAGAGTATAACGGATATGCACCCTGAGTTGGTGCAGACGTTTCTTGTGGCAAAAGAAACTACTTCTCATTCTACCATGAAGACAAATCTCATTTGGAGATTATTTTGTCCTTTACTTTGGTCCAGTTTATTACATCCTAAAGTTCACTCAAGCGTCAAGCTTCATACTTTAAGCAATTGTAGAGAGGGTTTGGTGACTGCAGTAATGTACACACTGAATGACTCGTATGACATAACCCGAATACGATTAATTTGTGTCCGTACGTCTAGCCTACATTCAGGCGAAATATTTCAGTTACGCGCCTGACTTTACACTAAGAGTATATGCATACTTTGAGGCGTGGTTCTGGAGTGACGTTATGACTGTTATCCAGACTGAACATAGAAAAATTCTCTAAACATATAAAACAAACGAATTAGGAGGCTTAGTGCTATATCAAGGTATTAAATCCGTGAGAGAAAGAAATCAATTTCGTTCTGAAAGGTCAAGCCTTTTTATGTCACGAGGTAAGCCGTCTGAGTAGATTATGCTTGTTGTTGATAGACAAACAAACAACAACATTTTTTGGCCTAGGATTGGTTATACCATGTCTCTCAAGGCTTACAATTGACAGGCTGATTAAAAGTTTTTAAGTTTTATTTCGACGCAGTTTGTAGGTCGCATATGGAACATGTTAAATGCAGTAATTGGACACGTCGCATTAGCGAACTGTTAGAAAAATGAAACTATTTTTGCTTCTTTCTGAATGCTACAGGATGCAAATAGAGAATGTTTTTGGTATAACAGTGCGTGTGCTGACAGCGGTATAAAATATGCAACTTTCCGTGCGGTGTGTAGGGAGGAAAATGACTAACGTTACGCCTAAAAGTATTTTGCTTTAGCTTTGTTATGCTTACACGTTAAACACAGGAACTTGTCTCTTATAAAATTGTCCAACGAGAACTATTTAAATGTCGTCGAAAAAGATGCAAACGATCACTGCAATTTAATAAAGTTTTTCCGTTCAACGACCACACACATACAACGTCGTGATTGGCAAATAAGAAAAACATTTTATCTCTCAATTTGTGAGAAAAGCTCAAATTCCCTTTTTTTTCGTTTCTTCAACACAAAAATGTAATTTCCTTTTTTACTCTACTTACAGCTGTGCATCTTGTCATTCATCCTGTTTAACCTGTAACGGTTCATCAGAGTCGCAATGCATAACATGCCGTTCCGGACGTTTTTCACACGATGGGAAATGTCTCAATAGTTGCCCGGACGGCTATTATGGCGATAAAAAGCGACAAGAGTGTATGGCATGTCCAACAGGATGTGCAACATGTTCGAATAATGGATTTTGTCTAACATGCAAGGAACATTGGACGAAAAATAAGAAAAACCGATGCATCGCTAGCGGAAGTGAAAATTGTGATGAATGTAAGTGGATAAGCATGTTCGGAGGAGACGAGCGAAATATTTATTTTTATTTCAGTGTTTCGTTGCGGGATGCAGGGAGGTTTTTTTTTGCCTTTACGTTTTACTGGGTGGCCATTAAAACTCCAGTCTCGTTTTTAGTATTCACATTATATAATAATATAATCCAACGTTGTCATACGTAACGTATACGTGTGTCTTCGTCTATCTGCGTACAATATCCGGGGTGTCAGTAATGTTACAAATTACGTATTACATTTGGCTCTTTATTTTACGCTACACCGATGATTGTTACGACAATAGCAAAATTGCAATATAAAGCGCAGAAAATGTGAACTTCTTGTTGTTATCGTTGGTGTTTTCTCTTCATTTTTTGTCTCGTGTGTGTGCTCTTCCTCCTGGTCGCCCATTTAGTATGATATTACATTTATAGATACATAAACGTATTATTATACAAGGAAGACGTGAGGATATTTTCAGCGTTTTATATTCGGAGGAAAATTGGATTTTCCTTTATCTCCGCTCTTCCTATTGCTATATGAATCGTATAGTCTGTTTTTATATTATTTTTATTTTGTGTTATTCGTTTTGGATGCCCGTACGACGCACGAGTCTCATTGCTTTCCGCGAGAATTGCCGGTTTTATTTACACTAGAGTCTGTCGCTCTGGACTACTGTCAGTTCAATAGTTACTTGTTTACAGAGGGTAGAAAATAGTAAATTCCAAGAAATTTCTCCCAGAGGTTAACACAACGTCATTCATGCGTGTATGTTATCTTCTGCCGTTTTTCTCCACGAAACGTCACCATTGATTCGCCATACTATTTTCGAAAACATAAACAGAGTGACAGTTCCAATGAGAAAAGTTCTATTTTATCCCCACGGGGGAGAAAGTGCTGCACTTTTCTCACTAGAAATGTCATTCCACCAGTTGTCAAGAAAGCACAATTTTGAATTTGGCCTATTGAGGGGAGAAAAGGGGTCAAAACACAACGTGCCCTTAAAAAATATATTCATGCGGCAACACAATTTCACGCGTCAACACACTTTCACGCGACAACGCACTTTCCAGAAAAAATATTTTCACGCGTTCACGTCTTTTGTTTGTATGAGTGGAACAACATGCATCACTTACTTCAAAAGGCACCGACTGCAAATTTTCTGCAAAGTGTCAAATTTTCACGCGTCAAAACAAATTTGTGTTCCAAAAATATTTTCACGCATCAAACATTTTCTCTCGTTATCCACGCGCATCCACGTCAAATAACGCATGAAGGTGAAACATTTTCAATGCCGTCTTCCTATCTCTTTTATCTGGCATGCGGAAGTTTCAAGTCTCTACTACTTTTCATCTGGGCAAAATGTCGACCTTCTGTTGCTTGAATTATCAAAATTATTTTAGCAACTTTGTAGATGCTTATCATATGTAACATTAGAATACATGAGACGTCGAATCTATATACAAAAATGTGAACAACAACTTTGACCTGCCACAGACGGCAAGCATATTAACAGTTTTACTATCTGATCTATTACTTCATTTGATCGAAGATTTTCATAGATTTATTCAGAAATCTTTTACTTCAATTGTTTCGAACATGTGTTTTGCTATATAAGACCTCATCGGCCAGAGCTTGTCGTTAATTATTGCTGTCGTTGTCGATAACAGATGAAAGCAGTCTGTAACAGGTTGATTGACGGACAATTTGACACAGGTTAATTGACGGTCAATTTGACACACATGTCATATCAGAATATCCAACGCTACATTTTGACTCAGTGTATTCAGTTAGTCCCAAATACTCTCACTCTGAAATAAATTAATTTTGAAGGAAGTCCGCTTGATATACTTCGAGAAGTAAAGATGAATATCACTGAGTTCTTTATGCAAAACGATAGATCGAAGAGTCACTAATGGAATAGTGAATCTTGGGGAATTCAACCTTTTACAAACGGCCTGCAACAAAATCTGCTACTACAAATGAAATAAAGTATGATAGTATGATGTAGAATCTATTACTTCAATATTTGTATCATACATTTCGCTATAAGTACGCTAGCCAGTGCTCATCGTCTATTCATATCGTTGTTACTGATAGCAGATGAGTTGCCGTTTCTTTGACATCATCTACCTTTTGCAAATTTGTAGCCTATATTTAGGCGGAAAAATAACCGTTTTTTTATGATTTCTCTGAACTAAAATCTTTTTTTTTGAAAAAATTAAACCAAAGCAAAAATGTGTTAATTTTAAAGGAAAAATTGGTTTGTAGGTGATGCATTATCGGACTTAGAGAAACCTTCGCAGATTGTGTAAATTTATGTAATATGTAAGTGGGTCAAGTTATGACTCAAAACCAAGTTTTCATTAAAAAGTAACACATTTTTGCGCTTTACTTTTTCAAAAAAAAATATTTTGGTTTAGAGAAATCATAAAAAACGATTATTTTTCCGCCTAAATGTAGGCTACAAATTTGCTCCTATGTAGTGGCGATTTTTAATAAATAATCAAATTCGCGCACGGGTCTCCCGTTGGCTATCCCATTCCTTTTTACTGCATTCGCGCGTTTTTTTTTGCTCCTGATTCTAAGTTCTCAGACATTTTTATTTTATGGCTTTAATTTTCGCTGAAGTTTTGTATATAAATAAAATGATTTTTTAGCACGAAAAGCGAAAATGAAGGGAACAACATATTGTTTAACGAAGTGGAAAATTAGTAAAAACAAAATAATTGGATGAATGAGCTGGTGGATTTGTCTTTTTTTTATCCATCATTTTCTCCATAGAAATGCCGTTGAGAGGACTGTGTATAGTGATGCTTTGCACTGTGGGGCGTAATGGAAATGAGCCGTTTTTTGAAAGGGATTTTCTTATGTAATGATCATGATGGTGTGGAAAATGTTTTTAATATTTCCCGGATTTTTTTTTTGCTGCCAAATGCGTTGCCCATTTTCTTTTTATTTTATAATCCGATACGATTTTGATTTTAGGAGGAATGTATACCGGGGAATATTAAGGAATTCTCCAATCTACTAAAGAGTTTGAAGAGCATTGGACTCGTTGCAAATTTGTAGCCTACATTTAGGCGGAAGAATAATTGGTTTTTTGATGATTTCTCGGAACCAAAATCTTTTTTTGAGAAAGTAAAACCAAAGCAAAAATGTGTTAATTTTCAAGGAAAATTTGGTTTTTGGGTGATGAGTTATCCCACTTGGTTGGAAATACCAGTGCAGATTACTTCAATTTACATAATCTGCCCAAGTGGGTTAAGTTCTGACTCACAAACCAATTTTTCCTTTAAAAATAACACATTTTTGCGTGCTTCAATGGTTTTTCTTTTTCGAAAACAGATTTTGGTTCAGAGAAATCAACAAAAAATTGACATTTTTCCGCCTAATTATAGGCAACAAATTTGCAAAGGGTCCATTGCTCTTTAGACGAAAAATATTTTTTTCGATTATCTGTTTTCATGAGCGTTTCATGATGACTAAGGACGATTTTCTTGGTAAAAATGTAACTTGAATCTAGCATGCGAATGATGAAATCCGGATATTTAGATACCTGAAACATCTAAGAAACGACGTCAAGCTACAGGCCTGCCCTCTCCACTCGATAATATGCTTTACAATATTTGTAGCCTACACGAACTACTACTTGGAATGTCGAAAACGAACAATTACAATTCTTCGATACGTCTGTGTGGGCACCTTTTCTTTATTGAATGTTAATTGACTATCCGTTCCATACCAATCCAATTATAATTCGTAATACGATAAAAAAATTATCTCGAGATTCGGGATTTAGGGGATCCCGTATCCCGTGCTGTTCATTCCCTTCGTTTCGTCTGCAGTTAATTGACAATGAAATAAAGTTTGTTACATTTTCTCGGTCCCAAACATTCCAATCCGAAACTCTTTTCTTAACTTTCTTCTCATCAATAATAACTTTCCAATATCGGCGCTAAACTCTCAGCTCTCGACGGTAGAAAAGTTTATTTCGATCTAACCGTTTCGAATACAGAATGTGTGTGTGTGCATGTGGCTTTCATAAACTTAAAAATACAAACCGAAAAGCTTTTATAATCCACTCAAGAAAACTCCCAAGGTATTATGATTTGACATGAAATTATTCTTACAAAATCCCATAAACTTTCCTCGGGAAATCAATATTCAACTCGCATTCACTCAACCATTTAAGTTTCATCGCATATGTATTATCGATGGGTATTTATGGGTAAAGATGACCTAAAAATGGATTTGCTTTCTCAATATTTTCATATTATTTTTGCTTCGTCTTCTTCGGTTTAGTTTTTTCTTTTTTCCGTTTTTTATTATTATTTTTTCTGCTTCTTTGGTTCAATGTTTCATTTTGAACGTTACTGATGATTTTGTATACAAGGTTCGTCATCGGATGCATACACGGAGAGAATGTCTCATGTAGTTTGAACGGAACAAAGTGCTCTGCTGAAGGGAGACCATTTTTATGAATGAAGAAGTTGTATCAAAATTGTAAACTCATTTTATCTATTAGTCGCTAGATATGTACGTGCAAAAAGATATGACGACCTATCGAGGCATGTCCTTCTATCGTCATAAACGTGTTTCTAAGAATTCTATGCTTTTTCGGAAGATTTCATTTCCAATCTTTATTAGCGGTAAAGAATGTTTGACGGTTTCGTTTTCAACATCAATTTTAGTGTCTCGTAGGACTTGTAGTACGCAGTAGTAATTCATGCAACATGAATTGTATGAAGACATTTTATCGCACTAGATTGTCGTTCCATGACAATAGATAGGCCTTGGATTCTAGATTCCGAAATGGACTTCAGAGATTCTTCATTTCTTCTAACAGTCAAAAAATTGGATTTTTGCATAGAAATTTTAATGGTGCCGGAGTCAAGGTGCATAGGTTCGCCACAAATTTTCTTTGATTTTAATAGAGAAAATGTTAGCAGCAAAAGCAAGTTTGACATTTTATGACAATGCGAAATTGCCTGACACAACGCACTTCATGCATGAATGATACTCTAAATAGAGTAATGAAACGGGACAGTGTATCAAACAAATTTTTACACTGTAAAAAATGTGGGAAAATTGTTAATACAAAAAGAACTCTATTTGACAGTTGTCATTTGCAGCACTTTCGCTTGAAGTGCGTTGCCTGACAACAAAAGAAATTTTTCGTTAACTTTAAACTGTAATCTAAGTCAGTAGTTTTACGAACTACGGAGAACTATTGCACCAGTAGTGTTCTGCGTGTATACAAACGAATTCAACGTTAAACAAGTAACAGTTTTACAGATTCCAATGGTCGACTAATGTGTGCCGGTAATGGCATTTAGAAAATGAAACGAACGTTTGTGCCGGCACCGAAAAAAAATAGCCCAGCGAAGAATAACAATTTTTTTTTCAGACGAAAAGAAAATTATTTGATTTTTCCCTTAGTTTTCCATTTACAAAATGAAAATGCGAGAAACCGTAAATAAACAGTTTTCCAATAATAAGCTTTTTTTCAACCAATTTTACTTTCGTACGGCTACACAAAATGGAGTTTTTTTTCCGTCTCTTCTTGTATAGTTGCTGTTGCGTCAGAGAATATGTTTCAGTTATTTGTACACAATTTGTGTATGGAATGGAACATTAGAATTGAAAACCGAAAAGCAATAAATTCCCACAATTTTTTCCAATTTTCCAATTCTTTTTTATTATTTGTTTTTTCTGCCCCAGCTTCTGATGCCGTTGTACGGCTGCTGCTGGTGGTGGTGCTAAAAAATATACATATTTTCCAACAGCAAAATAATAATTTTCCATTTTCTCCCATTAATTTTCCAGCTGAATACTATGACAACGGTCACTGTCATACGTGCCACTCGACATGCGAAACCTGCAAAGGTCCAACCGAAGCGGACTGTTTAACATGCTCGTCGTCTCTGTTATTACAAAATAATAAGTGTGTAAATACCTGTGATGATGGATACTATATGGAAGCGGGCGTTTGTGCTAAATGTTTGCACACATGTAACCAGTGTGTGTCAAGAATGAATTGTACATCGTGTGCCAAGGGATTGCAATTACAAAGCGGTGAATGCAGAACAACTTGCGCTGAAGGGTATGTGTACACGTTTGTATTTTGGTCAACATTCATTTCTTCTTACATTTGGTTGAAGAAGCAATCCATGCAGAGCACACCGCAGGCGATGTTAAAGGCCACTTATTTATCTGACAGCCTGTGTACGATCTAAGTTTACCTTTGTCATGAAATTCTTATATTATGCAACTGAGACCGACTGTACCTACAATTATATTTATTTCGCCGACATATTCTCTTAGATGCTCTTGGGTCATTATGACTACCATGCAGCAATTTTCGCTATGCTAACAGGTCGAGCAAGATTTGATCTTTTGCTCACATCAGCTGTGAAACAGATTATTGTCTATCTTGGAATGAAATGTGGCCTTTTCCATCTGTCAAAAGTGACGTTTTAAACGTCAAAAGTACAAATATTGTGGGTGGTCACAAAATCATTGAATTTTCATTGATTCTGTTAATATTATTAGCTATAGGACTGGTTTATACATCAAGGGAACGAAATATTTTTTCAGAAAAAATTGGCTTTCTGTCGCTTTTCAGCTTCAACGTAACAGATCAGTGGACATTTTTTGTGAAAACCTCCCGAGCATGTATACAAATTTCTGCTGATCTACTTCCGGGGTAAATAGAGTCGTATTGGGTCTAAAATTCATCCACACTGAAATATGTGCAGTTGAAGTTTTTAACCGAAAAATGACTGAAAACTTACTCTTTTCTAACAGAAATTGCTCGAGGCACACGACACGTACATGGTCGTGTGGGGTATCATTAGAAAGGTAATTTTATATTGTTTCAGGGCAAGTAGAGTCTAAAGGAAGTTTGGTAGCATCTGCGATGAAATATGAGCACTTAAAGTTTTCAACTTCGAATATTTCATCGTAGATGCATCCAAACCGTCATAAGACCCTAACTGCCCTGAAACAACATAAAATTACCTTTCTAATGACACCTCACACGACCATGTATGTTTCATGTACCTCGAGAAATTTCTGTAAGAAAAGTGCATGTTTGATCACCTCACACTAACCACACAAGCTTCGAAGAATTTTTTTGAAAGTGGTTCTGACTTCTAAGGTTGAATACCTTTCGGGGAGCATGTAAAAATTCCAATAAGAAAATTTCGTTGCCTTGATGTATAAACCAGTCCCATAGCTAATAATAGTAACACAATCAATTAAAATTCAATGATTTTGTGACCACCCAGAATATTTGTATTTTTGACATTTAAACGTCACTTTTGACAGATGGAAATTTCTCTAGAAAAGTGTAAGTTTTCAGTCATTTTTCGGTAAAAAACTTCAACTGCACATATTTCAGTGTGGATGAATTTTAAACCAAATAAGACCCTACTTGCCCCGGTAGTACATGTAATTACCTAATGACTCCAACACGACCCTGTGCGGCTCATGTAATTGGAGAAATTTCTGTAAGAAAAGTGCATGTTTTCGGTTTTTGATCACCTAACACTTTGAAAGTGGTTTTGACTTCTAGGGTCGAATACCTTTCTGGGCACAGATAAAAAACTCCATTGGAAAATGCGTCCGATTTCGGAAAAAAAATCCTTTGTACAAACCAGGCCTAAAGTTAAAATAGAAATTCAGCTTTTGACGTTTAAAACGTCACTTTGGCAGATGGCAAAAACCGTCCATTGTTTCCGTCTTACACATATCAATGTTGACTATATATTAAAGGACTAGGAGAAAAGCGAACTCCCATACATTGTGAAATTTAAGACGCGACATAGGTTCGACTCAGCACAGCTGAAAAGCAACTAGGTCTCATAGCAGCTCCAGTTTTATTTTACAAATTCTAAAACTGTGTGCGTTCAATGTAGTCCAACATATTTATTCGTAATTCATTCGAAACCCATTTAACAGTAATTCAACGAACTAGTTTGAAGTCTATTCAACTTTACTGAGAATATTCAATATCTTGTAACAATAATCTACAATCTACTGCTGCAGAGTTTGTTTTGAATGTCTACTCCATTTAACAGTAAATTTGCACTTCTGACTTATCGAACAATGCATAAATGAGCACCCACAGTTAACCAAAGATTTAGTCGATATTTTACGTACCACATCTCCATCGAATATCATAACCCATCGCTTTGCATCTATCTCATACCTCATACTGCATTTACAGGTATTACAGCGACCGGGGCACTTGTGCTAAGTGTTATTTAAGTTGCCATACATGCAGTGGCCCGAGACGTGATCAATGTGTTAAGTGTCCAAACGATTGGCAATTGGCTGGTGGTGAATGCCATCCCGAATGTCCTGAAGGATTCTTCAAAACGCCATTCGGTTGTCAAAAGTGCCATCACTACTGCAAAACATGCTCCGGTAAGACATCTTTATTTTACAATAATCATTTTAATGAACTCGACTTGATGTTAAACTGAAATGAATCAGCCATATGCATACAGTTGCCCGAACACATTGTTCGAATGGTGTGAAACTTTCGAAAATATTCCATGTGGAAATTCGGGAATGGCTTTTGTGCCAGAGACTGAATGAAATTAGGTTGCGTACGATGGGACAGTAAAAATTTTGTTCAAGGCAGGAAATTGAATTGAAATTATTTTATTGCGTGACTCATGCGAAAGTTGTCCATTACGTAATAGTTTACCCTCTGCGAAAATCCATTACGTGAAAGAATATTTTCGGGTCATTTTATGTGAATTACTTTCTGATAGTCAGTTACATATGGCGCTCAAAAACCAGAGTCCATTGGATGCTGCTACTTAATTCATGAATTCGACTACAACTTTGTGATACTCGCAAACACACTCGTGTGTTTTTGAGCAATTTGCGTCAGTAGTTGTTTTTCGACGAGTGCAGTTGCCTTCAGCTCGGTTTTAGAAACTCGTCGCTGAGTCAGTCATTGAAGCTTATTGCTTGAAGAACGCACCTGTTTGCTTTTATTACAAAGCTGTCACGTAATGAATCACTTTCGCTGCATCTAATGTCATACACTATTTAGGCCAGGGGACCGATAATGTTTCTGTTTTTTGCTAGCGATTTTTCATCTTTTCCACGATCGAAAAACTACCTTATCGTAAGTCGGTAAGTAAGTTTTGCTATTGACATTTTGCTATTGACATTTTGCTATTGGATTTGGTGAGAAAGCTATATGAAGATTACTCCGGCTCCTAAACATTAAAAACTTACTGATCAGAAGCGAGAAATTTTGCTGTGCGAAAAATTGCAAGCCACCCATATATGCGATACGTGTTTTTGCGGCGAATTGAAGTGTACTTTACTTCTTAGTTCAACTCTTTTTTCTTTCTCATCACACTCCTTGTGTGTTACTTGAAGACCCACATCACATCCAATCGTCACATACATTCAATGTAATGGGGGAATTCAAATTTAAACTGTGTCACATCATCACCAGTACCACCACCACCACCAGTACCACCACCACCACCACCTCTTCATACATGTTGTAGAACGGATTACTATTTATTCAATTCAATGCATTTCCTCCTAGTTGTATAATACCTATCGAATAAAATAACGAGTCTTTGTGCTGCTGAAACATACATCTCTCTATTTTCATTTCCCAATAGTGTTTCACACCCAGCAAAGCAGATTAAATATTTAAAAGCTCTGGGGGCTTTTGTTATATTAGTTCTAGTTTTTGTTCATTTTCACGTCATACGGAAAACGGGGTTGATATGGGCGACATAGGGTGAGAGGGCGACCTCATTCTCATCCGAGGCACACACACAAAAAAAAGCCATCATCATCGTTCAGTTCACTGTATGTCTGCTGGATATGTGTTTTAAAGATTGTACGATTCATCTTGACACCTCTTCTGCCGAACAAAAAAAGAACCCCATCCCGCCCCCAAATGTGTAATAACAATATCTAGATATTATAATGCAGTCAGAGTGTGAGACAATGTATTTGAGTTGTGTGAAGGGAAAATGGATCTCTTATTTAACCTGCAATATTTTAAGATTGCCAGCAAATTTTCTGCATTCAATCCCTACCGGAATGAGCGATAAATTTTTGCGAACATTTTAATTATGTTCAACGGCATGAAGATTTCGTTTAGTGTGTATGGTACACCAAGAGAAAAAATTTTGGTTCCACTTTTTTAGTGTGAGAACTGGGAACGAATCGCTTCTGTCAGGCGCGCCGACTTTCGTATTGAGTGTTGGATGCTCAAGTTCAGATTTCTATGAACTTTTGTTTCGAGCGTTGGGTGCTGTGGAACAAACAATTTTGGTTGTTGGGTGCTCTAGCACCCAACGCCACCTAGAATTCGGCGCGCCTGGCTTCTGTGAATTTGTTCGTTTAAAGGTCTCACTAACGACCTTTTATGGCCAACAAGAAGTGCAGTCTGGATCATCGGCTTCACATGACCTTCAAACCACGCCTCGAAGTATGCAAATATTGTATGAAGAAAGTCAGGTTCTTATAATTGATATCACCCCTAAAGATAGGCCAGAGACATATGTACGCCAATTTATCGTATTTGAGTTGGTAAGCCACCAAACACACTGCAACTACCCAAAGTTATGAAGCTTGAGTGAACTTTAGGACGTTGCCAATGCGATACAATCTCGCTAGAAAAATCCCACGTAGAATTGTCTGACACGGGAATCGAACCCGAACCCGTCCATGAACAATGATGGATTACAGGTCACTGACCTTTTTTTAGATTAGTCTTCAACAGATTCTTCAGCCACATGGAAACTTACGGTTGTCAACGGTCCACGGTTCGTTTATTTTTGATTTCTCATTTTAAAGTGTCCGTTATGGGATTTGACACTGAACGAACACACAACCAAAAAAAATTGCATCAGCGATATCTTCGGCAACTAGAGCGTAGGGGGAAACTAAGCGAGGAAATACTGGTACAGGTGCTATTAGTGACCAATAGAAGGAAATAGTACGCCGACAGATGCACCTATAGACACCATCGGAAGTAGGTGGGACAGAGTTGGCTCGCGTAGTTTCCCCTCGTTTGGCACAGAACTTCAAATTTTAAAAACAGAATTCTGAACTTTAGAACGACTCAACTTTAATCGAGCATTTCTCTCTGTGCTCATACCTATATTGCCAGTCTTAGACGACGAACCGTGTCAATAAGATGTAAATGTGTGCAAGGAAACGTCTCAAATACAATTAGACGTAATTATACGACTTATATTCCACCTGAAGGTATTACACGTTTCACGCGGTATAGTTATGCAATGGAAACGACTCTTAGTGCTGCATAAAATGTGACACATCTTATTCGATTGAATCATCAAACTTTTGCACAGTCTGCGTGCATATTGTAAGCCGTTGCTTCATTAATAAACTTTTATTGTTCTTTCGTCTTTGCAATTTGGCTTTGCGCCAGGTATTATTGGCTTTTCCGTTCTTGTGTATCTAATGTATTCTAGGAACTGATGTAACGATGCACTCATCAGATTTAGTGTTCCTGGAATCGACGAAATTTCATCATTTCAAAAACGTTTGTTGAATAGATCTGGCAATAAGCGAGCGTACGAACTTTTAATGATTCGTATGTACAACACGCGCATACATAATTGGTTCAGACTCAGTTTCTTGGTATCTTGTACAGTCCAGCATAATGGAAGCTGGCCGCTATGATAATCTACTTTCATTTCGCTTACAATTCGCTAGACTTTTCCATGTCAAAAAGTTTAACTAGCCTCTTTGCCGACATGGCCTGATGGGAGGCATTTTCAGAGAAATTAAAATCGCATTCATGTCGAAACAGTGCATTGATGAAAACTCCCTAGCTTTTCTTTCAATTTTTTTTTTTTGAAAATTTTAGATCTTGGAAGAGATTGTCGAAACAATAACTGCCTGACAATCAAACGGGCTAAATTATTTAATTTATTTAAAACTATGGTCTTCATGTTGAACGCAACCAGAAATGCAGTTACTGCTTAAGTGTTTCAGTTTGTGCTTTCTGATGTGTACCGAAACAGACACAAATTCAAACTTTCTGTTGTTGCAACTATATTCGCTTATACATGAACATAAACATAAAATTTAAAACGACGTTAATGAGCAATATTGAAGCTCTATATACGCTTGTATTTCCGGCATAAACAGTCGCTACATTCCCTAATTCGATTTGCATGAGCTCATCAAAGTTTATGATTATTCGGGATTATCATAACAGTGTGTAACTAACATGGCTTTCTGTACATGGAATTAAAGTTCACGTAAACATTTTCAACAACGCAACCTATTAAGCGTACTAATATTTCAGAGACTTAGCGAAATCTTCGCTGACTCGGTGCATCATAATAATTATCCGCATTGTGGCGACATATGATGTTCACACGAAGCATTAAATTTTAAGCTTCTGCACTGAACACATTTTGACTCGGCGATAGAGTTTTACACAGATGGAAGACATAGGGGATTGGAGGGATTCTTTTGAAAAACAGCCTACCAGTGGAAACCACCGAAACTACTTTCAAAATTCTTTGAAGCTTTGGGGGAGTCGATCGAAGACCGAAAGCATGCACTTTCCAAAAAGAATGATTCTTTGTCGAGAGCAGTCTCGTATAAATTGGTTGGATTATTTGCTCCCTAGTCTGTTCGTTTGATTGTCATCAAAGACAATTTCCTAAGAAAAATGTTTTGTCCAACGAAAACAAACTGCTTAGCTTCGAAGTGGAACAGCTGCAATTCCGCAAAAAATAAAATCGTCGTAAGTGGAACAACCGTACACGTAATTCCACCTGCATAATGTTTGCGTTTAATCTCAATGCATCAACCTTTTCAAAAGACTTCAACCTAACGCAGATTCATAATATTGCTTAGAATAATGTTTTATTACCTGTATCGTGCGAAAGTTGACCATTACGTGGCAGTGTGCCCCTTGCGAAAGTGAGCCATTACACGAAGAAAATTTTACGAGATAATCAACTTCCGGATGGGACAGGCAATAAATCAGAATCCAGTGGATGCTGCTACGTATTCCATTGATTCGGAAACAATCTTGTCATGACGTCATACTCGGAAACTCAATCATGTGTTCGCTAAATGACTTGATCCAGTAACTGTTTGCCGCCAGGTGTAGTTGTTCTTTAAAAAAAACTCTTCAAGCTGCCTATCACAAATGACGTAGCGTGACTATTATTATGGAATTTTCAATTTTCAAATTTGTTAGGGCTGTCACCTTTTTCTATCAAAAAATTGTGTCCTCATGTAATGAATCATTTTCGCAGCGTCGAGTGTAATCTGCTGTTACGTCGATTAAAAATAACTTTCGTGGAAACTTCTATCCACTACGCAACACTATGCCGTTTGTGATAGCCATGAGCACAAAGTCTTGCCTTTTCCATTACATTTTCTTCGAAAGAATACGAAATTCGAAATCGAAACAAAAATCTTTTTTTCTCTCTTAATATAATAGAAAAAGAAACATCTCGTAATGTGAAACTCTCTTTGCATTCGAATGCAGAATGCAAATAAAATGCTAGTGGATATCTTTGACATGAAGTAACAATTGATAGAGACACAAAGCGATAAAAGAAAACAATTTTTCCTAGCTGGCAAAAGCAAGGCAAAAAACATTCAAACAAATTTTGTATTTTGAAATTGAATGTATTTGGGAGGTGCGGGAAAACGGGAAAAGTGGGAAAATATGGAGCTTTGACTGCTGTCTTGCCAATAGCTACTGTTGTACGGAACTGATTTTCTTAAAAATTAAATATTTTGTTTCGTCGCATCATTTGACACACGATTTTTGAGCGAAAACATTCAGGATATGCTTGAAAAACCAGTGAAAAACAGGCAAAACCAAACAAAAAAAACTGTTGACTCCAAATTTTCTTCGCTTTTTTGGAGCACTTCCTGTTGAGTCACAACAACGTTTATACGCTAGAAAGTTAGGTGGGCACGTCAATCGGCGTATTTAACTGTTTCCCATCGAAAAACCGCGGGAAACAGGCAAATACACCGATTGCTTTGAGACTATCAAAAATCCATCAAAAAATGATGTGCGATATGTCAAATGGGTATTGACGAGACGAATTCGAAAATATAAATTTTTGAAAGATTGGATCTGTCGATTGGTAGCTATTGGTGAGAGAGCAAGCACATCAGCTTGCTTTGCTTATTTTGCCTGTTTTCACGCACCTCCTTGTTACCTACTTTGATTTTATGCAACGACGAGACAGAAATTGAGTAGACGACGACGGGGAAAGGAAGAGAATGGGAGTGAAAAACATTTCAAAGACTAGCTTCAGACCAAATCGAATTCGCAAGAATTTTGTCATGCTTTTGCATTATTATTTATACTTTTAACTGAGCAAACGACAAACGAAAAAGCTTAAGCATGAAAAAGTAAAAAAAAGAAAGAAAGAAAACGAACCACTTGCACTTGTTGTGTATACCCATTGCTCGTCAAGTTTCACAGAACTAAACATTTTATTTATTTTCTTTTCAGTGTGAGAGTTGTTCAATTTTATGTATATTCACTCTGACGACAAGTTTTCACTTTGACTTTATTTCATGAGGATATACTTAACATAGAAAATATATTTTAAAAAAACGAAATCGCAAAACTTAGCGAGAGTTCTTCAGCTTTGTGTTGCGAATAAAAGTCCATCAAAAATTTATTTATCGCTGAAGTACACACAAAACTACAAATTGCACGTGTATACGTGAGTGTACACGTAGCTTGTTCAAGTTACTTTTTCATTATCGAAGTACATGCCTCGCAGAGTCAGAAGTATACCGGCTCAAACGTATTTCGAGTACGTCTTTAAACCATTTGTAATTGCAAAAATCTCATTACGCCGCCTATATGTCAGGTACGGTATGGATATCACAGGCATCATTATGTTCTCGCTCTTCATGACGATTGTACAGTTGAAATGCTATTCGAACAAGTACGGAGTCCTTTCCAACAGAACGTCTAAAAATAAGGAGCTAAGGTCTCTGCGAGAAGATTCTAATTTAATTTAGAATTTTCACATTAATTTGAATCGTGAGCCTCTACAGTCATAAACACCTTAACGTGCTGGCCGTGGTAACAGTCTCCGATTTTTATTAGTCCACTTTGTTCCACACATTCATCATGTCCGGAGCGTTAGCGGAGGACTTGACGCAGTCTAACTTCCAAAAAAAGAACGAAGAAAATTTTTTGAGACGCGGCAACTATATATAGGCGAGAATTTAAGTTTCTTTCCTTTGGCCTGTATCAAGACAAATCCTATTCTATCTTATTCGCGCTTCAAATACGAGCAAAACGTGCTATCACTCGACTATGCAACTTTAAAATTGCCGGAGATACATCGTTTTGAAGTTGGTCATTTTGATAGAAAATGCACCAAATTAACGTTTTCCAAACAATCAAAATCTTTCAACTTACTCTGTATGTTTCTGTCTATCTGTCTATCTGTCTATCTATCGACGGTCGATGTCGGAAACTAGTCAGCCAATCTCCATGAAATTTTGCAGGAACCTCAGGGTGAGCATAAAAATGAAAATGTGATACGCCATTACCCCAGGAAAAACCAGAATTTTGTTTTATTGGCCTCTCGAAGTGGTTTCTGAGTGTGGTTTTCGAGGGTCGGGAACGCGTTTTCGGCTGTAGCTTAGCTGTATTGAAACCCACAGAGGCGTGCGACCCATCAAATGAAAGGTATTCGTAACACGATTTGAACAAAAAAATAATTTAAAAAACCAAATTTTGAGCTACTCGACTAATATTTTTTTGGGTTATGAGAGGTAGAGAATTACTTTCTTCGGCAAAGTCTCAGAGTTTTACAAGTAGAACAGAGGGGCATATGTGAAAAATGTCGAAAGTTGGAAATGGGTGGGTCAATTATGTTTTTAGAGGTATTTCTTGAATGGTGGCAGATAGAGAGTTACTTTCTTCCGCAAAGTCTCAGAGTTTTACGAGTAGAAAGGAAGGGCATTTGTGAAAAATGTCGAAAGTTGGAAATGGGTGGGTCAATTGGGGTTTTAGAGATATTTCTTGAATGGTGGCAGATAGAGAATTACTTTCTTCGTCAAATTTTCGAATTTTGTCAAATTTTCGAATTTTGTCAAATTTTCGATTTTCGTCAAATTTCGTCAAATTTTCGAATATCGTCAAATTTTCGAATTTTGTCAAATTTTTGATTTTCGTCAAATTTTCGATTTTCGTCAAATTTTCGATTTTCGTCAACTTTTCGATTTTCGTCAAATTTTCGATTTTCGTCAAATTTTCGAATTTCGTCAAATTTTCTATTTTCGATTTTCGTCAAATTTTCGATTTTCGTCAAATTTTCGATTTTCGTCAACTTTTCGATTTTCGTCAAATTTTCGAATTTCGTCAAATTTTCTATTTTCGTCAACTTTTCGAATTTCGTCAAATTTTCGAATTTCGTCAAATTTTCTATTTTCGTCAAATTTTCGAATTTCGTCAAACTTTTGATTTTCGTCAAATTTTTGATTTTCGTCAAATTTTCGATTTTCGTCAAATTTTCGAATTTCGTCAAATTCTCAAATTTCGCCAAATTTCCGAATTTCTGTTATAAAAAGCAGTGTTCTAAAACTTCTAAAACGACTGATATCCCAACAAAAATCTCTTCGAGAAAAGTGTGACGTAGTCTTTGAAGTACAATTTCTAAAATGAATGATATCGCTAGAGTTGACGCTTTCAGCTTCGTTACGCAAAAATTAAATTTTACACCCAGTTCAAACAAGCTGGCTTAGTTTTTCTCATCATCTGCCAAATAATTTTTACCAAAAAAAATTTGACTGGAAACAACCAAAATTTTACCAAAAAAATCTGCGTCGCAAAGTGGCAAATGTTCAGGAACAGACCAGCAAGAAAATTTATCTGCGACACTGCGAAAACCCGGTTTCCATATCCAGGATTTTTATTCAAACCGTAGCACTCGATACTATGTTTCCCGGAACAAGTATCATAATCTGGGTAGTTAGGGTGTTTGCTGCCCTTAACAAACTGCACCCAGAACAATGATGCGACCCAATGAATCCAGCGTACAAATATCTGAGTCTAACTATTCAATAAAGTCTACAGAAGAAGAAAGAATCTTTTGTCAGTAATCAATAGTGACATAGTGCCCTCAATGTACTAGGAGATGTTGAATAAACCTTTTGCCGGTAAACCGTGCGAAAGCTCTAAAATTTCACTTGATTTGAACCGATCTACCGTGCCACGCCTGAAAACTTAAGAGAGACGAATTCGTGAGAGAATTTCATATATTTCCTCTCACAAATTTGCCTCTCTAAGGTTCTTATGCGTTGGTTGTACGGTAGCAATTTATTTTTGATTAATAAACCTGGCCATCGGCATCTCGAACAAACATTTTAATTTCGCCAGAAATACTTCATCGGCGAACTTCGAATTTGCACCAGTCAATTTAGCAATCAAGATAGCGAATTGTTCTTGCGATATTCTAAGAACGCTCAAATGAAATCTGACACTCAGTCTTTTCGCCTGGTTGCATAAAACAGATCCTTTGGTGCAAATTGAGTGCGGGTTGCTAGATAGTTCTAAAGTGGTAACAAAGTTCCCTTTTTGTTGCTACTTTTACCGGCACTGTCGTGCTATTAAACAATCGACACGCTCAATTAATTTAGAGAAAAGAAAAGAAGAAAAAAAAACTTTGACGAAGCAAATTGTCGTAGAAAAAAGAATCGTTTTCGCATCGATCATAAGCTGCTGAAAAGAGGAATAATTTCTACGAAAATTTCCACTTCAAATAATTGTAAATGTTGCCATTAAAAACGGTTGATATTCTACCCGTCGGAACAATTTCAATAAACGTGTGCAAAAGTTTCCCAATTCGCAACATTTTCTATGTGCAAAATGGGAAATTTAATTATAAAATATCAGTCCCGGAAAACTGTTGAGAATCATGAAACATTTAGTTTTAGCATTAACTCTCGCTTCAACCGAATTAATGTGTACATACTTGATGGTTGGTTGGTTCATATGCATAACTATACACAATATTCGCTCTCAAACTAAAAACCAAACTCACACCCAGTTTAACTAAGTCGACGGTTTTGCCGCACGTTAAATTAAACATTCGAGGTTCAATTTAGAGAGATATTTTCGTATGCAAAATTGCGTTAAGTGATATGGTTTCGTATAAAATCGAAACGTTTGCTCTTTGCACTTTTCCTTGTGGGTGGAATCGCTCCAAATTTTTCGCTTTGAAGTGAAAGCATTTTTCGAAATCGAATTAACTGATGTGAATGAGCGGTGAATGAATGACCTTCCCGTTGAAGTATGATATGGGTAAAATAGAAATCGTCAGTGTAATGGATCATTAGGGGTAAACCATTATGGTTCGTACAGTTCGTAAGTATGGCAATTTCGTGAGCTTTTGACATTTCTTCCATATATTTTATGTCAAAAGTCTACGAAATCGCCATACTCACGAACTTTACGAACCACGATTTACACCTATTGTAGCCATATTAGTGAACGTCACCGCAAGAAAAAATTAAGACTTTTTTGGTAGTGGACTTGCGTCACGCCCGCTTACTAACGTGCGGTCATGATTCGATGAATAGCTTAACTATAAGAACAACGATTCCATTAGTCTGGCATTAAGTTATTTCCACGACTACGTCTCGAATGAACGAATCTCACACGAAAATTCGACTTTTCGGACTTCTCTCCGTAGATATCTTTTCGCAACTTAGTGATGAAAAGTGAAACTTTCATTACAAGTTGCAAATAGTTATTTATGCTACCGAGTGATTAAGACCGCAGGTCGAGCAGGGCCAGACTGATTCTATGGTGAAATCGGGCAAACCTCGAGCCTTTTAGTTAAATTTCGAGCCTATCTTGATTAAGGCTCGGAACGGGTTCGGGTTGACCTGTTTTAGTTCAGGTTGACCTGAACCGGATTCATGACCTGAACCTGAAAAATTATTTCGGGTTCAACCCGAACTTGACCCGAACTTGAATTTTCGATTTCGGGTTTAACCCGAACCTGACCTGAACCCGAAATTGTTCAACCTGAATTTGACCTGGACCTGAATTTTCAATTTCGGGTTCGACCCGAACCTGAACTGAACCCGAAATTTTAAATTTAATCAGGTCGGGTTCGGGTAACCCGAAATTTTTGACTTTTTTTAGTGTAATAAACGCTCAAAATTTCGAACCCGATTAAATTTAAAATTTCGGGTTCAGTTCAGGTTCGGGTCGAACCCGAAATTGAAAATTCAGGTTCAGGTCAAATTCGGGTTGAACAATTTCGGGTTCAGGTCAGGTTCGGGTTAAACCCGAAATCGAAAATTCAAGTTCGGGTCAAGTTCGGGTTGAACCCGAAATAATTTTTCAGGTTCGGGTTAAATCAAGTTCGGGTTCCGGTCTGACCGAACCCGACCCGTTCCGAGCCTTAATCTTGATTAAATCTTTCTGTGTAGCTTCCTATGCGCCTTTCGATAGAGTCAGTCCGGCACTGTGGCCGAGTGTGACAATACACATCGTGTGGCTAAAAAAGCATTTTCATCACCAAAACGTTTTTCTCAACCCAGTCAATGAAAGCCCAATTTTTCGTCACTGAGTTGAGAAAATAACCATTTTCGCACCGAGTGCCGAAAAGTGACCCATTTCAGTATTGGTTTGAGTGTCTCATATTATGTTTGATACTACGCTGAATTTTAGATTCCACACAATAAAACAATAAATAACAAACTTCCCACAGTTGCAGAAAACCTCAGACAATTCTCACTCCCACACCCATAACAGCGCGATACAAACGGAGAGATAAATTTCGAAGTCAAAAAGTTTGTTACGAAAAATTTCCGCAATAGTTGGAAGAGATTTACAACGTTGAAGTTTCGACTTTGTATCGCGCGCCCCCGTAACTGCATCAATGAAATAAGCGAATATATTCGCTACGAGAACATAAGGGAGATGAAAAACTGAAACAAACATTTCATATACATACACGACGGAATAACATATATCCCATCCTCTATGAGCGCTGTATGATTAAATACATTTTCCCCATTCGAAAGCATGTAATTTGGTACAAGTTACATATTTGCCTTATTGGGGTCAAATTTTTTTGTTGCCGATAATTTGCAATATCCTTTTTTGGGGGATCATGCACAGAGGTGAATGTATGGTTCGATGGAAATCTGATTGGGGTTAATAGAGAGCGGGATCGAATATGTTAACCGGATTGAAATACCGAGAGCTTTAAGCTCTACTGTGGGAAAGTGAAAGAATTTCTGAAAGCTTCGTGAAGTTAACAATGATACCGATCGATCGAGCGACTTCAACTGAGCTTTAAGCTTAATCCGTTTCGAAAATGGTTCATCCGTTTGCATGACAGTTAAACAGCAGCCGATGAATCAAAATGAATTTTTGAGAGAGAACTCTCAACCAAAGTATATAAACATACTGAAGGTAATGCAAATGCTGAGCGGATCACAAATTTTACGGAACCCAAGTTTCGGGTGAATATAAGACTTGTTATGTTGCTTGCGTGACGATTGGCGTTTTAATGTTGGTAGAAATGTGTTGTTCTGCATACAATTTTTTGTGTTGAGTATAAAGATGCAACCTAACAAAGTGAATTTAACTAGTGGCCAACATTGTAAAAATTATATTCACCCGAAAGTAGGGTTCCGTGAGTTTTTGTGGATTTGCATTACCTTCAGTATGTTTATATACTTTGCTCTCAACTAAACGTCTTCAATTTTTTCTTTGTTTACTTGACAGCTGTCACACAAATGAAATGAATACAGAGACAAATCAGAGTTTTAAGCTCAAAAAATCGTTCAAAAGCTCATTGTCTCGTTTAAATACGACAGTATTTCGTTGCAAATGTGAAAGGGACCTGGCTGGCATCACTGAAATAAATTAACTTAAATATCCCTCAGTGCTGCCAGTCAGGTCTTTTTAAAATGACTAGTCGTTACTTACGGACCTACTCGACTCAAATATGAAAGAAAATGAAAATTTTGCGCCTAACGTTATCGAACCGAGAAGCATAAGGAACATCAACATGTCAAGGAGATGAGAAATGACAGAATTCTTACGGTTCTCCAAGTTGTGATCGTGCATCTAGACTAAAAAACATTTTACCTCAACATTCACCTCTGAGCATTCACAGAATCATTCATCAGTTTCAACGTCTTCCCCCAATATATCGGCGGCTGTTTATTTACATCCAAAACTTCTGAAAATGAAAATATATTCCGATGCCTTCGGGTCATGTGTGTGGGCTGGTTGTTGGGGGTTTTTGTATTTACATTGGTGCACGTAGGACAAACAAACATGAACCGGGATTTTATTGTTAAAATTGGAAAATGTTTTTCTTATCCTTCAGACAAGTCCTTTGATTTACCAACAATGGTTGGTTTGAATGTACAATCTCTACCAGCCGAAAACAAATATAATGAAAACACAAAACCAAAACCTCTTACAATTTCCACGTTTTACAATTCATTTTCCTTTCTCTTCTTCTCATTTAGATGCCGGTCCACTGGCTTGCACATCATGTCCGTCCCATTTCATGTTGGACAATGGCTTGTGCATCGAATGTCTTGGATCGCAATTCTACGACCCGCCGACGCAACAATGCAAAACATGCCATGAATCGTGTAGGTCGTGCAGTGGCCCCGGACAGTATTCATGTGTTACATGCGCCTTTCCACTACATCTCGACCGATTAAATAATCAATGTGTGCCTTGCTGTCCGACAGATGCATTACCAGAGGATCAGTCGTGTTGCCATTGTGATAAAGATACAGGTGAGTTTGTGGGGTTTTTGGATTTCATATCAAATGAACACACCGAGTCATGCAGAGAGGAAATATGAGAAGAAACTAATGGACATGTTGAATGGAAATGGTAGTTTTCGGTTAGTTTATTCGAGTGTAAATGGACTGGGGTGACCTATTGGTATAGTTCCACACGAGGTACATATGTGCGATAGGCATTTGCAGCCATGGAAATGTATTGGAAATGGCGGAAAATTTAAGGGACGTAACACATTCCGCATGTTGATTTTTTGATGTAAAGTATTGCAATGGCACACCACCCAAACGACAACGTTTAAATGTTCGCAGCGGTTGAATTGACATTACATTATAGATGCTGTGAAAGTAATTCATTTCATGAGGTAACAGTTTTGGATGAAAGCACACTCAGAAGTGTGTTTTTGAGCAGCAATTTTAGGTAGCTGTTTTTTCGTCAAGTTTATTCGAGCCGAGGCCGAGGTATATAATTATACTTGTCAAAATGTCAGTTACCGCAGCCAGTTTCTCAAAAACAGACGAGTGATTTTGCGAGTGTCACCAGGTTGTTTCCGAATGAATCACTTTCGCAAAGGAATTCACGGAAAATAAACCGAAGTTTCGAGTTCCAAGCGCAAGATCACTTCATTGTAGCATCTAGGATTTCAATGGAGTTTTTGCAGTGTTGGAATACTTTTCCAACATTCATGCTGTCATTTTCACCGAATTCCATAGAAATCATTAGCGCTACAGTGAACGAATTGTGGCGCTGCACTTAAATACGCGCTAAACTTGGCATCCATATTTTTTGTGTTTATATTCTTTGACATCAACACAGCTAGCTTTAGCGTTATCGGTAATGCTACGGTAATTTCTGAAGATGAATCGATTGTTATCAGAGTTGTCCGGCTAAAAATTTGGTATTTTATTTAGCAAATTGGTAGTGCTAACAGGCAGTAATGAGACGAAACATAAAGTAAATTGAAAATCGTTCGGTGTCAACAGATAGCTAGATAGTTCGAAGAGTAAAACAAAGAAAACTTAAGAAAATCTTATAAGAAAATTTTGGAAAATTGGGGGAAATCCATAAAATTTGGACTTAGATGCAATTCGCAGGCACCTTCGCCTGCAAATAGTCACTTCGAAATTTGAATTTTCTTGATTTCGAGAAAGTTCCCGAAAATTGGAAAAATTAGGACCAGGTGAAGGCTTTCTTCATATTTTCCAATTGATTCTGGACAAAGATCCTCGTAACATTCGTACTGTCAAGATATGAATGTTCCGAGAATCGGTGTCCTGGCCTAAAGGAAAATTTGAAAAAATCAAAAATAAATTTTTATTTTGAATGTTGTATTGCTTCGGTGGTGTTCCGAACATTGAAATAATATTTTATGCATGAAGATTGCAAGTTACTTGACAATGAAATTGAAATTTGGAAATAAAATTTTTGTTTTACGCGCCCTGACGAGATTTGAACCCCAGACCTCTTGCGTATGAAGCAAGCGTTCTACGTATCAAACCACAGTCCTGTGGTTTGATACGTAGAACGCTTGCTTCATACGCAAGAGGTCTGGGGTTCAAATCTCGTCAGGGCGCGTAAAACAAAAATTTTATTTCCAAATTTCAATTTCATTGTCAAGTAACTTGCAATCTTCATGCATAAAATCAAAAATAAAAATTTTCTTTTAAGTTTCCAAACGTTCATTCTTCTGCAAACTGTAACGTGAAAACAAACAAAGAATTCTCACTGAACCAAAATCTTTCTGTTGAACTCACAGGTGGCTGCATAAATTCATCACCAGCGGGAAAGCGTCGCATTGCAATCGGAGCTGAACAGCAATTCGGCGACGATGGTCTGTTCGGTAACGGTGACGAGTCAAACGGTGCCCTATCCAATGTCGGCTCGATTTACACAACGATAACAGCGATTACCGTCGCTGCCTGTTTGCTGATTGTGACCGTTTTTGTCATCATATTCGCAACGCTACAGGTGTGTGTTAGCAATGACATTTAACGTAATGTTCCATTGTTTCGGTAAAAACGATATTTGACAAGACGAAAACGAACGAGAGCATACACAGGGCCATAACCTGTTGTGACCATTTTGTCAACAATAATTTTTTGGTTATGTCTCTATGGATGACGTTTTGACAGCTGATACCTTGGAACAGATACAAAAAGTGAAACTGATCCAACGAAAAAAAAAACCGATTTCATTTTCGAATGAACCAATCGAATTCTGTTGAGCCAAAATATGAAAATCAATTTTTTTCTTTCTGTCCATTCCGCAGAGAAATAGCTACAAATCGCACACCAACGTTAAATACAATAAGCTATCGAAAGGGAAAAGGTCATCTGGATCGGGAACGAACACCGTGGCCATACCATGTGGTGATGATGACGGCGATTCGGCACCAATGATGGCATCAACATTAAACTTTAGTGACGACGACGATGAAGAAGACGATGAACATAACGGGAATGAAATTACGTTTTATGCTAATACGTGAGAGGGAGTGTGAGAGACGGAAATGTAATAGTTTAGGGGCAATGAAATAAAATTTAAAAATAAAGAAAAAAAATGGAACAAAAAAACTTAAACAAAAAAAAATTGAAAATAAAATAAATTTCAAAAAAAAGCAGAAGAAAAAACAACTGAGGAGAAGATAAAACAAAATGTTATATACGAGAAGAAAAAGTAGTTTTATATTAAACGAATTAAACGAAACCGATGAGAATTTAAAAACAAAACAAAAAAAAAACAAAATTTTTTGGGGATGTGTGCATAAAGGTTTATGAACGTTTTTTATTATTTGGAAATTATTGACTGTTTTGAAATAAAAAAAAAATTATTTCTATTTCGAGTTTGCAAGAGTTTCTCTTTTGAGTCGCAATTGACACCACCTACCCCAAAAGACATTCTCCACCGGAAAAATTTACGTCGGCATATGGTGAGTATTTTTCGATAACTTCCTCACTAGGTCCCACCTTTTCTAGGTCCCTTGACTGATGAACTTATCAAAAGACATTCTTTTATTTTAAGAGTGAAATCGCGAATTCTTCGACCAATTTGTATGGAGGATAAAACCAACGTATCAGGAGTTTTGAAGTATATGGAAATCCCAACAAAATCTCTACCAGAAATGTGTGACGTAGTCTTTGTAGAACAATTTATAAAATGAAATATCGCTACACGGTGAGGCTTAAAATTTTTAAATAAACGTGTAAGTTAACATCCAGGTTTTTTTCATAAATGAGTTGGGGAAGAGAAGTGCTGTTCAAGTAAACAAGTTTTAGCAAAATCCCCTTAGCTGTTCCTGAGAACCAGCACCAGCGTCAGCCAGGGCTTGTGAAACAGTGAGGACTTAAGATTTACATTGGAATTGATAGAGGGACAAATTCTAAGATTTACAGTGTAAAAATTATGGCTCTCGATAATTTCTTCATCGAGCAATAGTAGCTAAAAGTAAAAATTTCACCATTTTAAAAGATTGATATCTCCTTTACAAAGCAACCGGGGAAGCCTTTGAATGGTGATCATAGACTAGTTTTGCAAACCCTTTTGAACAGCAAAAAAAATATTTTTGAATCGAGGTTTTCTGTTACATTTTCAGAAATTGCTCTTTTAGGCTACCCTCGGTGAACTTTGGACGCTTCAATACCTTACTGGTAAGAGTATTTCTGTCAACGTGGTTGCTTATATGGTAGCTTAGAGTCTAAGCTTTACAACGATACCAAATATGCCATACTTTCTGCTCTACAAGAATTATTGATGAAAAAGTTTTGTATCAAGGTCGCTCTACTCGTAAATCTAGAGCTATCTAGAGTAATTATCTATAAATTATTGTAAATACCTTTTATTTGACGTATCACTTACAAGTTTAACGTTTAAATGTCCGGAGATATCTTCGAAAAACCGTACAGCACTTATTGGGCCACAGCTCGGGAGGGGTCGATCCAAAATCACTCATCTTCGAACTTAGCCTGTCTTTTGACATTACCAAACGGAAAAAAAAAGAATTTTCAAAATCGGATGCGTTTTACTCAAGTTATCGTGCAGACAGACAGACGGACAGACGGACAGACGGACAGACAGACGGACAGACAGACGGACATTTTTTTTCGCGGATTTGGCATCTCTAGACAACCACAATAGGTTTCCCCTTACTCAGGGAGTCCAATTCGACGTGTTACAAACGTATGGGTAAACCTATAAGACCCCAGTACTTCGTACGGGTCTAAAGATACGAATCGAAATTCACGAGAGTCGTGATCGTGATCCTTGATCAGATCATTAAGCTAAAGGTGTCAGTTTTACCGCAATTCACCAATAGATCGATTAGAGGAAAACTTCGAAAACAGATTTCGAAATTTAGATTGTCTTTGCCGTACAGCGACAAAAATAAAATAACTGTAAACCCCATCTTTGACAACACGAACGACGGCGATTTCATCCACAGATATGAACATAACCTAAACGTCAACAAATTTCTTTGTAAATTTTTTGTTACAATTTTCATTAACCTGAAAGTTGAGGTTAAGTTGCCTTCTGTGGATGATTTGACATTTCGAAATGACCTTTACTTGGAACAAACCTGTGCACGCGTTTAGTGGTATGGTAGAAAGTTGATATCTCGATTGTTTTTATAGAATAGGAGCCAGATATTGCTAGGTTTCCATCTTTTAGTGAGTTTTATCAATTTATCAAAAAAAAATTCTAACTTTTTCTGGAACCTTGGTCGTTTTAGTGTACGTATACCTAACCACATGTCCTTTATTGTACGTAACATTTAAAAGTTTATCTGCTGCAGGAAAGTGCTCTAATAATTGCAATGAATTGCGGGAAACAATTTCTTCGTTTTGTTTCGATACGAGAAAATTAACTTGGCTCCTCGACGAACGACATCTACACAACATTCCAGTTGTATTAAGATAATTACTTCCGTTGATCCGGTATTTTCATTTATTTTCCCGCAAAACATAACAATGGAATCCAACATAATGTTATGGTTCAACCGAAAAATGTCTGACAACCATTTTCCATGAGTGGATTGTGTGTATAAAAGTGTGTGGTACTTGCTGCTGCTGTTGTTGTTATTGTGATGGTATTTTTCCCTGAAATTATTAAAAAGCACACGATAACTCTCAACAGCAGTGTTCGTTGAGAATATACATACATTCCCCGGCTATTCAGAGGGTTTATTTTCCACTTTGTTTTCTAATTATAATTTTTTTTTGTTTTCCTTTTTTTACTCAGTTGTTCATTTTTATTTTACGCGTAGCATATTGTGCAGATATACAATACACAATCGACATTCCATACTCGGAATGTATACATATACACACAGCCCAAGTCACACACCCGGCATAAGAACGTTTAATTGCGCCTGATTAGTTTTTAATTGTTATACGAAATTAATTATGTTTGTCTTGTGTGTGTGTGTGTGCGCTGAGTGGCTGCTGTTCGGGAAAATTTTGAAACGCTGCCGAGATATAATTTATGTTCCGTCTGTGATGTTTGGTGATATTGTATTATACGAAATTGTATTAGTCGAGGAATGAGTTTTGTTATTGGCCGGGTTTGTGATAATATAAATGTGACAGTTGAAATCAAAATAGTCCGTTTTTTTATTCATCTTTTATTCATCTGTCAGAATGACGTTTTAAACGTCAAACGAAAAATATATTTGAAGTAAATAGTCACACAATCAGTTATTTTTCCTCAATTCAATTGGAGGAATAGAATGGAGAGAAAATAAACGATCGTCATTAGAACAAACAGTAAACTTAGAGCTCAGCTCTATTAGAGTCACCGTACCCGAATTGTAAAAGGCTGAAGCAAGAAATTGGGTTTGACATGACATTCACCTTTCACAGACATCAATCATACCATTAGGAGATCGAATCTGTTGCTTGATTTGATATTAGTACTGTCAACGGACCGAAATGTAAATCTTTTACTTCATTTGAAGCTCAAACGTTAGATGCTCACCAACGCACTGCTCCTAGCATGAACACTCCTTTGACAAATGTCCAATTTGGAGGCTTTTGTGATCAATGAAAGTGTAAACCAGGTATGGTCTATTGTCCGTCCGGAGGACATAAAAATTTGATTTTCGTACTTAAACGCACTCATTTTCATATTATTTTGACATAAAATATGAGTGTGTTTAAGAAGAATTCGCCGATCGACCATACCTGTTCTATACTTTCATTGTTTGTGATGAGAGCTACCACTTAGGCTTGATTGTATTGTGTGTTTTAACTCATACAACGAAAACAAGTCATCTATCTTTACGAAAGAAACGCAGTGCCTACTGTGACTTTGGTCTTACGTTGGTCTTACCTATACGAAGTCCACTATGATCAAGTACTCTATTTTACATAAAAATGTTTTTACAGTTGTGTAACACACTCAAGTTTCAGTACCCTATTTAGAGTATCACTCATGCTTGAAGTGCGTTGGTGAAATATGAAATGTTGGCAAAAAAAGGAAAAATCTGAAATGTCTATATAACCCTTGATGGCGCGTTAACTTAATCAATCCTGAGCCGATTTCCTAAAATTTGGTATCCATCGACGAAAAATAAAATTCCCAAGAGCTCAAGTTCGTAGACGAACAATATCGGTCAAATGATCTAAGTTATTCCTAAAAGGGCTTTTAACTGGTTTTCTGATGACACGAAAACTTGAGCAATCCTAAGCGGTTTTGGAAATTTTGGACAAGGACAAAATTTCTGGGGCTAGGTTCGTAGATAGGCAATATCAACCTAATGATAATGATCTGGAAGTTATTCCCAAAAGACTTTTTGCCTTTTTTGACGGGACGACAACTTAAGTGCTTCTGAACCAATTTCATTTTTTTCCATCATGGAAGAATCCAACGCGTTTGGGCTCCCAATCTCTTTCTTCGACTGTTTGAGAATAAATTAATAACTTAATCAGTCAAGTGACCTGACCCCCCCATAGGATGGAACTTAGTGTTATAAACAACCTAGTGTCAGACAACGACGACAAGAATAAACAAGTGAATTATCAAACGATTTTGCTGCGATTGGCATGCCGTATTTAAAAGGTTAAAAGTAAATCATGAGAAGCTTACCCAAAAAAAATTCAAATCCGCCAGGAAAGGGGCATAAATTGACGGAACGCAATTAAAATTGTTGTCCGAAAAAAATAAAACAAAAAATAATTTCGTGTCCATTTATGGTACAGGGTGAAACGTTTGTATCGTTGCACTTTGACTGTGAACACATTTAGCACTATACTGGACACACATATGAAAATGATAATTTGCATATCACAACTATATCGCCGTAGTGCCTACAACTTGTAGGTGAGCTAGATATTATGCAAATAATAAGTGAAAGTAATGGTACTTCCTTAGAGAGAAGTTGCACCAGTTGTGCTTCACGGAACGTCGTGTATTTTATATTTGCACAATCCTTTTTGCAGGATTATACTTACCATTTCCGTGGAATCACTGGAAAATGGAAGAAAACTCGAATGTTTGTTTGTTATGTTTAGATACCTCACAGTCTTTTACGCTCAATAAGACGATGTGAAGTATGCAAATACTCTCTGAAGAAATTTATGCGCATAACTGATATATCTCGCCTAAATGTAGCCTCATACACAAACTAATAGTATGAGTCACTTACTGGCCATTTAAAGAGCGACATATAGTGTCAAAATTGACATTAGAACAAAAGAATTATGTCAATTTTGACACTATATGTCGCCCACACGTCACTTTCTAAATGGCCAGTTATTGTGTATATCGTTGCAGCAACCAATCACACTGCAACTACACAAATTTTGAAGTTTGAGTGAATTTTAGGACGTTACAAATTCGATTTGCTCGACAGAAAAGTTGCATGTGGAAATGTCTGACAAGGAAATTACTCGGTGGAAAAGCTCTGTGTTGAATTGTATGTCACTGGAATCGATCACTGATCATTTTGGTGGAAACTGGGTGTATCGTGTGCAGAAATCAAAATTTCGATACAAAATTGAAACAAAGACATCAAATGAAAATTGTTTCTGTCGGTCGCTGTGTTTCGAACTGTGAGATAGGTGGGTGATGAGCTGAGCATCTTATAATACGATGCTTTGTATTTAATAAAATCCACCACATCTTATCAGGCCATGGCGACAGTGGCAAAGAGATGACCAACGTCTATGAACATGGTCATATCGTTTTGCATGGGCAAGTGTAGTAAATCATAAATGAAATGAAAGTAAACTTACATTATCATTTCATCATCCAATTTGATGACAGATGCAGGTCTATCTCAACGACGACTACGCTGGTATATTGCGAAATGTCGTTCGCACCATCTATTGGCTTGGGATTACGGAAAGTTTCATATATCTGCAGTTGAAAACGGTACTTTCGAATCAACGGAATCACCCGGTCCATTGATGTAATCAAGAGCATATCACGGTGACATATTATTTGCATTCCCGGTCCGTCAATCTCAATTCATTTTCGGAGTTAGTACTGCACCCATAACGAGGTACACATAATTTCAGTGACTGAATTAAAAACGACTTTTTTTTTAATTTTTTTTTTCGTATTACTTTTTAATTGCATACGGATTCCAATCATACGGAAAGTGGATGCCGGAATATTAATAGGGTTTTTTTTTGCTGATTCGCATTAAACTGAAAGTAATTAAAATTATTTCGAATCAAATTGCATTTCGGTTGGGCATGTGTGTGTGTGTGACGGTAAGTATTATTTAAAAGAAAATATTTGACAATTTAATTGAAAAGTTCGAGGAAAAGTAATTTTCCTTTCGCATAAAAGAGTGGAAGTGAATTCCATCGTCCAAGAACTGTAAACTAAGTCTTTGTGACTGGATAAAAGCACCTACAGTTCGCTAGCATAATAATACATTTTTTCGCAACAGACTTTCAGTTCGTGTTGTTATGTAATCCCTCGCGCAGGAACGCGCGAGGAAGTTAAAGGAAAGTTTGACTATGGGATATGGTAGAGGGGTCAAAGTCGTGGAACTAAACTTTCTTGGCTATGGCCAAAACTGGTTATACGGTACTGATACACGCAAAAACGTGAATTATTGGATGTACATTGTAGACCATTGATTGTAGGTTTTGAAACAAACATCATGGGCGCGCGTTAGCATAGCGCCCGTGACGCAAGTCCTATTACTAGAAAAAATTTCAAATTTTTTTTTTGTCATTTGGTCAATTTCAGTACTTCAAACGAAATGAAAAATCCTACGTTACTTTGTTAGTCCGTCCGTCCGTGTTTCCTATCTTCTAAAGTCTTCTTTAGATTTTGTTGAAATTTTGGGAGTAGATTCTAGTAGTCATTCTAAGACATTCCAGAAAAAAATTGGGGGGAACCTTCCTCGTTTCGGAGCTAGGGCTCCTCGAAGTTCCCATATAGGCCCCATATAAGAACACCTTTAAGTGTGTTTGTGTGTGGGTATGGTAGAACAAATTTGTTCGCTTTTGATAAGCTCTGCTCGCCTCAATTTTTTTCCTAAATTTAGTATTTTTTTAATTTTTAAATTTTTTTTATATTTTTCAAAATTTTTTATATTTTTAAAATTTTTCAAATTTTTCAAAATTTTTCAAATTTTTCAAATTTTTCAAATTTTTCAAATTTTCAAACAATTTCAAAATTTTTCAAAATTTTCAAATTAAAATTTTTTTAAAATTTTTTAAATTAAAAAAAATTTTCAATCTACTAATTCTTCCAAAAGAACTGATATCAGTCAAAAACACTCAAAAGAGTAAAAGTGACGCAAGTCCCTGTGCATACTTCCAAAACAACTGATATCGCTGGAGGTGACGCATTCTGCGCTTGTACGCAAAAACTGTAACAGCAAAAATTTGACCAAAGAAATTCTAACACAAAATTTTACCAAAAAAATTTTGCGTCACAAGTGGCAGATGTTGAGGAAAGTACTTTTAAGAAATTTTTTAAAATAGGCAAGAATACGTCATAATGGTGGCGGGACATTTCCACACCGTCAATATCGTCAGGAACGATATTATCGTTTTTTGGACGATACTCTCGTCTAAAAAACGATAATATCGTTTTTAGACGATAGTATCGTCCAAAAACGATATTATTGTTTTTTGGACGATAGTATCGTCTAAAAAACGATATTATCGTCTAAAAAATTTTCATCCAGGACGATAATATCGTCTAAATTGGAAAATTCTAAAATATTGTCTGGACGATAGTATCGTTTTCTGGACGATATTATCGTTCAAAAAACGATAGTATCGTTTTCTGAACGATATTACCTTTCTAGAAAATCTAATGGATATTTTCGTTTTCTGTACGATAATATCGTCCAAAATGATAATATCGTCCTGGGCGATATTATCGTTTTCTTAAATGATAATATCGTCCAGCATGATACTATCGTTTAAAAAAACGATAATATCGCCCAGGACGATATTATCGTTTAGTTTTGGGTGGTAATATTGTCCAGGACTCAATTTTACTCAGAGGTGCAGCAAGAACCGAGTTCTCTTCCAAAATATCGAAAAACAATTGTCAGAGGAAATCACCTACCAAAAAATAAAAGAAGGACAATTTACTCACACAAAGTCGGTAACTTCCTCCATTAAAAATCATATTTTTTATTGCAGCTATTTATCAAGTCAACGTCTTTCCTCAATGTGGAATATCTTAGCTCAACTCAAGACAACCTTGAGATTAAGTTGAGTTGAGTTGAATCTCAACTCAACTCAAGATTTTCTTGAGATCTTAATCTCAACCCAAGATTACCACAATCTCTAGTTGAATTGAGATTAAGCTCTCAAGATTACCTCAAAATTAGCAGAACCTTCAGGGAAAGCATAGTTTCGATACATTAAGTGAAAGGAAGAGTTTACAAAGTATTTATTGATAGAAAGAAAATAATCGTAAAATCGGTTGTGCTCACTACATACATTGGTCCATACACATCAGTATTTAAAAACTGCAGTGTTACATGTTACAGTCGAACGAGTCGAACTCTTTGATCATAGGGAATTCATCCTTTTACAAAATGTAACGTAAAGACGTTTTGTTCGTTCCTTCCTAGGAAATTCACACGTTTACGAAATGAAACGTAAAGGCGTTTAGTTCGTCCCTAAATAATTCATCTTTTTATGAAATGAATACCAACTTAGATTGTACATAAAAAGCGTTTTAACACGCCGAGCGATCCGGCCCATTGCACCGGGGCGAAGCGGAGGGCCGCAATGCGAGCCGGGCGCCGGAACGGTGTCGGAACTTAGGAGTTAATTTTTTTTTCTCGCGTCGTCTCATAATTAGTCTCTGTAATTTTTCTATATAAAATTTAAATTTACAGAACCAAATGAACCAATTTTTAATATATATTTGCCGTCTATAATTTGGTTCTGTAAATTTAAATTTTATATAAAAAAACTTCACAGACTAATTATGAGACGATGCGATAAAAAAAATTAACTCCTAAGTTACCGACACTGTTCCGGCGCCCGGCTCGCATTGCTGCCCTCCGCTCCGTTCTGGGGCAATGGGCCGGATCGCTCGGCGGGATTACTTCCCTATGGTTGGTATACTCAAAATTACCACAATCACAAGTTGAGTTGAGATTGAATTCTCAATTCAACTCAATCTCAAGAAAATTCTTGAGTTGAGCTAAGATATTCCACATTTTACCCACACATTTTTGTTCAATTTTGTGTTTCGTCTTCAAAAACCATCCAGAACGATAATATCGCCCAGGACGATATTATCGTCTAGAATTTTTATTTTAAATAAATTAAAAACGATATTATCATCCTGGACGATATTATCGTCTCAAATTAAAAAAAAAATAATTAAAAACGATATTATCGTTCTGGACGATACTATCGTCCAGAACGATATTATCGTCCCAAAAATTGTCGCCCAGGACGATAATATCGTCCACAATAACGATAAAATTGTTCAGAAATAGAAAATAACGATAATATCGTCCAGCGGATATTTTAAAAACAATAGTATCGTTTTTTTAAACGATAATATCGTCCAGAAAACGATAATATCGTCCTGAAAATATTTTAGAATTTATAATTTTAGACGATGTTATCGTCCTGGATGAAAATTTTTGGGACGATAATATCGTTTTTTTGGACGATAGTATCGTCTAAAAAACGATATTCTCATTTTTTAGACGATACTATCGTCTAGAAAACGATAATATCGTTCCTGACGATATTGACCGTGTAGTTATGTCGCCTCTCCCGTCCTAATACGTCCGAATCATCTGCCACTTTGTGACGCAAAATTTTTTTGGTAAAATTTTGTTTCTAGAATTTCTTTGGTCAAATTTTTGATGTTACAGTTTTTGCGTACAAGCGCAGAATGCGTCACCTCCAGCGATATCAGTTGTTTTGGAAGTATGCACAGGGACTTGCGTCACTTTTACTCTTTTGAGTGTTTTTGACTGATTTTACTTCTCATACGTACCTTGTACGTCTAAAACGTAGAATTTTACATGTAGATTTTTCGGATGAGTGAACCATTGGTCTGATCTTCACTTCATCAACGACGATGATAAGACTAACGGTTCACTTATCCGCAAATTGTACACAGGTAAAATTCTACGTTTTATACGTATACCAAGTTCGTATCGGAAGTAAAATGTTTGTTTCACACGTACAATGCTTACGTCTAATGTAAACTCAACTCAATTTAAGTTTGCAATTGGTTAGCATTCTACAGTTTTAACTGTTCCACATCGTTCTACATGTTGTCAACAATAGAAGCGTAAAGAGTGTCGTTTCACTCACACGTGTGGAATTGAAGAAACGTAGATACGAACGGTACTTCTATGTGGTGGAATACGTGAGGAACAAATAAACCGAAAGAAAGAGGAATTGGAGTCATTGCCATCAATTATTTGGTGTCACTTTTTTTTAAGACATCACACACCGTCAACGGATTTTTTTTTTGACTGAATGACATTACTAACGAATAATTAAACGTAGAACAAAGAGACCTTATCGGCAATCAGATGTCATTATTGTGGACAACAACCTGATGGAGCGAATTATTTGTGTTGCGGTTGAGTTTCGAACCCACAACTGGCAATTCAATAATTCATTGTGACGTCTCGTGACTTACACATTGCCGCTATTGAGGTATTCCGGGGAAATGTAGGGTTTCTTTCCAGTTCCAGTGTCGACAATGAATAAGACTTTCGGAGAAAACAAACCCTATCAACAAATGCTGTATTTTAACGGAGAGATTCATTCCAGTTCTTCGTTTTAAACCAGTGTTTTAACGGTAAAAACCGGTTCAGCACTCAAGAAAAAATGTTTTGTTTAGTGTCTCAGCGCACTGAGCGTTTTTTCTTTCGCCATAAGAACCTGGACTATTTAGCAGATTAGAGTGGAGAGTGAGAGTGGATATATGGGACTCTACAAACATAAAAAAGCTTCCCTTGAGTGTCACCAAATAAATTTGTTTTTATTTCGAAATAAAATTTTGTATCAAAAATAAACAAAACTTCGTCCCACATCCCAAACTAAACTACGCGGAGCGTTTATAATCTGAAAACTCCATATTTTAACAACAACAAAGAGCAACGACAGTGGCGGATTATATAATGTTCCAGCTTATTTATCACGTTTACATTGTATACACAAACAGAGAGAGAGACACCCATACACACACAAGACGAATATAATTTATCAACAAATTACTTCAGGGACCTATAAACATAATTTATGAAACCACATCCCCACAGCCCCTCTTCAATTTCCTTACCGATTTCCGAGTAAATATTTTCGTTCGTCTTGTCAAGATGTTACGATGATGGAAAAAAGTAAAAAAAAAATAATTTTCGTATTAAAGTCTAACGTTTCCCGTTCATTATTTATACACATGCCGTCCCATCGTTAACATATATATACATCCACCACCCTCGTTGGCACCAAAAATATATTTCGAGATTGTCAACACTGGCTGCCTTCCTACTTCAAATTAATCAATCTTGCCCCATCGGCCGGCTCACAAACATAAAAGCTTGCCGTGCAATTGTATTTGCCATATTCCGTTTGCATGGCATGAATAACATCGGCGACAGCAATTTTTCGCACCAAGGTCACCGTACATCCACCGAAACCACCGCCGGTCATTCGTGAGCCTAGCACACCGGAACACTTATTAGCTGCTTCAACGAGTATGTCGAGCTCTTTGCAGGACACTTGAAAGTCGTCACGTAGCGACAAATGAGATTCGGTCATTAATTTTCCCATCTGTGGACGGAGGAAACGAAAAAAAAAAATTTGTTAGGTTTTCGTGCACACATGGCAGAACAGTTGTAACGATTTGTAAAGTTAGCAGGGAATTTGTGAGAGGGTAATCAGTTAAATGGGAAATAGAAGGAATGTAGAAAGTGATGGGTCAGAGAGAAAGAGAGAGATATACTATACAAATGTTCGGATGTCTATTGCGTCTGACACGTACAAAGTGTGGTAAGGAAGTTATACGTCAGACACGTATGCGTGCTAACGTACGACACGTATTTAAAAGAAAATTATTTATTCACTCCTATTGCTTTCGAATCGCTAGGTTGCATGGGCCCAGAAACGAAAAAATTTGTCTACAAATTGGGGTCATTAATGAAAGCAGCTTCAGGAGAACCGCGCTCCACCGATTACTTATTACAGAAAATTTCAATCGCTATTCAAAGAGGAAATGCGGCATGCATTCTAGGAACATTAGGGAGAAGTAGAGTAGATGATTTTTATTTATTGTAATATTTATTTGTTGATGAAAAGATCGTTTTTTTACTGACTGCGCCTTTGTGAGCAGTCTTTTTTTTCGCTTGTTTAAATAAATAAATGGAATTCACCTGCTTAGACAATGGCGGTAATTGGCATGTTTCTTACCTTAGTCATCTTATATTATACAGTGACTATGTATGGAAATACGTGTCGTGTGTAAGTACGCATACATGACTGGTGTATAACTACCTTACCACACTTTATACGTGTCAGACGTAATCTTTTTTCTCAGTGTATTCCTAGGTAGCACTGAATTATAACTACTTTGTTTGAGATTCCTGCCAGAATTTTCTGAAAAATATTGTTCGTAACTTTGGCTAAAAGGCCCTTTGAGAGAATTTGATTCTCTGGAATAAGCATTCATCCAGCTCGTACTCTTATTAGCTAATAAAGCTTTTAACCGTTAGAAAAACTACACTTGGGGTGGGGTAATAGGAGTTCTGCACTATAAGCTCATGTTTTGACAATATTTCCTCGTGATCAATTTTGGCAAGTCGCAGACGGCAAGCATATCAACAGTTTCACTATTCAATCTATTACTTCATTTGATCGAATATTTTCAGAAATTGATTTCAGAAATCTTTTACTTCATTTGTTTTGATCGTAATTTTTGCGTCGTTGTCGATAACAGATGACAGCCGTCTGTAACAGGTAAAATGATGATACGGAATCTGTACCAACCGTAGCTTCTTGTTTGTTCAGGGACCTCACTAACAGCTTTTTATGGCCCAATCACAAGTTCAGCCTGGACTACTGGCATCCGAACAACCAAAACGCCTCAAAGTATTCAAATACTCTCTAAGTAACGTTAGGCGCATAACTGAGTTATCTCGCCTAAATGTAGGCCAAATGTACATAAACGAGCCATTCAGTTGCAGCCACCATACTAACCGCAACGATAGGACGTTAACCGGTAGAAAAATTCCATGTGGAACTTCGTCTGACAGAGGAATCGAACCCGGATTATGTCGGTGGAAGACCAGCGACTAACCACTGAACCATCCCATCCGTAAGCTGCATATGTCATCAGAATTTATATGTCCGTTGCCACCTGTCCTCAAAAAAATCCTTTCTGACACACTGTGTTGACAAACAAAACCATCCTTCTATTTCCGGTTAATCATACATAATCTCCATATTAAAGTCAAAGAGGGTAGAAAAACCGTTGAAAAATAATTAATGAGAGACTTTTTCAGCTTTTCACACTTTTTGTGCTTTATGGGACCATTATGTATATGGTGTACACCACACACATGCATATACATATAACAATCTAACTCTTAGGATGTATGAATAAATGAACAACAAAAAAAGGAGAGATGCTGTGTAACATACAACTGCCATTTTCAACATTCACCCATTCACCTATCCAACTCATAATGCGAACACTTTCAACTCAAACAAAAATTTTATGACTCTGAAATTTAAATTAAATAAAATAAAGTTATACGGACGGTGAATGTGTAGCAAAGTATGCCAGCAGAGTGGAGAACAACAACACATACACACCCATACACACGCAAATGGTGAGTTTCATGGAAATTATATTTCTGTTTCGGAGTTTACCTGTTCAAAATTGTGTCCCTTTAACGCTTCAGCGGCTTCGTATGTCCTCTGTATTTCAGTTATGACATGCCGTGCTCTTTTAATTAAAACTTCGTCAGAATTTTTTAGTGCTGCATCGGAATGTAGAACGTTTATGGATGTACATATGGAAGTAGAAAAGGCAAAAAAAGAGTCAAATTATTTTTCTTTTTTTACATTTCATTGTTTAACAGTTTTTTCTAGTAGTGAAAAACCTAACCGAATAACCCTAACCGGGGTGAAGTGTCCCGTTCATAAATTAGTAATTATCGGAATGTGGATGTGATGATAGAATGTGGATTGTAAGGTGAATGGATGCCTCACAATAGTCAAGTTTTAAGTTGAAACTAGTCTCGAAACATTGTTTATAGCGTGCCCCTTGCGAAAATTGACCGTTACGTACCACTTTTCCCTTGCGAAAATGATCCATTACAAGAAGGAATATTTTCGGTTAATTTTACGTAAATTCGTCGGTGATAAACTTTCGCATTAAAGGCAAGCAATAAACCAGAATCCATTGGATGCTGATAAGTTCAATTTGGAAACAGCTGAAAAAAGGAGTTCAAAATTTCATCAGTTCCAGGTAACTGTGTCTCCATGTCACCAATACAATAGCTGCCACAGCTGTGTCTCTCCATATTAAAAATTCAGCTGTGGTACATAACATAGATTACCTGGCGACAAGGTTACCTGCAACATACTCTTTTTTGTCAGCGTATTCGTAGACTCACTCGTGTGTTTTTCGAGCAACAAGCTTCGGAAACTATTTTGAGAAGTGTGGTTGGATATCCTCGCCTCGAATGTATAAACTCTACACTTGTCGAAAATGCAGCTACCGAAACTTGTTGGTAATGCATTATTTTCGCCACATGCAATGTAATCTACCATTACGGTATGACTGTAAACCGCACTAATTTCAGTCAAACAATTACTTCTCATTGTTACCTGACAAATTGTCCAATTTCGCGTCCCGAAAGCTCGTCAAATTCATCAAACTTAAAGCTTCAGCGCACTGCTTGCGTCTAGTTGGATATTCACTGTCGGATAGTTCGTGTCGAACATTTGAATTGCAAATTAAAATTGCTAAATCGTCGCTGGAAAATGGTATCTGTTGCGTGGCAAGAGACCTGTGAAAATTGTGTTTGATGTGTGTTTAGTATGAACAATGAAATCCTGGATTTTTGTTGATAAAACCATCGAGATGTTTGGCTAGGGTGTAGGGTAATGACAAGGCAATTGACAATGCATGTCACTTTAAGTGATTTCGATAGAAGAATTGTTCGGGGGGAAAAAATGGAAATAACAAGGTTTTTGTTTCGGGTCAGCGTTTGTGTTACGGTCACAATTTCCAACTTTCCTCCGAAATTTCAGCCTATGACTATTTTCTCGCCTGAACTGTCATCAGAAAAAGAGAGAGCGCAACAAAACGCCATCTCCTCGCAATTTCGCTCTTTTAGGAATTTCCTATTTTATTAACAAAAACATCGATTTTCGAAAACATAAAAAGTGACAGTTCGAAAGAGAAAAGTTCTACTTTGCCCCCAAGAGAGAGATATTGCTGCATTTCTCTCACTAGAAATGTCTATCGACGAGTCGTCAAGAAAACATAATTTTCACATGGCTAATTGAGGGAAAACAAAACGCGCGCATGAAAAATTATATGTTTGCCTTCGGTAGAAAATGGGAAATTTAAACTCGAGTTCTTCGAAACTTTCGCTCTTGTTGGAATTTCCCAATTTCCCCCCTTGCTATACAAATAATTATTGCTTCAAACTAGTGTCTAAAATGCCACCCTTAAAGACCATGGTGACAGTGGTAAAGATACTCAAGAGTCTTGTCACACCTTTGCTTATGAAATAGTCTAGCGAATCGTAAGCGAAATGTAATTTTCCATTGAGTTTTCAACCAAAACCAAATCTTCATTATCTACGTTATTCTTCACAAACAGCACACGCAGACCTAGCATCCCATGTCATAATTAAAAAGTACTCCAATTTCATCTCAATGTTGCAGCCGCCCAACTAAATCCAATTTATGTAACGACGCAACCGGATAAAAATGCCATTCGTTCATTTTGGAGAGTCACATGGCAGAATAAATTAACTCGAGATAATTATACGGAGAAGTTGATTGCATGAACACAACGAATTACCCCCTTTAATTCCACGAATGACTTGACCACAAATGTTCAATGTGAAGATATGATTAGTTTTCCAGTCGAACATACCAATTTGTCTCCCAACGGACGTATAATTTTCCTTAATTACAGTGGTCAAGGCAGAAAATTTAACGTTGAGAATGTTCTGTTTGGAAACGAAAATTTCAATCCTCTCCGCTTTGAGCAGCGAAAATTTTCATATATAAAGGAATTCAACGAATAAAGTTCATTCAAATTGAGTGTGTGTGTCATAGCCGGAGTGAGAGTCGTCCTGTGCTCTGAGCCAGAGTTGTGTACGTCATGGCAACGCAAATTTTGCAAACCGAGCGCTTCATAGCCCAAAAATATTTCTTCAGAGTCCAAAAATGGGGTTGGAAAGTGGTCGGATTCTGGCCGGGCATGGACAATATTCCATCGCTACGGATAGGTCTGGCGATTGGGAATAGCATCGAAGTGTTGATATACAGCGTGTTCCAGCTCATGTATTGCTATGAGAGCTCCCACAATTTAGTTTTTGTGCTTGATGCATTAACACCGGTTCTGACACAAATTACGACTGCTATGAAGGTGCTGATTATCGTTGCGAGGCGTGAGGATCTGAAATTTGTTTTGGATTACCTAAAGCAATCATTTTACTATGGTACAGCCGTTGTACAGTTTTCTATTCACATGATTCGTCTAACGGTATGGCATTTCGCTCTGTCCATTCAGATAAATCCAGGGAAAGCGTCAAGATTCACGGCAGAGCATCAATCATCTCGTTTACATTTGGACTGACTCTGGCTGTTTTCGCGAATCTAACGAATTTGTTCTTTTGCCTTTTACCGATGGTCAAGGACTCGTACCGATTGCTGATGGGGATCGAACGGAGCTACGATTTGCCATTCAAAGCTGTGTAAGTCTATGAGCCGCCGCAAATTTTATTTTCAGATCCGAGCAATGCTATGATCAAACTGTTGAGGATAATGCAGATCCACAAAGAGACACTGAACTCAAGTTTCCGGTGAATTCGAGTGCAGTGCAAGTTCACTTTGTTGTAGCACTTACGGTATAGAAATCGTTAGCGATTCGTCATGTGAAAAATGGCGCTGCACTCAAATTCACCCGAAACTTGGATCTGTGGATTTGTCTCCAATGTTTTTATGCTTTGGCTACGGAATTAACGACTTCGACAGCCTTGAGCCGAAATGAATTTTCTGAGATCGATCTGGAAAAGTTAGTGCAGGTCTAAAGATGAGTAAGTGGTTTCACGAGAGACTGAGGAGGAATCTCTCAAGACAGACTTGTAGCCTAGACACGCTTCAAAATTGTTAACATAAGGGTTCGTTCATAAATTACGTGACGTGAAAATTAAGATGCTCGCTTATGACCCCCTCCCTCTGTCACGTGCGTTTCGTAATTTATGAACGAACCCCAAAACTCTAAAAAATTTTCTCAGTTTCCCGTTCAACATTTTCTGGTCACCACTGTTCGAATTCATATTTGTGACTTCGGTCTACAGTGGCATTATGACCGCCACCTCAATTTACAGCACAGATGGCTTGTTTCTGGGGATTTGTGCACACATTTCCAGCGAATTCAAAATCATTGGATCACGAGTCAGCACACTGATTGAGGACGAAATTGGTATTTGAGAGTAGCTTTACCTCCCGGTTACAATTAACGTTGCCGTACATTTCGTGCCACACAGGATCCCATCAATCAATCGAAAAATTCTCGAAAGAGCAAAATGACCGTCTGTATAAGAAGCTGACGGCAATCATCGACGATCACAGTACAGTTATCGATGTGTGCCAGAAAATGTCCCGATGTCTGTCGCCCAATGTGTTGATTCATTATTTCACATCAGCCGTCATCACATGCATCTGCTGTCTGATGATACTCCTGGCTGAAGGAGCAGCGAAAATAATCTTCGTGAACTACATAATCGCATCGACGACCCAGGTGTTCGTGTATTCGATCAGTGGTAATATGCTTGAAGACGCCAGCACCGGGATATATTTCACGGCGTACGATTTTCCGTGGTACAAATGCGACGAACGTATTCGTCGAACGATCCAGATGATAATGATTCGGAGCCAGAGGAAAACTGCCATTGATGTGCCGTTCTTCGAGGCTTCGTTGGAGACGTTTAGTGCGGTGAGATTGTGAATGAGTTTAGTCGATGGAAAAAAAATAATTTTTTTGGCCAATCTGTTCTCTCTAGATTATCAGAACAGCAGGTTCATACATTGCCCTACTTAACACGTTTCTATAAGCTCATTGGACTTGGATTCGGATGTCATAGACTAGTCGATGCTTTGCATTTAAGGGAATTCTAATAGATTCGTTTTTTCATAGTAGAAGTTTTATTGTTAGCTTTAGAGGACATCTCGACTCATGCTGGACAAGTTCTTGGGGGAGCTGTTGCTCACAAAATTTCTGTTTTAGATGAGAATGCATTCATGTTAAGTAGTGAATCGGTTGTGAAGGAAATGAACCGATTAAGGGGTTGTTCACATATTACGTCATGCCATAATAAGGGGTACAACGAAATGCGACGGTTCTAACAAATTTGGGTCAAAATTGACCCTTTTTACGCGACGGAGGGGAATGTAAAAAATTCCATAAAATAGCGTGACGTAATATGTGAACAGCCCCTTAGAAAGGAATTACTTTTATTGCGTGCCCTATGCGAAAGTTGACCATTACATGACAGTTTGCCCCCTGCAAAAATGATCCATTACGTGAAGATAAAATGTGACGGGAACTCAATTGTGGTTAGATCAACTTTCGTATGGGGTAGGCAAGAAACCAGAATCCCTTGGATGGCTGCTACGTAAACTCACTCGTGTTTTTTTGACAACATGCTTCGACAACTGTCTTTTTAACACGCTTACTTGAATAAACCCGGCTTCGGCTCGCATTTAGAAACTCTACAATTGTCGGAAAGGCAATCACCGACGCAAGTTGCTCAAACAACACACGAGTGAATTTGCGAGTATAGCAAAGTTGTTACCTCACGTAATGCATTACTTTCGCAGCATCCAATGTAATCTGCTATTCCCTTACAAAAGCACCAACAAACTTCATCTTTTACTGTAAATGCACATTCTTAACAGGAAAATGGAATGTCAACAGACATGAACGTTAAGTGACAACATTTCAAAATTAAATTAAAATTGAAATGAAAGAGTACCTTTGTTGGTCTAGGGGTTAACTTGTCACATACGGCTGTTCATCTGTTATCGATGACGACGACAAAAATAATGACAAGCTCTGGGTAATAGGGTCTTTCATATAGTTAAGTGAATGTTAGAAAAATTGAAGTACAAGATTTGAAATTAACAAATTAAAAATACTTTGATCGATGGAAGTAACAGACCCGGTAATAATACTGGTCATATGCTTGCCGTCTATAACAGGTTAAGACAACGATGTGCAAAGTACAAGGCTCGGGTTCCATTCCTCAAGTCTCGTAAAACTTTGTAAAACTACGTTCAAAGGAGACCAATACACACTCAGTACACACCGTGTGTGCATTGGTTTCTGTTAAAATCTACTTTTCTGAAATGAATGTAAAGTACCAGCTATGGACTAATGTCACTGCGGTGGACACAACGATTTGTAAAACCGCCTCAAACGCATTCATTTTCATATTGTTTTGACACAAATAATGAATGCGTTCAAGTCGACCGATTTTGAAGAATTGACCATACCTTTACATTCATTCCTATTTCGGTGGTTTCGGTATCAGATCTATGCAAATGTTATTCCCTTATTCAACGTAGGTGTTAGAAACGGCACATTAAACCTAATAGCCTCCAGTACACTGAATATATAAAATGCTGCAAAGCACAGTTACAATGAAAATGGTTTTTGTTATTTTTCTTTGAAATTCTTGCGAATTCGAGCTTATTTGAAGAAAAATTGTGGGGGAAACTGTAGCAATTATGTGCGCTTAATGCGTTCGTAAAAAAATTGAATTTACCGTCTCTAATGCCAGAAATGCTGAAAATCCTCTGCTAATTCCTTAAAATCATTTTCTCAAAATTTCATTATTTCTAAACGGAAATTGATAACACCATTGCATTCATAAATGACGTCCGCTTTTTCAGTGTTGCCAGCAGACTCAAATCTATTAATAACTCGGCAAATATGCATTTTCGTGAGTCAAATATGTGTTTTACCATATTGCCACTAGCTCGAACACTCATTCTATCAACGTCAAAATAGCCTCCAAATTTCAAAAATGTATGCGTATACGATTGCATGTGTTGTGCGTTCTAATTCACACCATTCACACTAACAAATCATGACTACTGTCTTTCCGAAAGAAATGCAACGGCGCAACGCTTATTAAGATAGCATTAGCCTCCAAATATTTCTTGTGTTCATGCTAGTAGCAGAGCTGTTGATCTACCCCATATGCCCTAACTGGAGGGTAGAACAAACATCAGACTCTCCAGAACGCATATCTAGCGATTTGTTAATGATTGAAATCTGCTGACAGCACTGCAAAAAGTGAACGTCATTTATGAATGATCCCTATAGCTAGAAGCTAGATGTACAAAAATGGTACAACCGTACAACGCTTGGGCACACACAGAAACGATAGGGAAGAAAATGTGAAATTCAAATTTTCCCCCATCCACAAACGGTGTTTTGGTTGCACTACGAAGTGAATTTTAATTAGATATTCTGCGGTTGATTATCTCGCTCCCCCGATACAAAATTGTTTCTAATAAATTCGTTCGACCGAATGCAATGGAAAATATTATTTTGCCGGAGTGAACAGAAAATTACAATTACCTGATGCAAAATATCTCGATGAATTGGTTTTAAACTACAACATAATATTATGTGTGCTGAGCTGCCGTAGCTGCCGCTTATTTTATATAGATTATTAACCTGTGCTATGTATAGATGTGCACGGTACATTATAATACTTACTGACAATCAATAAGAAGTGCATGTTTCTGTTTCCCCATTACCGAAATTAATTGATCCATAATGCCACAAGGCATACCAGCGAATTCATGTTCAGCCTTTTGGCATATCAGTGCTTTGTCGGTTAATCTGTATGATATCAACCGAATTATAAAGTTTATACATTTGAAAATTACCATTTGCAGTGGACTGGGTGGGTTGTATGAGTAAGAGTATGCATGCATTCATTCTCGTTGCGAAGCCCACAAATATACGTATATAATATGCATGCACACTCATAGCCCATAACCGCACAACGAATTAGCAAAATTATTTCTTTTTACCATCCTCGTAGTCTGGCGGCTTTGTGTCGAAAGTATGGCGTTACGGTGAAGTGTATAAGACACTGAAGGTAATGCAGATCCGCAAAAACAAACTAGCTCTTCATTTCCTTCATTGTAGCACCTACGAATCCAAGAGAATTTTCGCAGTGTTGAAATAATTTTTCAACATTCGCATGCTGTCGTATTCACCACATTCCATCAATTCTACAGAAATCGTAGA